>NW_020837998.1:7772963-7920548 GCF_003676395.1 Aethalodelphis obliquidens
CGTCTCTGGATTCCGCGCTTTCAGCCGCGGCTCGCGCCCGTCTCTGGGGTCCGCGCTTTCAGCCGCGGCTCGCGCCCGTCTCTGGAGTTCCTTTAAGCAGCGTTCTTAAACCCCTCTCCTCACGCCCCAGGAAACAAAGAGGGAAGGAAAAGTCTCCTGCCTCTTCTGCAGGTGCAGGCTTTTCCCCGGACTCCCTCCCGGCTAGCTGTGGTGCACTAACCCCTTCAGGCTATGTTCAAGCCGCCAACCCCAGTCCTCTCCCTGCGCTCCGGCCTCAGCTCGCAGCCCCGCCCGCCCCGGCGGGTGAGCAGACAAGCCTCTCGGGCTGGTGAGTGCCTGTCGGCACCGATCCTCTGTGCGGGAATCTCCCCGCTTTGCCCTCCGCACCCGTTGCTGTGCACTCCTCCGCAGCTTCGAAGCTCCCCCCTCAGGCTTATGTATTTTTATTTAAGAATCATTACATGTTAAGTGCTATTCTAACTGTTTTATACATATTGACTAATAATCACAAGATATATGTAATATATATGTATGCATATATGTATTCCTCATAGCCACCTTAACAGGTAGTTATTATTATTAATCCCATTTTATAAATGGGGAAACTGGGACAAGGATGTTGTGAAATTTACACAAGGTCACACAGCAAGTTCCAGAGCTAGGATTTGAAGCCAGGTAGTCTGGCTCCCAAAGTTCTTGTTCTTAGCTACCATAGGATGCTGCCACTCTTTCCTGCTTCACTTTCATGGTGTCAGGTTTTCTGTAGTCTTGAGAGATTCTTGATGGTGTGCTCATTCTTTTTCATTTTTATTTCTGTATTCACCCTTTGCTACTTTGTGAAAGCTGTTCTTTTACTTTTGTGTCCATCTGGAACAGTGAGAAATACATTTGACTAAGTAAGTACCAGCAACTAATATTTGGTGTGCGGTTCTTCAACATTCTTTGTGAGTGTCAACAGCTACCCATGACACTTGCCCTGCTTCCTTGGGCTGCATACTCTTGCTTTGTTCTCACATGGGGGCTAAATATCTTGACAACTTATTTGGAAGAAAATGAGGTTGCAGTGGCTCAACTGACTCATCAAGAATTTGTCTTGACTACATAAAAAATTCACAATTCCTTTATAAAAATATATATATTATATTAACTAAAAAACAGCTAACCCTTGAACAGCACAGGGGGTTAGGGGCACTGACCCCTGCACCATCAAAAATCTGCATATAACTTTATAGTCTACCCTCCGTATCTGTAGTTCCATATTTACAGTTCCCCATCCGCAGATACAACCAACCATGGATTGTGTAGTACTTAGTACATATTAATTGAAAAAAGTCCACATATAAGTGGACCTACTCAGTTCAAACCTATGCTGTTCAAGGGTCAACTGTAGTAAATTAGGAAAATACATTTTCAACATACACTTGTAGCTAAAATTTAGTAGCCTCAATACAAAAATACCATAAAAATCCATAGAAAATGACAAACACCAAAATACAAAAATGGTAAGGTTATAAAAAGGAAATGTGAAAGAGAAAATATTCCTGAAAATATTTCTTATTTCCTATGAATGAAGTGTAATATAAAATAATATCATGTTTGCAAAGGTAAAAATGTTAGCAGTGTCCAGTGTTGATTTGAGATGTAGGGAAATGGACACAAACAATGTTTCTGGGCAAATAAATTGGTACAACTTTTCTTGATTACCATCTGGTAATACATACCTGAATCAGTTAGAATTAAGTTCAGTTCTAACAGAAATCCCAGAATAAGCAACACTTAAACATACTAGTTTTTGTTCACATAAGTATTGGCTTGGCCAAAAAGTTCCTTCGGTTACTGAATACGTTGTTCAATAAAGTTCTTGGTGAAAACGAAAAATATGTCTTTTATTTTTACCTAAAACCAAACAAGCTTTTTGGCCAAGCAAACATTTTAAACAAAGATTAAATATGCAATTAAAAATAGAATTTATTAAAAGTAATGTTATATCAGAGAGTGGTGTCAGCATCATGGCAGCATAAGTCATTCCTTTTTTTGTCTCCCACCCTATTTTAGAACAACTTATTAGACTTCCATAACTGAACAAAAGTGCATCTGCACCTTACTTCAAGGGGCCTGGGAGGTTTCTAGCCCACCTGTGCATTAGAAAATAACCAAAAAAAAAAACCTTGGTGAGGGATGTGGATCCTCAGGATCTGATGAACCTGTCTCACCCCCACTCACCAGAACGGAGGTTGGAGGAAACCTGAAAAGTGCAAAACTGGGCAGTTACCCATGGACAAGAGAAAATTTGTAGAGCTCCAGCCTACCTGAGGGGGGATTTCAGCATGTAATCAGAGCAGGATAGAGATGAGTCTGGACATAAAGGAAAGGAAGGAATTCACCATGGCTGTCCCCCTTCCCAGGGTGATACTGCAAGGAGCTAAGCTTTTGATGGCAGCAGCAAAAACTTCTCTGGCAGATGAGGTGAAAAGCAGTGACCTCTTCCATGGAGAAGGGGGAAAACAAAAATGGTAACTGACCGCCTGGCTATCTCAGTTATGTGGGTTGCAACTAGAGCAATGCATTTCTACCCAGCACTATCTGTATTTCTGAGGAGGGACTTCCATGACAGGAAGGAGGGAGATGAAAGAGAAGGAAGCAGGTAAGAATATCAAAGGGCATTTATAGAATGCATTTCTTGCTGTGTACTTCTGGACTTCACAAGGAAGTCCACCCATAAACCTCCGGGAGTACCCCACTGGAGGATTTGCCCACCAGGTCCATAGGCACCCCCAGAACTCCAAGTGTGAAACCCACACCTTCTCCCACACTGCTGCCAGCTACTTGTGCTTTCTCTGGAGTACATCTGGGAGAGCCAGCTTAGGTAGATTCAGAGGGTACTTGGATAAAAAGCCAAGGTCAGTGGGCGAGTGAGAAACCACAAACTTGAACTATAGTGCCACCTTCTGGAAAGGTTTCTAATAGCCAGTCTACTGAATTTAAGAACCAAGTAAGACATAAAAGCTTAAATAAGGAAGATCTGCAACTTCAAATGTGAAAGCAGAAGTACATAGCTACAAACACTATGAAAAATCAAGGAAATATGGTATCACATAAAAAAATGACCATTCTCCAATGACCTGCAAGAAAACTCAGAAACACAATTAAACAAGATCAGGAATAAAATTAATGAACAGAGGAAGTTCTTTACAAAGAGGTTGAAATTATAAAAAAGAACCAAACAAAAATTCTGGAGCTGAAGAATTTAATGAATGAAACAAAGAATGAAATAGAGAGCATCAGTAACTGGGTAAACAAGTTGGAAGAAAGAATACGTAACATGGAGGTTAGGAATACAGAAATAATTCAGTTAGAAGACAAGAGAGAACTAAGATTTTAAAAGTGAAGAAACCATAGGACAGCTATTGGAATCAATCATAAAGGAAAATATTACAATAATTTGTATTCCAGAAGGAGAAGAGAGGGAGAAGGTGGCAGAGGCTGTATTTAAAGAAATAATAGCTTAGAACTTCCCAAACTTGGGGAATGATTTAGACATACAACATACAAGTCCATGAACCTAATAGAACACTCTATTATCTCAATGCGAAGAGTCCTTCTCCAAGACATATTATAATGAAACTGTCAAAAATTAATGATAAATAAAGAATCTTAAAGGCAGCCACAGGAAAAAAGAAAGTAACCTACAAAGGAACCTCCATTAGGCTATTAGTGGATTTCTCAGCAGAAAGTCTACAGTCCTGGAGAGCAGGATGATATATAAAAAGTGTGGAAAGATAAAAATTGCCAGGCAAGAATACTTTATGTGGTAAAGTTATCCTTCAGACAAACAAAAGCTGAGAGAGTTCACCACCACTGGATGTGTCTTACAAGAAATGCTGAAAGGTGTTCTTCAAGCGGAAATGAAAAGATGCTTATCAGCAACATGAAAGTACACAATACAGGTAAAGGTGAAAAATAAAGTCAGAATTTGAAAAGTGTAGCTCTGAATTAAGAGGATGTGTTAACCACTTAACTATAGTATAAAGTTTAAAGAAAATGAGTATTAAAAATAAATATAGCTACTATAATTTTTAACATACACAGCATAAAAAGAAGTAAATTGTGATATCAAAAATATAAAAGGGGAGGAGTAAAAGGATGGAACTTTTATAGATGAACAAAGATGCTAGTAGCTTTGCTACTAGCATAAAATGCACTGTTTTATCTATGCTAATTATCACTACAATGGCAATCATAGTACAATATATGAATGTATCAAATTAACATATACACATTAAATTTATACAGTATTATATGTCAAATATATTTCAATAAAAAGTAATGTATTATCCTTAGAGGGATGAGAATGTATTATCCCATGAAATGGGGATAGGCTGTTATGACAATAAGAAAAAACAAAATAAAACATATATCTGGTTTCTCTCAAAACATCAGAAGACCCCTTAATATTGAGCCAGCATTTCTGCATGGCATTAATATGTGGAATTGAGTAGGAACTACCACCTTTAGAATGAGATTATGCCCAATAATATTGTAATGATTAAATAATTCATGTTATATCCTTTTAATGGAAAAAATGAGGTGACTATCACTGTGTTAATATTTTTAAAAAGCCACATAAATTTAAAGTCATGTTAAGCAAAACTAGGTTATAGAAGAGAATATACATAGTGCATGTGTGTACCTATTTATAAATATATTACATATATGTGAAAAACAACCTAAGATATATATACCTTTGATTGGTTTTCTCTTGGATTTAGGGGATTGTTTATTTTCATTTCTATTTGGGGGTTATATTTTATTTTTATATGTATATGTATTATTACTTAATTTGTCATTTAATAGATACTCTTGAAGAACTAGAGCACCTGTTGTGTGATAGGCAAAACAATTTGTATTAACGTTATGTTTTCACAAATAAATAAACAAAAATATTTCTGTTAATATAAAATGAAATATAGAAACTAGAATAAATAGTCCAGGTGAAGTTCTTCTGGGGAACCCCTTATGTGAAACAAAACCCAAGGAAAAGATCCAATATTAGCAAATATTATCCAAAGAGGACTACTACAATAAAGCATTAATATTCATTCTCCAATGTCTACTCTATAGCTAAGGAATATTTTATTCATTTTGTGTTGTTTAGTATTTTGGTTTATTTTAAGACAAAAAAGAAATGGTAGTATCAGTTTCTGTGAAATCATATTTCATTTTAACGAAAATGAATGTATCCTGTTAAAATTGTTTCCATTTAACAACAATTTCTAAAATATGGTTTACAGGAATTTGAATGAGCCTTTTAATGTGTCCATAAATCTTGACAAGGTAAAGTGGATGAATACAAGCATGTGATGGCTGTAGCAAGCCTAGTGATGACAAATTGTGAAGAAGTTGTGAGGGAACAGATTTTTTTAAGGCTAAGTATGGAATGTACATATACTAAAGTGAATATTACATGTTAATCGTTGTTTTCTCCAAATCATGAATGACTTTAGTGTCAAATACACTTCCACAGGAGAGATCTATTTTTATATATTTTCTTGTGTTTTGCTAAAACTGATATTCTTAATTTTTCAGAAACTATTAAAAAATTGAGAATCCCCAACAAAAGTATGGATGATGTTTATGAATGAATAATTATTTTTAACATAATAAGCATATATTATGAAATATGTACATACAAAGTAACAGTAGGAAAGGGACAGAGAGAATGATTCCAATTATAACTTAATTTTTGAGTCTCTCTTTCATTTTCTTGCAGTTACAGAAGCATCTTTTTTTTCCTACATTTGTCCTTCTTACCAAGGGAGACTTTATTTAATCCTTTGAATTGTGAAGGTAGATAATAATGATGAGAGTAGTAACACAATTAATGAACAATAACAGTTAACAAGTTCAGTATAGATCATGTGGTAGGCTCTGGGTAAGTGATTTCCATAATTATCTCTTAATCCTCATCCCAGCCCTGTAAAGTGAATTTATCATTATAAATTGAGGTTAAGTGATTTGTTTAACCTCAGTGATAGGGTTGGGAGGAGAACCTGTTCTCTTCTGACCTAAAGCCCCATGTCCTTAAGCACTTCTATTTCTAGTAAATAACTGTACTGAAAGAGTTATCAATAGGTATCAGTCACTGTGCTAATTTCTAGGTATACACTTTAGTAACAAGATAGACAAGGTCATTCCCTGTCCTCATGGAACTTACTTCTTCTCACACAGAGAAGTATTCAAGATGCAAGTAAATAAGTGCAAAGAAAGACAATAAAAAACAACATAGACATTGTGATATTTATTTTGAAGGAAATTAACAAGGTGTTATGATTAAAGAAAAAAACAAGGGAGAGAAAAACATACATGATAGTGGCCCTGAAATCCCCTCTGAAGAGGTAGCACTTAAATTAAGGCCAAAATTTAAATACAAATCAGTCACATGAAGAGAAGTTGTTGGAGAGTGAGAAGGGAGAATTGCAGAAAGAGGCAAAAGTATTGCCAGGTGCAGTAAAATATGGAAGAATTGGAATACTTGAGGTATAAATAAAGGAAGATCATCTGGCTGGTGCACAGTAAGTGAGGGAAAAATGCTAAGACATAAAGTGAGAAAGATAATATGAGGCCTTGAAGACCATAGTGAAGAGTTCGGATATTATTCCACATGTAATGGGAAGTCATTTGACGGTTTTAAACGAGAGATTTTAGTTATTCATTCAATACATATTTACTGAATGCCTACTATGTACAAGGAAATATTCTAAGTGCTACAGAAACAGCACTGAATGAAAAAGACAAAAAGTCACAGCCCTCAAGGAGCTTATATTCTACCTAGTGGGAAAGGTAGAAAAGAAATAAAGCAAATAATAAAATATATATAGTACGTTAGAACTGAATAACTGCTAAAGAAGAAAATAAAGGAAAAAAATGGAATCTGGAATTATATTAGTAATGGAGGTAATAATGGTAGTGATGGTGAAGTTAAAATTTAGACAGGGTAGGGCAGTTATATGGCAAAAATTGGACAACTTAGAAGAAATGGACAAATTTCTAGAAATATATAACCTGCCAGAACTGAATCATGAAGAAACAGACAATCTGAATAGACCAATCACTAGCAGTGAAATTGAATTAGTAATAATAATAATAAAAATAAAACTCCCAGCAACCAAAAGTTCAGAACCAGATGGCTTCACAAGGGAATTCTAACAAGCATATAATTAAGAACTAATACCTATCCTTCTCCAACTGTTCCAAAAAATTGAAGATGGATGGAACAATTCCAAATTCATTCTATGAGGCAAACATTACTCTGATACCAAAACCAAAGACACTACAAAAAAGAAAATTATAGGTCAATATTTTGATGAACATAGATGCAAAAATCCTTAAAAAAAATATCAGCAAATGGAATCCAACAATATATAAAAAGTGTCATACACCATGATTGAGTTGGACTTATTCCAGCGACACAAGGATGGTTCAACATTCACAAATCAATTAGTGTGATACACTACATTAACCAAAAGAAGGATAATAACATGATCATCTCAGTAGATGCAGAAAAAGCATTTGACAAAATTCAACATCTATTTATGACAAAAACGCTCATCAAAGTGGGTATAGAGGTAATACATCTCAACATAATAAAGATCATTTATGACTAACACACAACAAACATCATACTCAATAGTGAAAAGCTGAGAGCCTTTCCTCTAAATTCAGGAACACGAAAAGATACTCACTTTCACCACTTTTATGTAATGTAGTCCTAGCCACAGATATCAGAGAAGAAAAAGAAACAGAAGGCATCTAATTTGGAAGGGAGAAGTAAAACTGTCACTATTTGCAGATGACGTGAAACTTTATACAGAAAACTCTAAAGTCTCCACCGAAAAACTATTAGAACTAATAAATGAATTCTGCCAAGTTGCAGCATACAAGGTTAATATACAGACATTTGTTGTTTTTCTGTACACTAATAATGAACTATCAGAAAGAGATAGGAAAAACAAAAATCCCTTTTAAAATTTCATCAAAATGAAAAGAATACCCAGGAATAAACTTAACCAAGGAGGTGAAAGCCCTATACTCTGAAAACTATAAAACATTGATGAAAGAAATTGAAGATGACACAAACTGATTGAAAGATAGTTGTGCTCTTGTATTGGAATAATTAATATTGTTAAAATGTCCATACTACCCAAACATTCTACAAATTTAATGCAAGCTCTATCAAAATACACATGACATATTTCACAGAACTAGAACAAAAAATCCTACAATTCACTTGGAACAGCAAAAGACCCCAAATTGCCAAAACAATCTTGAGAAAAAAAAACAAAACTGGAGGTATCACTCTCTCAGACTTCAGGCTATACTACAAAGCTTCAGTAATCAAAACAGTATGGTACTTGCACAAAAACAGACACATAGATTAATGGAACAGAATAGAGAACTCAGAACTAAACCCACACAACTATGGACAATTAATCTACAACAATGGAGGCAAGAATATACAATAAAGAAGAGAGTCTCTTCAACAAGTGGTGCTGGTAAAACTGGACAGCTACATGTAAAATAATAGATTAGAACATTTCCTTACAGCTTATACAAAAATAAACACAAGAGGGATTAAAGACCTAAATGTAAGATCTAAAACAATAAAGCTCCTAGAAGAGAACATAGGCATAACCCTCTTTGACACAAATTGTAGCAGTATTTTTTTTTTAGATCTGTTTCCTAAGGCAAAAAAAATACAATCAAAAATAAAAAATGGGATCTAATTACACTTCAGCTTTTGCACAGCAAAGGAACCCACTGACAAAACAAAATTACAACCTACTGAATGGGAGAAAATATTTGCAAATGATGTGACTGACGGGGGTTAATATGCAAAATATATGAACAGCTCATACAACCAATATAAAAAAAAATCAAAAATGGGTGGAAGACCTAAATAGACATTTTTCCAAAGAAGACATACAGATGGCTAACAGGCACATGAAAAGATGCTCAACATCACTAATTATTAGAGAAATGCAACTCAAAACAACAATGGGATATCTCCTTACATCTGTCAGAATGGCTATCATAAAAATGTCTACAGATAACAAAATTTGGCAAGGATGTAGAGAAATAGGAAGTCTTGTGCACTGTTGGTGGGAATGTAAATTGGTGCAGCCACTATGAAAACTCTATGGAGGTTCCTGAAAAAAACTAAAAATAGAACTACCATGTGATCCTGCAATTACACTCCAAGGTATATATCCATAAAAAAATGAAAACAGTAATTAAAAAGATACATGCATATGTACAATGGAATGTTACTCAGCCATAGAAAAGAATAAAACAATGCCATTTGCAACAACGTGGATGGACCTAGAGATTTTCATATTAAGTGAAGTAAGAGAAAGAAAAATATTATGTGATATCACTTATATGTGGAATCTTAAAAAAATGATACAAATGAACTTATTTACAAATCAGAAAGAGACTCACAGACATAGAAAGCAAACTTATGGTTACCGAAGTGGATAGTGGGGAGGGGGGGAATTAAGAGTTTGTGATTAACATATACATTCTACTAAATATAAAATAGATAAACAACAAGGACTTACTGTGTAGCACAGGGAACTATATTCCATATTTTGTAGTAACCTATAATGGAAAATAATCTGAAAAAAAATATATATATATGTATAACTGAATCACTTTGCTGCACACCTGAAACTAATACAACATTGTAAATTAACTATATTTCTATTTAAAAAATGGTTAAAAAAATACATGTACTTTAATGTTTATAGCAGCACTACTTACAATAGCTGAGATATGGAAGCAACCCAAGTGTCCACCAGCAGATGAACAGATAAAGATGTGGTGCATATATATACATATATATATGTATATATATGTATAATGGAATATTACTCAGCTACAAAAAAAGAATGAAATTCTGCCATTTGCAGCAACATGGATGGACTTAGAGAATATTACGGTTAGTGAAATAAGTCAGACAGAGAAAGACAAATGCTGTATAATACCACTTATACGTGGAATCTAAAAATTAATACCAACAAATATATATAACAAAACAGAAACAGACTCACAGATATAGAAAACAAATTAGTGGTTACTAGTGGGGAGAGGTAAAGACGGAAGGGCAGCAGAGGGGTATGGGATAAGAGATACAATCTACTGTATATAAAATAGATAAGCAACAAGCATATATTGTATAACACACGGAATTATATCCATTTTCTTATATAACTTCTAATAGAGTATTATCTGTAAAAATACTGAATCACTGTGCTGTACACCTTAAACTGATATAATATAACAAATCAACTACACTTCAATAAGAATATTCAGACAGGGTAACCCTAGTTCAGAAAGTGACATTTGAGTAAGGTTTTAGAGGAGATGAGGTAGCAAACTTTGTAGATATAGAAGAGAAGATCATTCCAGGTAGAAAGAATAGTTAGTTAATGCAAAACCATGACATGGGGTCCTGCAAAGTACTTTGTGGTGGTCAGGAAAATATGCTGCTTATACTTGTCTTATGGCTCCAGCTACTAACCCTCTATATCCACCAGGGTGTTTGTACCAAACCCATGCTCTCATAGGTGTCAGATCTGCACCATGGTCTGATTGCTCTCCTGACCTCTTTTGCTCCTTCCTCCAATTAAATGTCTTGTACCTCTACTCCTGTCTTGCCTAATTCTCACTGGACACAAATTAATGCCTAAGATTAACTAGGCTGTAGGAGAATGAGTAGGGGAAGGATACTAAGAGGAAGTGGGGGATAGATGACACAGAGTCATGGCATATGGCATGGTAAAGAAAAAAATTTTCTGATCGAGATTGGTAACATCAGAGGGCTTTGAACATTCGATTTGTTACATCACCTGCTTTATGTTAATAGGGTCACTCTGGCTGCTACATTGAAAACAGAAGCAGAAAAAGGAAGCAGAGAGACTTTGTAGGATGCTTTTGCAATAATCCAAATGAGAGGTCTTAACGGTTTATTACATTCAGATATGGTGAGAAGTGGTCAGATTCTGGATATATATTTGAAGGTAGATCATGTAAACGTCAAAGATGTGGTATGTAATGAAATGAGAGGATTTGGGATCAATATTTCAATTTTAAAATTTGAGATATTTATTGGACATCTAAGTGAAAATGGTGAATAAACATATCTGTCTGGAGTTCATATAATTGGTCCTGCTTTAAGAACTAAATATGGGGGTCATCAGCATGTAAATGGTAATTAAAACATAAGAATGGATGACATCACAAAGAGGATGAGGATAAATAGGAAGGAAAACAAGTCCAAAGGATTAAGAAGTAATTTCTGTAAGGTGGCCAAATAATGTATCTACCAAACTAAGACACTTGTGTGAGTGAAAGGGCAGATATAACTAATTAAAACTGCACAGCAGGTATAAGCCAGAACTGTTCTGAGCAAACTGACACATATGGTCATGTATGAAGGGAAGGATTATTGGGGCAATTTCTTTGAGTAAGTGTGTCTTTTGGGTGCTCCAATAAGCAGATATTGAGATGGATATAGGAACAGAAGCAGTTGAGGGTGAGGCTGTGATGCTTGTGAAAGTTAAAAAAGGGGGAAGAAGCAGGATTGGTCAGGGACTTCCTTCAGAATATGATGAAGAACTGACACTTATAAAAGTAAAGGAAGGAGGATGTGAGACTTGGAAGGGATTAGATTGCTGTGCTGATCTGATAAAGCCTTGCCCAATCAAATGGGAAAATCCATAGCAAATACTGAGTGCTAGATGAGTCCTCTGCATTGGGCAGAATTGGCCAACTCCTCTCTTGTACTCTAGTTCAGCCATTAGCTGTGGGCTTCCCAGGAAGACCATGGACTTGGTTTAAAGCTTGAGGTGAATCCTCAAGTAGTTAACACCTGGAGGCTGTCAGCTAACTGCACTTCACACAGTTAAACATCATGTTCTTTCTTGAAGGGAGATTCAAGCAGCACACCTCCATGTCTGCTACAGTAGGTGAGAGAGCATGGGATGTAGTACACAAGTAGAAAAATTTACCTTAGCCATGAGTTCAGGGGGTAACACAAAATAATAGGCAATACAATACAACAGGAAGAACAGATACAGATAGTATTTAGCTTTAGCTGGGAGCTTGTGACAGTTCTCTTCTAATTGCTTCCATTTTCTCAGTAAAACAGTAAATGAAGTCATCCACAGAGAGTAATGATGAGAAAATAGGTATTTAGGTCAAGGAAATATGAGAGTATAAGAAAAACTCATCTGAGAAACAGGGATAATAAATAGTTTAGGGAAATATGAGTCCTACATGGCATTTTGGACCATAGTTTAATGATCTCCAACTTAAAATGAGACCAATTCACAAGGTACAAATTTCCAGTCATAACATAAATGTCATGAGGATGTAACGTATAGGCATAGTGATTACAGTCAATAATATTATATTGCACATTTTGTAACTTTGTATGATGATAGAGGATAACTAGACTTATTGTGGTGATTATTTTGCAGTGTATACAAATATCAAATCATTGTGTTGTACACCTGAAACTAATATAACATTATACATCAATTACATCTCAATAAAAATTAAAAAATAAAATGAGACCAAGCAACATGTCTTTGTGCTTTTCTACAGCCATATTCAGTTATATGGTTGCAAGCACCAGGGAGATAGAGCTGGATGTTAAGAGTCTGGTTAAGCTATGTGAGAATACAGAAACAAAGGAGGAGCAAGATAGTTAAGGAAGAATACAAAGAACGTAGTAGCAAGTATAGTGACTGATCATTGGTTTAAAGAGGGTATGGAAGAAAGTGAAGATAAAAAGGGGGTGGATTAGTGAATTATAATTCCTAGAGAGATGAAGGGATTGCTGAATTTGGAATTCTTCCATGAGGGAAATGAAAAGATCTGAGGTGTTGGTCAGACATAGGGATGCTTGAAATTGAGACGGTGAGAGTGAGTGACCGAAGTAGGGTAGACTATAAAATCATTGATGAAGAGGAATTCAAGGAACTGATATGTCAGGATACTGAAAGAAGCACTGGCGAAGCACTGGCAAATCTATTGCTTAAAGTTGTTTTTTTTTTTTTTTTTTCTTTTTTTTTTTTTTTTTTGCGGTACGCGGGCCTCGCACTGTTGTGGCCTCTCCCGTTGCGGAGCACGGGCTCCGGACGCACAGGCTCAGCGGCCATTGTTCACGGGCCTAGCCGCTCCGCGGCATGTGGGATCTTCCCAGACCGGGCACGAACCTGTGTCCCCTGCATCGGCAGGTGGACTCTCAACCACTGTGCCACCAGGGAAGCCCGCTTAAAGTTTTTGAAAGCTAACTTTTTCTAGGTATATTATTGATACATAAAGAAACTTTCACATGTGTACAATTATGTTTAGCTAAACACTTTGGAATAGGCAAAAATTGGAAATGATACGGATTGAGCAGTAGGGAATTGGATCATCTGAATATGATAGATTCTTAAAATATAATAATATAATTCACATAGCAGTAAAAATTGAATTAATTATCTCAACCTTGATTGGTACAAAAACAAATTATGGGTGAAAAAAGCAGGTTGCATAACATTTGGAAAAGTTTGATACAGTTATTTATAGTAAGTTAGTAAAAACACATTCTTTTAAATTCCTGCTATGTACCAAGCACTAGGAGAGAAATTTAGTTTGATGTAAATGTAAGTAAAACATAACCCTTGCCTTTGAGGAGAACATAGAGTACACAAGGAGACAGACATACAAATGAATGATAACAAAATAACAGGATAACTGGATAAATGCCATAATGGAAGTGTTCATAGTGAGTATAAGAACTCTGGGGCTCATCTACCCTGCCTAGGGTGGTTAGGAAAACCTTCATGTTAAAGCGTGCCCTTTCTTGGGTAGTACTCTGCTTTTTAGGCTGACTCTTCAAAGATCACCTCATTTAACCTGTCTTTGATTTTGCAAATGTTATTCCTTTCTTCATTTTTTCACCAACGGAAGATGGAACTGTGAGGCTATAGAAAGAGTGTTTACATGATTTAAGTTTTGTAAGAGCCACTCACAACTACTAGACTGCAACACAATCTGAATTTAAGAACCAACAAAAGAAAATATTAAGTGGTATCCAGATCTATGTTCTTTCACAGAAAGGAACACATGTTCAGGATATAGTCTCTAGGTTAGAAGTTGGTGATAAGACAATGATGGGTAGGATTTCATGCATCATAATCACATCTACTTGGGTTGTGTTTCTGGACTGTTAACATATAATCTTAGAGTCACATTAGAGTGTATTCTTCTGAAAATTAAAAAAGTAATTGTATAGTATAGTGTATACTCTTGTCAACCTGAGTTACACTATAATTAGTGTGGATTATTTTATGTGTTCATTTCTGGAATGCATAAAAATCCCAGCAGTATTCATAGTTTTGTAGAGTAGTTTCTATAGGCACACAAAAAAATAAATGTGTGTATGTGTGTCTTTAAGTTCACAATTTAAACTGAATGATTCCTGCATCCATAGAAAATTAGCTCTAGGAAAGTCAATTGTGTTCTGACATTATAAGAGTTATCCAATAAACCAATGCTCCATTGTTAACCAAATGAAAACCTTCAGGTCTATTTCTCCTTGGTGTATTGCAAAAGCATGGCATTTGAATAAACAAAACTGGCATCCCACATACCTGATAACTGTCATCAATGGTGAGATTCTTCTTTGCTCTCTTTTCTGTGTCTCTCTTTTATTGTGTCCTTCTTATCTCTTCCTTTCTATTCTTTCTTTCTACCTCAGATGCACACAATTAGAATCAAAATCCTTGATTCATTACACATTCTCATCACTAGTTCATGGATTGTCTCCTTTTTTCATTTCTTCATTTGCTTTTAATAATGCAATAAGTACCAACGTACCCATCTACCAACACCAAAATCTAATACTTTGAGAAAACCCTTATCTAAATACATGGTCCCAAAGCATCTTCCGAATTATTGTTAGGTAACCATAAGCCTGAAATCCATGTTTATCATTTCCTTGTTTTTCTTCTTATACAGTTTTATTGCATTTATGTAATACTCCTTAATTTTAAATTTTATTTTATTTTAAGTTTTTAAAAACAGGTACTATTCAGTATAAAATCTTTGGGACTTATTTTTTTCACATACTCTTTTGAAGTTTTGTCCATATTGTGTGTGCTGTAAGATACCATTTATTTAAATTTTACAAAGACACACAAAGCATTTATTATATTAATAAAACATATATAGGTACAGTTATGTGCAGATAGTATAAATAGATATATTCAATACTGTTCAAAGCTTTCCACACATACAGCTATCTCTTTATCTTTAGATTTTCACTATCAGATATTCACCATAACAACTTGTAATATTTTCCCAAATTCACTATCTAAATTAAAAAAATATATTATATCATCTCGTGGGTACCGGTGAAAACATTTAAGTTGTGCATGGGTACTGTTGAGAGTATACAATGTACGGCAGTTGTATTGCAGCTCTTCTACAGATAGGATTATGTCTGTGTTCACATGGTTTAAATGTGTTGTGTGTTATCACAGTTGTCTTCCCCAAACTTTCCCTGACATTTTGGCCCATTATGAACACAAGTCTTCACTTTTTCTGAGATCTGTGGCCACTACAAACACAGTTTTAGTTTAGAAACTATTTTTAGCCTTTCAACATGTTATATCATGTTTGTTGCTATGCAAAAGGACATATTATTGTTGATTAACTGCACACAAACATACTAAATGGTTGACTAAGCATTAAATAGGTAATTTCTGTTGTGAATGCTTTATATTATGTAGATTTTTTTTCTAGATTGTTAAACAGGCATTTAAATGTGTTTTAATGATGGCTGGGAAAACTGGTTAAGTTTTTAATGAGTTGGGAAAACACTATTTTCCATTTAAAATAATAGAATACATGTCTGTTATCACACACACACACACACACACACACGCTCACACATGCACACCCACACTCCTATAGTAAAAAGATGTATTACGATGGTTTGTTTCCATGAATCTCAAAGAAATCTAAAGCAAATATGGAAAAATGTTAATATATATTTTAAAGTAATTGCAGAGGTATAGGTGTTTGTTATGTTATCTTTTGTAATTTTCCCTATGGTCGAAAAATTTCATAAACAAAATTAAGGTAAATAATGTTGGGCATGATGTCTCTAATCAGAAATAATATAACATGATTTCTTTGCAGTTGTCACTGATTTGACAGTAGATTTGAAACAAACCTAGGCTTACTGGCTCTTATAAAATCTAAGAAAAAAATTCTATAAGGCAATACAGTCTTTTTTTGCAGTCTTTATTAATCTTTAAAATATAGTTCAATTATGAATGACTTACATCTTGATAATGCTCAAGTTTTGTGGCACTAATTAAAATTAACATTAGTATGTTATTTTTAAATGACTCATAATATTTATGTAATTGCTCTGGAAAAAAGAAAAGAATCAGATGATGTAGTGTTTCCTCACATATTTCAAAACTGGTACCTTGGAATCAATAAATAGTGTAAGCATTTAGTAGAATCATGACATGAATGTTTAGCTTTCATTCAGGCTAGTCACACATTGCTAGTAATACAGATGATTCAATTATGCAGTAATGGTCTGTAAAAGTATGGATTGCTACAGTATCACCAAGTTACAATATTGCTTGGACAATTACTACAGAATGCAATAATAGTTTTTCATAAGAAACATTGTGGTAAAGATGAAACATCAGCAGTCAAGATAAGTTTTTCAACATCATATATAAACAACAAAGGACATTCAAGACTTCTACACTTACTTTAAAAATATGACACATTATTTTATTAAGATCTTTTATTTAATTCATATGGAATTTTGAGTTTTGTTTCATTGAAAATTCTGTAATCTATTTTTTCACCTATATCCTTTATAACTACAACTTTCCTAAAATGACCCACATTGGAAATAAAACTATAGCCTTGTAGAACTGTCTCATTCTTCTTTTCTGTAAGAGTCATGATTATTGCTGACAATCTTATTTTAAAAAATATATCTTTAATACTGTAGGATAATCAAAAGCTAAACTTGGGTCTGGAACAACTGCATCTCAAATAAAATCTCACAGTTCCACTTTTAGCATCTCCTAAAGTCAAAAAAAATAGGTCTAAACACAGCCACAGAAAGTAAGCCTGAAGAAAATCCTGGTATAGTAGAATATAATGGTTGAAAGGAGGGTAAGAAAGCTCATATGTTTTGTAATGGGTCTTAAAACATCTAAGTTTTACAAATCAGGAGAAAAGGTTACAACTTTTCCTGCATGTGAACCACATGTTTATTCTTTTATTCTGTGACAGAGGGTTTGAGAACGTATCCTGTATTTATAACTAGAGAGCATTCAATTCTGGAACAGTGTGTTAGGGGAAAACAACCCTCATCATATAAAATATAGGCGCAGGACCTATATATATTGTTAATGAGAAAGCAGATGAGATATTTCAAAAAGCAAAAGGTAGTTTGATTTCATGCAAGAATCTTCTAAATAGCATTGGAAGAGTGTGACTAGAGAGGATTAACATTATTGAGCAATTCCATCGTCGTAAGTCCTGGCTAAATACTTTGATTATTTTAAATTATTTAATTTTCAAAATAACTATACTAGGTATTATTCTAATTTTGTCTGAGGTTCAGGCTAAATTCCTTGTCAAATGGTACAAAGCTTGATAAAAAGTAGATCTGAATTCAGAATGAATTCTGTTAATTCCCAGCTAACCTCATTTTGGCGAGGTGATGAAATTAATTTTGCGATGGCAGCTGATTCAGTAGGAAGTTAGACAATATGGTAACAAGAGGTCTACAAGTTTCTAGGTTATGAACTACTTCTGGTTAGTGCCATAAAATAATTAAAAAACTAGGGTGAAGCAAACATAATCATTTTCCTCATAGAAACACACATGGAAAGTCAAAATATGCAAATATTCTCCCACCTCAGTGAATAGTCATAAACCTATTTTAATAGCAAAAACTATTAGAGAAAGATCTCCTTGTTAGGTTGGAGAGACCTAAAGTAATAAAGCAACAATGACAGCTCTTCATTTAAGCTGAGAGAATGACTGTGGTGCAAAGCCTAAAATTAAGGCTCAATATGTGCTCCCCCACTCTCCTCCCACAGATAAAATCTCTTAGTCAAACAATGCTCCTTATCAAAAGGACTAAGTGCAGTTCCTGTTTATCCCTGAGTAGTGGGTTTCAGGCCCTTGCCAGCCTGTGGAATTCAACAAGCCAGTCACATCTTCTAGGGAGACCAGGGGATACCTCATTATTTTGATACTATAAACCCTACCTATGACAAACCTTGATGATTTACTCTGATCCTGAATGCAACCACCATTTGGACTGTAAATATATGTAACTAATAAACTGCTGTCAGTACATTTGTCCAGGTTCTGGTGTCATGTGTTTGGTCATCCCCACAACTCTAGGGCAGAAATGCTTTCCTCAACAATGAGGTGAATAGGAAGCAGTTAAGATAATTACAGCACAGAAGTCTCATTTTGTGATGAAGAAATAGAGATTTTTAAATGATGAGAAATGCCAAATGAATATAATCATTTATTATGTATATATTTATTTATTAAAAATATTCATTGAGTGACCAATATTTTTCAGGCATTGTGCTACTACTGGGAGATAGTGGGAAAAAAGAAAGTTACAATCCTTGACTCTTAGGGAGTTAATAGTTGTCAATACCATAAAGTTTAGTAATTTCTTGTTCTCTAATCATGTCACATGATTTAGTTTTTGTACTCCAGTTAGATTTTAGTTTTCATTTGAGATTTCTTTAATCACTTACTCTATCCAGCGTAAAGTTTGTACTCAATACACCTATCTGTTTGATTCATGTGTGCTATACATACATATGGATAAAATATGGCCAGTGACCTCATAAAGGAATACCATGGACTTTACTACTATAAGGAATTAAATTGTGGGGTTGAACTGGATTTCAATTTTCCTCACTATTAAGATATATTCAATTAACTTTAATAATAAATGAGAATAAGAGTTATGGCCTGAATAACAACATATATTTTAATATATTTTAGGTGATGACATATGTAAGATCATTAAAAAATTAAAATGAAGTAACAATGGTTCAGGCATCTAAATGGAGCTGAGTGGTCATTGTGGATATGGTTTCAGACCCATCTCTGCATCACTGAGAACTTGAACTCTCTGACCTGTATCAAACTCAAGGTCAACACCACCTATGTTTTCAAAACACTATTTGCTAGCAGCTGCTAGCTACAACCTTGTAGTTTCAAAGTCCCCTTCCCTTCACAACTATGTAATCACTTTGAACCTCAACCAATACTTGCTTCATAAATATCCTTATTTCTTGCCAGCTCCAATACTAATTGTTGACAATTTATGTAACCTTGCAGTTTTTGCCTTTATAAGCTTCCCCCATTTTGTAGTCCAGTGGAACACAGCTGAAGTGCTTTCTTGGATTTGTTCTTCCAGTCTGCAGTCCTAACAAACCCCAAATAAAAGCATTTTGCTTTGCCTCAACCAGGTTTCCATTCTTAGAATTCTTGATTAATATAGATAAGCTTGAGTGCCAAACCCCTTTCATTTCTTCCTCTCTATTTTCAAATCATTATATCTTAGAGGTATTGGAAATATTCCAAATAATGTAATGCAATATTAATCATATGAGAAAATTATAAGCATTTCTACTGTCAGACTGCCAATACTAATTAATTCTACTGTGTGACTATAGATAAATATAAAAGAGGTCACCAGCCCAATTCCTGACATGGAGGAGTTTATAGATGCTGAAATTATCTCAGGTCTGTGCCAACAGAGCTTGGAAGAGTTAGCTTAGGAAAAGCAATGAATCAACTTGAGTACTACCTGTTTCCTTAGAATTAGGTCAAATTCAACCCTCAGAACAGGAGAAAATATTTGCAAATGAAGCAACTGACAAAGGATTAATCTCCAAAATTTATAAGAAGCTCATGCAGCTCAATATCAAAAGAACAAACAACCCAATACAAAAATGGGCAGAAGACCTAAATAGACATTTCTCCAAAGAAGATAGACAGATTGCCAACAAACACATAAAAGGATGCTCAACATCACTAATCATTAGAGAAATGCAAATCAAAACTACAATGAGGTATCACCTCACACCAGTCAGAATGGCCACCATCAAAAAATCTACAAACAATAAATGATGGAGAGGGTGTGGAGAAAAGGGAACCCTCTTGCACTGTTGGTGGGAGTGTAAACTGATACAGCCACTATGGAGAACAGTATGGAGCTTCCTTAAAATACTAAAAATAGAACTACCATATGACCCAGCAATCCCACTACTGGGCATATACCCTGAGAAAACCATAATTCAAAGAGTCATGTACCACAATGTTCATTGAAGTTCTATTTACAATAACCAGGACATGGAAACAACCTAAGTGTTCAACAGCAGATGAATGTATAAAGAAAATGTGGCACATATATACAGTGGAATATTACTCAGCCATAAAAAGAAACAAAATTGAAATATTTGTAGTGAGGTGGATGGACGTAGAGTCCGTCATACAGAGTGAAGTAAATCAGAAAGAGAAAAACAAATACCATATGCTAACATATATATGGAATCTAAAAAAAAAAAAAAAAAAAGGTTCTGATGAACCTAACAGCAGGACAGGAAAAGAGACTCAGATGTAGAGAATGGACTTGGGTACATGGGGAGGGGGAAAGGTTAGCTGGGACGAAGTGGGTTAGTGGCATGGACATATATACACTACCAAATATAAAATAGATAGGTAGTGGGAAGCAGCCACATAGCACAGGGAAATCAGCTCAGTGTTTTGTGATTACCTAGAGCAGTGGGATAGTGATGGTGGGAGAGAGACACAAGAGGGAGGAGACATGGGGATATATGTATATGTATAGCTGATTCACTTTGTTATAAAACAGAAACTAACACACCATTGTAAAGTAATTATACTCCAATAAAGATGTTAAAAAAGAAAAAGAGAATTAAGTCAAATTAACATTTTAACTCAGCATGTTTCTTTCATCAGTTTCACAGTAATTCAACTGGGACCAATTTTTCTGCCTCTTAGCTCCTCAAAATATCTTTCTATGGTTTCTTGTAGCCTTGATGTGAATTTTACTGACTCACATTACTTCTCAAACTATAAACAGAAAGAGTAAAAACACATATCACCAAGAGAATCATAAAGCATCTGCTTCTCTTAAAGGATTTCCCATTTAGGATCTAGTCCAAATATCCCCTGCCAAATATCTAAAACATAATCACCTTGGCAATATTCCCTGAAATTCAGAATTTAGGAAATGTATCACCTCTCCATTCTTTACTTAGGTTATCTACAACATAATCTTTTGAAATTGAAGTAGATGATAGTACTTTACTGTAATTGCTAATTACAGAAATTACCCAAAAAGAATGAATTGCCAGTTCTATCTCAAGTTACTCATCTTTAATTCTGTCTTTAACTTGAATTTGAATGACTATAGACCTAGAGACATGAAACCACAGCCAGACTTATGTTTAATAGAGTTTCAGAAACTTTATTCCACACCCTCCCTGGCTCAAGGCAATATATCTGTCTTAACTGAAAGTCTAATACTAATTTATTTTCAGTATGAAATATGTTTCATATCTTTAAGTGCCTTTCCCATTAGAGTGGAATTGGTAATGAGAAAGGAGAAAAAAATCTATTTGTTTCCCATAAATGTTCAACCACTTACTACTTAATAAAGTGGAATATTGGACTTATTTTTTTAATAATGGCAACTTAGTGAAGTCAATCCTCAATCTATTAATTAATTAATTAAATTAATTTATTTATGGCTGCGTTGGGTCTTCACTGCTGCCTGCAGGCTTTCTCTAGTTGCGGCAAGCAGGGACTCTTCTTCATTGCAGTGTGCGGGCTTCTCTTGTTGTGGAGCACTGGCTCTAGGCGCGCGGGCTTCAGTAGTTGTGACATGCAAGCTCAGTAGTTGTGGCACACAGGCTCAGTAGTTGTGGCTCATGGGCTCTAGAGTGCAGGCTCAGTAACTGTGTGCACGGGCTTAGTTGCTCCGCGGCATGTGGGACCTTCCTGGACCAGGGCTCAAACCCGCATCTCCTGCATTGGCAGGAGGACTCCCAACCACTGTGCCATCAAGGAAGCCCTGGACTTATTTTTTATGATTCAAATTGTGTAAAGGAAATGTTCTTGAGTAATCCAAGTGTGTCATTCAGTGGATCGTATAAATGCCAATGTAATTATTCTAGAAGTCTCGTTTATACCATTCTAGCAATTTAATTTCAAATATTCTACATTTCCACTGTGCAGCAGTTGAAGAATGAATAAAAGCCATTATACAATTATCAGAATATTCTTTCACAATAAATATTAGGAACATCCACAAAATTGTAAATTGTTTTTATAACATCCTTCCAGACTCGAACGTACATGGTATTTCACTTTAGTATAACAAGAATCCTATTATTTCATCAGAATATAGCTATCTCCTGTACATTTTCCACTTCACCTTGGATTTTTGAAAATATTCTTCTGAAATATATTACTCTCTCTTTTGATAGTCCTTATTGTAAAAAATTCATTCTATATTGGATGGATAGTGTATTTAATGCATTGATATACATTATATTCAAATGAACAATATATATTGCTATGTGATAGTTCATGGTTAAATATTGATAATTTAAGATGTAGACTTAATGAAACCAATGTGTCAAAAATCACTGCATTTTGAAGAGGAGATCAGGGTGGCAGAGCAGGAGGACGCCGAGCTCACCTCCCTCCACAAACACAACAAAAATATGTCTACCCTTGGAGCAATTATCACTGAAAATAAACTGAAGACTGGCAGAAAACTCTTCTACAATCAAGACTGTTAGGAAAGATCCACAAGGAGTCAGGTAGGAAAGAAAAAGAAGTGATCAGGTCAGAACCTGCACTCCTAGGAGAGGGAACAGAAGAGGAGGGGGATATCATGGGCTTCGAAATCTTCCTTGTGGAGTGAGCAGTTCAAATAACATATTGGACACCCCAGTCCTGGGACTCCAACAGCTGGAAGATGAGTCCCCTTAG
Organism: Aethalodelphis obliquidens; assembly: GCF_003676395.1. NCBI lineage: Eukaryota > Metazoa > Chordata > Mammalia > Artiodactyla > Delphinidae > Aethalodelphis > Aethalodelphis obliquidens. The sequence continues at coordinate 7,796,127 of NW_020837998.1, forward strand.
CTGGCTTGATCACCAGTGGGACTTAGGCGAGGGCTGTAAGAAACCTAGACTCCGCTTGTGAAGAGTGCACACACACTTGCTTACTCCCAGAATCATGACAGCGGAAGCAGATTGAAACTGCCCAGGGCTCTTGCCAGTTTCCCTGCGAGGGCCCCAGTGTGCACCCTGGCACCAATAGCTCCAGTGCAGCTCCCCACCAGACAAAAGCTGCCATTGCTGAGGCCATAGAAAGTAAGTACTTTGGGGAAATGGAGATTGCTCCAACCTGGCACTGTATCTGAATGGGGTGAGTGTGACCTTGACTGGTGCTCATGGAGGTGGTGGATTAGGAGCTGTCTAGAGCTCTGATGGGTATGCCAGGACCATCACAGCATGCACCCCAGCCTGTACTGGGCACTCACTCCAGCTCTTCTGGCTTCAGCACTGCTCACCTCTGGGGCAAAGGTAACATTGCTGTGAGTGGGAAGAGTGCACACTCAGAAGGAATGGAACCAGCTCACACATGAACTTCAGGGTTTCTGCTCCAGCACCTTGGGAACTGCCCATGCCCCTGGCCATGATAGGATGGTGATGACCACTGAACAGAGAAGACACTCTGGCATACCCTTGTTCTGGCTCTAGCCTCTCTATCACCAGCCCCACCTCACTCCAAGGTGATAGCTGCCAGCACACCCTGGGGGAAGGTGTGACCCTTTCACACTTCTGACCCAGTTCTCACACCAAAGCCACAGGGCACATGCAGACTGTATAGGGACACTCCCATACAAGGAGACCACTTCAAGACTGGGATAGGTAACTGTTTCACCTAGTTCATAGAAACAGAAAAGTTAAACAAAAGGAGAAGACAGAGGGATTTGATTCAAATGAAAGAACAAGGGGAAAAAACATGAAAACACAACTAATAAAAGAGATAAATAATTTACCAGATAAAAAGCTCAAAGAATTAGTAATAAGAATGCTAGCTGAACTTGGCAAAAGAATAGATGAACACAGTAAGAACTTTAACAAGGAACTAGAAAATATATAATGAAACTGTAAGAGCTGAAGAATACAATAAGTGGAATAAAAAACACACTAGAAGGAAATAAAAGCCGACTAGGTGATATAGAAGAATGCATAAGTGATCTGGAAGATATAATAATGGAAAACACAAAATCAGAAAAAACAAATAAAATAATGAGAACAGTTTAAGGGACCTCTGAGACAATATCAATTGTACTAACCTTCTCATTATGGGGTTCACAGAGGGAAGAGAGAGAGAGCAGCATAGCACAGGGAGATCAGCTCGGTGCTTTGCGATGACCTAGAGGGGTGGAATAAGGAGGATGGGAGGGAGGGTCAAGAGGGAAGGGATATGGGGACATGTGTATGCATATGGCTGATTCATTTTGTTGTGCAACAGAAACTAACACAGTATTGTGAAGCAATTATACTCCAATAAAGATTTATTTTTAAAAAATGAAAATATATTTCACAAAATTATGGCTGAAAACTTCCTGAACCTGAAAAAGGAAACAGATATCTACTTACAGGATGCACAGAGAGTTCCAAATACATGAATCCAAGGAATCCACAGTAGACATATAATAATTAAAATATAAAACCTAAAGAGAGAATTTTAAAAGTAAAAAGAGCAAAACAAAGAGTCACACACAAGGGAAGCTCCATAAAGATATGAGCTATTTTTTTTTTTTTTACAAAAGCTTTGCAGGCCAGAAGGGAGTGGCATGATATATTGAATATTTAAAATGATGAAAGGGAAAAACCTACAAGATAGGATACTCTACTTAATAAGATTTCCATTCAGATTTGAAGGAGAGGTAAAGAACTTCCCAGACGAGCAAAAACTAAGAGTTCATGAACACTAAACTGACCATAAAAGAAGTGTTAAAGGGTCCGTCTAAACAAGAAAGAAAAGGCTACAACAAAAAGTAAGAATGTATAGGAAAATGAACAACAAACAGCAAGACATGTTTGTTGCATCTTTGGAACACCAAGAAGCAATTTTGTGTTGTAGTTGACTGCAGGGAAAAATGATAAGAACCTAAGTCCACCAGGTAGCCAGAGGATGGGTAAGCCCTGATAGGTTGTTGAAAGGGTTTTGGATTTATTTTAGTAAGCTAGTGGAGGATTGTGAGATAATTGAAGAGATTAAGTTTTTATTAAGATAATTTTGGCTATTTTGTTGTGAATAGACTATATGAGGTAAAAGTTTAGGCTGGAATCTCAATTAGGAGGCTATAATTTGAATATACAACCAAGAGTGATTGCTGATAGATTAGATGTGAATAGCGAGAAAGAAAGAGAATTAAAGATTTACTCTAAATCTTTTGCATGAATTACTGGAGTGACAATGGTGCTATCACTGGAAGAGAAACAGTTTGGATGTACATAGGAAATAAAAGTTTGTTTTTAGCCATGTTATTTGATCATGCTTGATAGATATTCAAATAATCTGTTCTATATAAAATAGAAGTTTAATTGCAAAGTCTAAGGCTAAGAATATGAATTTGGCATCCATCAACATATAACTGTATTTCAAACCCAGGGGACACGGGTTTGAGCCCTGGTCCGGGAAGATCTCACATGCCACAGAGCAACTAAGCCAGTGCGCCACAACTACTGAAGCCTGTGTGCCTAGAGCCTTTGTTCTGCAACAAGAGAAGCCACTGCAATGAGAAGCCCTTGCACTGCAACGAAGAGTAGCCCCCGCTCGCCACAACTAGGGAAAGCCTGCACGCAGCAATGAAGATACCAATGCAGCTAAAAATAAATAAATTAAATAAATAAATTTAAAAACATAGAAGGTTGAGGTTGAGTATCAAGTGACACATGAAGGAAAGCAGTGCATAGTACCTAGAGTCAAGAGAAGAAAGGCTTTCAAGAAGTAAGGGGTATCTTAGTCTTAGTCCGTTCAAGCTGCTATGCCAAAATTCCTTTGGGGGGCTTATAAAATATGGAAATTTATTTCTCACAGTTCATGAGGCTAGAAGTCCAAGATCAGGATGCTAGAATGGTTGAATTCTGGTGAACACCCTCTTCTGAGACTACCAACTTCTCTCTGTGTCCTCATGTGGTGAAAGGGATTAGACATTCTGTGGAGTCTCTTATAAAGGGCACTAATCTCATCCAGGATGTCTCTACCCTCATGACCTAAGAACCTCCTAAAGGCTCCACCTCCCAATACTGTCATATTGGGCATTAGATTTCAACATATGAATTTTGGGGAGACACAAATATGTAATCTACAGCAGGGAGTGATAACTGTGTCCAATGCTCTTTGAAGCTCAAATAATGGGAAGATGGAGATGTGACTATTGGATTTTGCAATGTGAAGGCCACTAGTGGTCTTCAAATCAACAGTTCTGTTTCACTGGAGTGATATGGAGAAAAGCCAAATCATAATTTGTTCAAAGGAGAGTAGGAGGACCAGAATTGCAGAAGGTGAGGATATACTACTTTCTTTGAGGGATTCTTATGAAAAGGGAACATAGATTTGAGCAGTAGTTCAGGAGACTTGGGGGAAAATTAGGGATTTTAAAAAGATGGTTGTAGGCTAATGAAAATGAACCACTGAGAAGAAAAAAACTAATGTTGCAAGAGAGAGGAGATGACTTCCAAAGCACAGTCATTGAATAGATGGGAGTGGGGTGGGAATGGAATCCAGTGCATATGAGAAAGGGTTGGTTTGGGGTGAACAGACAGTTCATCCATTGTAATAGAAAGATAAATAAGGTTATGTGAGTTTGGTAGAAGACCTGGTAGTGCAAGAATATAGAATTTCTCTGATGGTTCTTATTTTTCTCAGTGAGCTAATAAGCATGATTATTGAGTGCATATGGGGGAGTGACAGTAATGTTGGAATTTGGAAAGAAATGAGAAACTGTAAAATATGTGACTGATAAATTAAGAGAGTGAATTAATAAGCACAGAAATGTAATACAATTTCTGAGCATCACTGATGGCCATTTAACATTGTGGTCTTAACTTTATAATCAGGGAGTATAATCATCATTGTTGTGTGTTTTTCCCTAACCAGCTTTGATGTAGATGTGGAGTCAGTGCAAAATTGGATTTAATTATAGTTGGGGTATTTTCAAACAGGATGAGGGAAAGAGAGCAAGATATGTGAGTATATATTCAAGAGAGTGATTATAATCAGATACTATACTAACAAATCTGGGTAATAAAGAAAGCAAGGATGTGTGGTGATGTTAGGCAGCAAAGTTGATTGGATCAAGAAATTGATGGTCATAATGGGGTGGAAAAATTGTGGTGGTTCTTCTAGAAGATGTGAGCAGGAAAGTCAGAAGCTTGTGTTCAGAGGGAAGGATGATTGAAACTGAGATTTTGGAGAGGACACATTACTGGTAATGACTAGACTAGCATATAACCATGGGAATGGATGGTTTAAGTGGTATAAAAGAAAAAAAATGAAAAAGGAAGTGAACCAAGAGACTGGAGTGTTGTATGGATCATCTGAATTGACATTAAAGTCACCGAATATTTTGGTAAACGTAATGTAAGAGACAATACTAATGAGCCATAAGCTAAAATCTCCAGTGAATAAAAGTGAGAGACCTCAAATTCTAAAAATGACAGAATCATGCAAGTGCAGTGAGTAATACAGCATAATGACACATGCATAAAAGGGAGTGGAGATGGTAAAATATTTCTATGTACTGGACATAATGTAAAGTAAAAAATAATTGCAAAAGTCGTAGCTGAAAAACATGGTTTGCAAAAAAGAATTATGGTAAAAGACTAAGATGCTTGAATTCGTGATCCTGTAGGTAGAATGTTTTTGGTGATGACAAAATCAGAGAGTGATCATAGGAGAGGTCGGCTTATGTAGGGTGAAGCAGAAGGTAATTACTGACTAGAAGTAAGAGAACAGTGAGGCAAAGATGTTGAATGGTATGTGCACATAGACATTGAATTGATCCTCAGTGATGCTAAGAAGTAAGATAGTGAGGAAGACAGCATAGTGACAAAGCTTTTAATAAAAGAAGATAGGAGAATTGTCTGTAGATGATAGCGACAAGGAAGAGAAGAGCTTGGTATACTGAAAAGGTATGTCCCTTAAAGAAGCAGGGAGATTATATATATACACATTATATAATATAGTATATAATATTAATATTAATAAATCACATTAATATATCATATGTATACTTTTTTCTCAGAAGAGATAGAAGCCAATACACTGGAAAAGAAAGGGCAATGGAGAATAAGTAGATAATAAGCACATCATTTTTTCCCCTGATTCTGAGAAATATTGACTGTAGGCAAATAAACAGTCATATCTTAAAAAAGGCTATGCAGGAGAGGGGGCACTCTCAGAAATGATGTCAAAGATATAGCAAAGTTATATTAAGGTTATTAGGCAATATCAGAGGCTCAATGGAAGACACTTTCTTGTTCATTTTTTTTAAAAAAAGTTAAGTTAGACTAAATGATGCTAACGATGCCAAATATCTCGAGGTAAAAATATGACATGCCTCAATGGAGGTGATTTATCTTTCATGACAAAATTTTATTTCATTTTAAACAGTCTCCTCAATCGTCACTGATAAATACCTTAACCAAATTTCTTATAGTTTTCAACAAATTTTAAAACTGAATAAAATCTATTCCCCACAGTTTAAATAGGAAAATAGTACTCAAAATACGAGGAAATGCACCTTCTTAAGTAAAAGGACCATGAATACAGTGAAGAATATCAGTGATCTATTCATCCTGAAAGCTTGTCAGAAAAACTTTCCTAGCTTAAAAGAATGTCTTCTAAGAATGGTATTCCTTACCTCTTTTCATATCCATACTGGTGCAAGATTCTCCATCAAAATTTTATATCAAGGTAAGCTTGAAATATGCTCTAATGTGAATGCATATTTTATTGTGAAAAATCTCATTGACGCCACCCTTTGTGGGGTATAATGTGACAGTGGCATTTTAAAAATAATTTGCAGATTCATCAAGGCTGCTGTATATTTATTGATTTTTTCACAGCGAGTTGGCTGAAATTGCAATTGCTATTTTGGACACAGGCAAAAAACACAGCAAAGAACCCAAACTGCCCTTTATCCAGTTTGATGATTGTCTGATGATGCTGAATGCAGCAATTAAGAAGGGACTACCTGGCACTGAAAGATAAGCTTTCAGTAAATAAAAATCCAATCAGTTTCTGTAGAAAGGGCATTAGACAATACAAAAGTCAAAAGATTTCATGTTCTATCTCCTCAATGAACAGTTTGGAACAGTTAATCTTAAATGCTTAAGTTCCAGACTAGCATTTTCTATGGTACTTTCTCAATTACAGTCCTGCAGTAATATTTACTATTAGTTCTAACCAAAAAATTCTTGAATAGTATTTTGAGACTGTCCTAACTTATACAAGAGTGTAAAATAAGATCAAAAAGTAGATTTGGAAATAAAATATCTATTGATTGATAAGGTGTCAACCAGGGACTCAAAAAGCCTGACTCAGTATCTCATGTGTGTGAAATTCTTACTTTTCTTTTACCTCATCATTCTATGGTCATTCTCAGCTCTCATATTGTGGTACTAAGATTACAATGTTAAAAGTCACTTTCTGACTGAGTCTTTTAATTTTGTTCCATTTTTCGACTCCCATACAGAGCACAAATCAGAAATTTGGCATGAGGCATTCTCTGTATATGACAAAAAGCAGTGGCAGATGGGGAATTTTATCTACAGATTTTCTATCTTAACAATAGTAATATTTTCACAAGGAAATATATAAAGCATAAATTAATAGAAAGAGCAGAGTCTTAGTAGTTTGTCAGGTAAGTGTTCAAATCTGCTATATTAACTGTGAGGGATGTTTTTGTTTGTTCTTCTTTGTTTTTAACTTGGACAAGTGATTTATCCACTTTAAATGTCTTTATCTGTAAAATAGCAATAACAATTTTTATCTTTCAGGGTTATAATTAAGATTATATGTATGATGATATGTATGGTGATATAAAAGAATATAGAATGAGAGTGGAAATGAGGTAAATAAAAAATAAATTTTATACGCAAGGAGAGGCTGAATCAGAGACATTTAAGAATTCATTATGAATGAAATTTAGAAGCATTCACATTTTCAAGCATGAGGGTTTGATGATGTGTTTCAGAAACGTAAGAACAGTAGCATTGTATTTGAATTGATATGAGGGAGAAATTAGAGACAGAGTGGGCAATCAGGTTATTGATATAGTTTATCAGCACTCCACACTGAACATATGTGGATTGGGTCACTGGGCATGATAAAAGGTCTACCTTGGGTCAGAGAGGCAAGGCTATCTTGCAGTGATGAGTTTCATAGTCAAACTGACAAGATTCTGGAAAGGGAAGTGAAATTAGAATATGGATTAAGGAGCCTAATGAAGATGAGGGAAAAGCTAGATCTTTATGGAAATACAGTATCTAGCTCCTACTTCGAGCAGACTAACTACTGACTTCTGGGCATCAAGATTAATTTTAGATTCTTCCCACCAGAACAGAAGAGGTTTCTGATATTTATAGGATAGCCACCTTATTTCTTATTAAAATTGAGACACTTTTCGAGTGAAGGAGTACTGTTGATAATTAAATAAAGGAAACAGGTAAAAATCAAGACTTATCCCAGGAAAACCAGAACTTATGTTCACCTTGCTGTTTGACCACATTTAGCTCAAAACCTGAGCAAAATGAAACTTGAGGTTTTAAAATCTCTTACGTTTATTTTGGGGGAAGTTGGGGCAGTTTCTTGGGAAAACAAATAAATCTTCATTCCATTCATTTATAAAATACATTTTATATTTTATAAATATAAAAGGGAGGGATAAATCAGGAGATTGGGATTGATATATACACACTACTATATATAAAATAGATTACTAGTAAGTACCTACTGTATAGCACAGGAAACTCTACTCAATATTCTGTAATGACCTGTATGGGAATAGAATCTTAAAAAGAATGGATATATGTATATATATAACTGATTCACTTTGTTGTACAGCAGAAACTAACACAACATTGTAAGTCAACTATACTCCAATAAAAATTAAGTAAAAAAGAAAATAAAATACATTTTTATAAATATATTTTTTTATTTATAAATACATAAAAGACTAGACTACTACACATCTAGCAAATAAAATGGAGTGAAATATATTGCTTTGGAGATGTGAGCTCTAGTTCTAACTCCAAGTTACTGTGTGTGACCCTGGAAAAATCAGATCAGGTAATACCACCAAGTCTCTAAAGCTTTCTTATATCATGTGTAAGAGTAGAAATAATATAGCCTTCCTGCCTTTATAGAGCTTTTTATGGATCAAATAATAGAATTAAAAATAGTTTTGAGACTGTGGGAGTGACTTCAGCATCATGGTGACATAAAACATTCCTATTTTTGGTCCCCCTTTTCAACAAAGAATTAGACATTCATCCGCTAACAAAAGCACCTTTATGGGAGCTATGGGATCCAACACCATATGCCAAGGGGCCCAGGAGTAATCTCATCTACCTGTGAGTCCAGTAATAGACAGGCAGACCTCATTATGGGGCCAAGCCAAGCAATGAACCTACTCCAAACACTCTTGCCATGGCTGGAAAAAATCCTGGAGAGTGCTGAGTTGAGCAGATACCAAAGAAATGGTATGCAGAAATAAGTCTTGCTGTGGGGTGATTTTAAAGTTTGGATGCAACAGAGATGACTATAAGAAGAACATTATGGGCTTCCCTGGTGGCGCAGTGGTTGAGAGTCCACCTGCCGATGCAGGGGACGCGGGTTCGTGCCCCGGTCTGGGAAGATTCCACATGCCGCGGAGCGGCTGGGCCCATGAGCCATGGCTGCTGAGCCGGCGCATCCGGAGCCTGTGCTCCTCAATGGGAGAGGCCATGACAGTGAGAGGCCCACGTACCGCAAAAAACAAACAAACAAACAAACAAAAAAAGAAGAAGATTACCAGTACCATCCCCCACCCAACCAAGGCGAAACTGCATGGATCTGAACTATCAGGTGGCATCTATCTTTCCCACTGAGGAAAAGGAGAGCAGTGAGTGAGTGTCTGGCTACCTCAGTGATCTGGAACACAGCAGGAGGAAACCCATTTCTTTCCAGCACCACCCAGAGTACTAAGGTGGGACCTCTATGACTGGGCAGAGGCAGGAGATCATGAAAGAGGTGAATAAGAATATCAAAGGGCATTGAAGGGACACAGTTCCTGATACCTGCTCAGCAGGAAGTCTAATCATGACCCTCTGGTAATACTACACATAGGGATTTCCCTTCCAGGTCCCTGGGCACCCCCAGAGTCCCAAGCTCTAAACCCACATCTCTCCCCAATCTGTGGTTGTCTCTTTGTGCACACTCCCAATTGTGGCAGCAAGAGCGAGAACAAGTAGATAGGAAGTACACAGGCCAGGGTGTGTGGGCAAGTGAGAAACCACAAGCTTGACCTATAGAGCCACCTCAGGAAAACAAAAGAGAGGTTTCCAGTAGCCACGATGGTGAGCTGTAAGAACCAGAGAAGACATAAAAGCTTAAGAATCCTGCCATTGGCCTGGGAAGTTGTCCACCCAGCTGCTGAGGTGCCCACAACTCTGGCCTGCTGTCCTTACTCGCAGAGGTGGAGCCCACAAACATTATAACACTGGACATGGCAGAGGAACCTGTGCAATTCCCTTTCCCCCTACAGGGGTAGAGCTTGTGACAGGGATCTCAGATGCAGAAGAAGAGCCCACCACCCCTGTGCACCAGGTGGTGATGCCAGAGACACTGGCAGGAACAAGGCATCACTGATCCCAGTGGCACATGTAGCTATAACGAGGGCATAAGGTCACACATTTGACAGAGGAAATGGAAGTGTGGAAAGTACAAATTCTCAAATATAACTAGAGACAGACTGGGTTAAAAAGAAACCAAAAACTTGTGCTCTAGCACCACCTACTGAAAAACAAAAGAAAGACCTATAATTTCTAGTCTGTTGAATCATTAGAATCAAACAAAAAGGTGTTTGCTACTTCAAATGCACCAGCAAAGGAACAAGTAATCAAGAACCATGAAGAACCACAGTAACACCGTACCACAAAAAGAAAATGACAATTCTCCAGAAACCAAATTTAAAGTTATGGAATATTGCTATTTAACTGATAGAGAATTCAAAATAGCTGTCATGAAGAAACTCAATGAGCTAAAAGAAAACGCAAAAAGTCAGTTCAATGAGCTCAGGAATAAAATTAGTGAACAGAAGGAATAATTTACCAAAGAGATTGAAACTCCAAAAGACCACCAAACAGAAATTCTTAAGTATTGAAGTCATAGCACAGCTATCAGACAGGAAAAAAAGGCATCCAAATTAAAAAGGAAGAAGTAAAACTGTCAGTTTGCAGATGATATGATACTATATATAGAAAATCCTGAATACACCACCAAAAAACTGCTAACACTCATCAATGAATTCTGTAAAGTTGCAAGATACAAAATTAATATACAGAAATCTGTTGCTTCTATACAGTAAAAATGAACTATCAGAGAGAGAAATTAAGAAAACAATCTCATTTACAATTGTATGAAAAATAATAAAATACCTAGGAATAAATTTAACCAAAGGAGGTTAAAGACTTCTACTAAGAAAGCTATAAGACACTGATGAAAGAAATTGAAGATGACATAAACAAATTGAAAAATAAACTGTGCTCATAGATTGGAAGAATTAATATTGTTAAAGTTACTATACTATCCAAGGCAATCTGCAGATTCAATGCAATTTCTATCAAAATACCAATGGCATATCTCACAAAACTAGAACAAATACTTCTAAAGTTTATATGGAAAAAAAAAAAGATCTTGAATAGCCAAACAATCTTGAGAAAGAAAAAGAAAGCTGAAGTTATCATGTTCCCTGATTTCAAACTATACTACAAAGCTACAGTAATCAAAACAGTATGGTCTTGACACAAAAGAAGATATAGAGAACAATGGAATAGCATAGAGAGCCCAGGAATGAACCCACAATTTTATGGTTAATTAACCTATGACTTAACTCAAACTGGATTAAAGACTTAACTGTAAGACTTGAAACTAAAACTCCTAGAAGAGAAAATAGGCAGTACACTCTTTGACATGGCTTTAGCAATAGCTTTTTGGGTATGCTTTCTCAGGTGAGGGAAATAAAAGCAAAATAGACAAATGGGACTACATCAAACTAAAAAACTTTTGTACAGTAAAGGAAACTACCAACAAAAATGAAAGGGCAACCTACTGAATGGGAGAAGATATTTGCAAACCATATATCTAATGAGGAGTTAATAGCCAAAATATACAAAGATCACATACAACTCAGTATCACACACAAACACACACAAAAACCCAATTAAAAATGGGCAGAGTGCCTGAATAAACATTTTTCCAAAGAAGACATATAGGTAGCCAACAAGTCCATGTAAAGATGTTTAACATCACTAATCATCAAGGAAATGCAAATCAAAACCACAATAAGCTATTACCTCACACCTGGCAGAATGGCTAATATAAAAAGACAACAAATAACAAGTGTTGGTGAGGATGTGGAGAAAAGGGAACCCTAGTTCACTGTTGTTGGGGAGGTAAATTGGTAGAGCCACTAAGTAAAACTATATGGAGTTTCCTCAAAAATTAAAAGTATAACTACTATATAATCCAGTAATTCTTTTTTTTCACAATATACATATGTTTTTATTTCAGTCATATTCCAAAAGTTATTACTGTTTTTTCTATTGTTATTTTTCATGGTTTTATTTTGTTAATTCTATTGCCACTTTTAATTTTATTCCATTATTTCATATTATAAATTATAATTGGCATTAATAACAGTAATACAACAACAGAAAACATTTTCCCTTTGTAGAATCCACTCAATTGTTTATTAAAATATGTAGCATTTAAACATTTTTTGAAAGACGAGATAATGTCTCTATACAAAATAGTATGTATTAGTTATTCTATAAAGGTTAAAAATTGAATTGAGTGATGGAAGTGATCTTTTGGTGAAAAATTCAATAAACATCATATGATCCAGTAATTCTACTTCTGAGTATTTTTCCAAAGAAAACAAAAATACAAATTCAAAAATATATATGCAGATTTTTTGATGATGGCCATTCTGACCAGTGTGAGATGATATCTCATTGTAGTTTTGATTTGCATTTCTCTAATGATTAATGATGTTGAGCATTCTTTCATGTGTTTGTTGGCAGTCTGTATATCTTCTTTGGAGAAATGTCTATTTAGGTCTTCTGCCCATTTTTGGATTGGGTTGTTTGTTTTTTTGATATTGAGCTGCATGAGTTGCTTGTATGTTTTGGAGATTAATCCTTTGTCATTTGCTGGAGAGGGTGTGGAAAAAAGGGAACCCTCTTGCACTGTTGGTGAGAATGTAAATTGATACATCCACTATGGAGAACAGTATGGAGGTTCCTTAAAAAACTAAAAATAGAACTACCATACGACCCAGCAATCCCACTACTGGGCATATACCCTGAGAAAACCATAATTCAAAAAGAGTCATGTACCACAATGTTCATTGCAGCTCTGTTTACAATAGCCAGGACATAGAAGCAACCTAAGTGTCCATCAACAGATGAATGGATAAAGAAGATGTTGCACATATATACAATGGAATATTACTCAGCCATGAAAAAGAATGAAACTGAGTTATTTGTAGTGAGGTGGATGGACCTAGAGACTGTCATACAGAGTGAAGTAAGTCAGAAAGAGAAAAACAAATAACATATGCTAACACATATATATGGAATCTAAAAAAAAAAAAAAAAAGAAAAGAAAAAATAAATGGTCAGAAGAACCTGGGGCAAGACAGGAATAAAGGTGCAGACCTACTAGAGAATGGACTTGAGGATACGGGGAGGGTGAAGGGTAAGCTGGGACAAAGTGAGAGAGTGGCATGGACATATGTACACTACCAAACGTAAAATAGATAGCTAGAGGGAAGCAGCTGCATAGAACAGGGAGATCAGCTCAGTGCTTTGTGACCACCTAGGGGGGTGGGATAGGAAGGGTGGCAAGGAGGGAGATGCAAGAGGGAAGAGATTTGGGGACATATGTATATATATAACTGATTCACTTTGTTATAAAGCAGAAACTAACACACCATTGTAAATCAGTTATACTCCAATAAAGATGTTAACAACAAGCAAACAAAACAAAAATATATATGCACTCCTATGTTCATTGCAGAATTATTTACAATATATAAATGGATAAAGATATGGTGTATATATATATATGATAGAATATTATATATATGAAAAAATATTATAAATATATGATAGAATATTACTCAACAATAAAAATGAATGAAATCTTGCCATTTGTGACAACATGGATGGACTTTGAGAGTATTATACTGGATGAACTTTAAGAGTATTATACTAAGTGAAATAAGTCAGACAGAGAAAAAAATATGATATGATTTCACATATATGTGGAATCTAAAACACAAAACAAAGGAACAAATATAACAAAACAGAACAGACTCATAGATATAGAGAACAAACAAGTGGTTACCGTAGGGGAGAGATGTTGGGGGATGAGCGAAAAAGGTGAGGGATATTAAGAAGTGCAAACTTCCAGTTAAAAAATAAATGAGTCATGGGGATGAAATGTACAGCATGAGAAATATCATCAATTATATTGTAATATATTTGCATGGTGACAGATAGTAAAATTATGCATTGTACTTAACAGTGCTACAAAACATTTTAAAAATAGATTTTGCTCTTAGACTGTTAACTTTTTATTTCACAATCCCATTTCAAATGAATATCCCTTTTTATTAAGGGTTTGTATGACATTAAAATAATTAAAGGATTAGTTTAGATGAAGGATTAGTTTCTTAAATCCAAAGTGCACTGCATGTATTTGTACATAATAAATTGGCCAATAATTTTCAAACATGGTTTGAGAAAACATACATGTTCATTGAAGACAACTAGAAATACATAAAAACATAAAGAGGAAATTAACAATCGCCCATAATCCCAACCCCCAGAGATAATCTTCAGTAGCATCAGTAGTCGTATTATAGTGATCATTTTGTAATCTATAGAAATATCAAATTACAATATTGGGCACCTAGAACTAATATAGCGATTCAGGTCAATTACACATCAACTGAAAAAAAATTATGTAGACATCGGGAGGAAATGCATCAAAATGCTACTGATGATTATCTCTTGGGGTTGGGATTATGGGTGATACATGTTCAATTTAATATATTTCCTTTCAAATTGCATTTTCTAGATAAGTTTGATATCAAACTTAACTTGTGCTTTTTTTTTCTGTCACCATGCAAATATATTACAATATAATTGATGATATTCCTCATGCTGTACATTTCATCCCCATGACTCATTTATTTTTTAACTGGAAGTTTGTACTTCTTTTTTTTTGTGCTTTTTTTTGTTGTTGTTGCTTTTTTTTTTTTTTGTAGTGGAAAGTCTATCCACTACTTGTGTCACTACTTGTGTCAATTTATATATATATATAAATTCAACAAATTGAACTAAAGCTGATTGGACCAAGAATTAGATGGCTTTACTTCAAAATATAACTCAAAAACTTACTAATGGTATATACTTGTACAATTAATTTATCTTCTTTAAGCTTCAATGGCCTCATCTAAGAAATATGGGTAATAACAATAGTGTTGTCAAAAGAAAATCAAAAGAGATAATGTGTCAAAGTGCACTTACAAATGTAAGATAGCAAATTGATAAATTATATATCCATATGTAACGTTATCTATATTAACTCTACATGTTTATAATGCATCATAAATGAAACTAACATTAGTACTTACCTCCTGATGTTTTTCATAGTAAAAAAAAGCACTAAATAAATGACTGACAATGGTATGTGCTCAAAAATACTTAGCAGTTAATAGTAACATGAATTATTATTATAGAAAGACTATTGGATTTGAATTAAGGATATCTGTATTTAAAAACTTTATTTTATTTGCAAAATCTGAAATCAATTAGTCTATTTTTTAGAGCCTTAGTTTTCTTAAATATAATAAAATATACCTCCCTCAATGATAGGATTAAATGAGATAAAACATGTAATGCTAGCTTACTGAGTACTCAATAAATGTTATTTGAATCTAAATCTGAAATACATAAAGTAATTCTAAAGTAATATCCAATAATTAATATATTTAAAATTTTACCATATCCCTGATGATTCACGTTATGACTCCCATAGTCAGAAGTGAACTTCAATGCTTAAATAGATTTTTGCTGACTGATTTTACATTTTATGTTGCCAGATTTTCCTCAGAATTTGGGTTCAGAGAATTATGATTTTAGGCTTCATACCATCAATATACCCATTTTTGCATATTTAGTATAATTAGAAAATAAGACATGCATTTCCAAATTTAATTACTCATTGTGTTGATTCACTATTAAAATTATTTCCATTTTTTGATAAAATATAGTCTGATGGTTTGAATGTGGGATTGGAAATCTAAAAAAATATTGAATTTTATTTAACACAAATTTTTATCCCCAAATATTCAACTTTTTGGCCTTTTTACTTTTTTGGATCTCAGTTGCAAGATAAGATCAACAATAGCTATTTTTCAGAATTATGCAGATAACTAACTAATATCAAAAAGTAGCTATGGAAAAGCAAAATGTAAGATAAACATATATAAATATAAATTATTATGATTTTAAAATAAACTTGCAAGTGCAATTTCTTATTCAACCACACATTTGCATTTGATGCAGTAACTTTCTCCACTTTTAGTATGCAATGTTCAAAAATATTCAATTACATTTTTGTACCTGATGTGGAGTAAGGTCAGGAATATATGTGTTTCTTCCTAGTATTAAACAAATCTAGTGGGATTTGTTGTTGTTGTTCTTTTTCCTAATTGCATTCTGTATGATGAGTCCCTGTTTATGCAAAATCTGAAAGTGTGTTAAGAAATTACAAAGGTTCCTGCATTTATCCTAGGAAGGTAAGCAGAGATTCTGCTTTGGTGCATCTCAGGAAAAAATATCTGATTAGGAAAGAGAAATAAAAGGGGCTAAGGTTGCACTGGTAATGAGCTGTTTGCTTGTAATTTACGTCCTCAGCAAAATTTGCTATAGTCGTATAGCAAGATTTGCTTATAGTCAATGCTGATTTTGAAAGAAAGTGGAGATTGGGTAATGGTTGAGGAAGATCTATAGTCATGGTCATTATTAAAGACTATTGATCAACTTACAGAGGCAGCCATAGAGCTAAATGGAGCATGAATACATCTTACCCCTCCACAAAATGAAAGAAAAAAGAGAAGTCATTGAGAATCTTTCTTCTGTGAACATATAAACACTTTATGAGAAGTTTATATCCTATTTTATCCATATTAACAGAAATAATGTAGATATAATTTCATACTTTATATCACTTTGAACAGTTATTTTTAAATACCTTTTAGGTCACTGACCCCTTTTAAAATGTTATGAAGGAAATAGATACCTCCCTCCAATTATTATATGTTTATATGTTATATAAACATATATGTATATATATATTATGTATAAAAATAATAATATGTATATATATATAATTTCTCATAAAATTTCTGGGACTCCACAGACCATCTTAAAGCCTATCTGAGACCACTGTTTACATATTTCTGCTCTAGTATAGTTTTTAAAGGGAAGTTGCATAATATCACTTTTATTAATTTTTCACTCAAAAATAGTTTGCTTTTCAATTAAAAAAAAACCCAATAAGGACCTACTGTATAGCACAGGGAACTCTGTTCAATATTACGCAACAACCTAAATGGGAAAAAAAATTGAAAAAGAATCAATACATATGTATGTATAACTGAGTCAATTTGCTGTATACCTGAAACTATCACAACATTGTTAGTCAACTATATTCCAATATACAATAAAAGGTTAAAAAATACCTTCTTCAATCTCAGGGCTGTGTACTATCCTACATAGAATGGACATCAGGCTCTCTACTTAGATTTTAGATACTTAAAGGTTTGCTTTGCTCCACATAAAATCCTTGCCTTACCCTTCTTTTTTAAGCACTTGTTCTTTTTCATTTATTTTAAAATTCTTTTTCATAGACTCCAATTAAAGGTATGTATGTTAGATCTTCGCATGTCTTTACAAGAATAAATTATCTTTGATTTTTTTTTCTTTTTTCCAGGCTGTTTTCATTCATTTATTTACTTTTGAAACATTTTCAGTTGAATTTATTCTCCCTTGTGAGCCTATTATTTTAGTTTTCATTTCTGGGGTGACTTTTTGTTTCAATCATTTCATATTTTCTCAGTTTTTTTTCCATTTACTTTATAAGTTTTTGAATTTATTATTTGAATAATCTTTCATGAATTTAGATGCTTGTTTCAGGACATTTACTTCAGGTTGGGATAATATGGTAAGTTTCCTCTGCTCTATGTGTGTATGTTTTGAGAAGAGTTTTCAGCATGTAAATTTTAATTCTCATATTCTATTTTCTTCTAATGATAGTTTTCTATGGTTTTAGGTCTACTCTTTTCGGTTTATTCTTCTAATGTCTCAGTTCTTAAAGATCAGCAATCAGAGTTGGTTGTGAGGTGTCTGTGTGACTTCTTGTTTCCTTAGTTCACCATACCAAGAGGTGTGGTAGAATGCAATTTATTTTCATTAGGCCATTTTCATCTTGTCGAGGAGAAAGAGCTGATATGTCTTACGATTTTGTGATTCAACTTTGTTTTTAAGACCTTTAATTTTCACTGCTTGTTTACTTTAATGTCTTCACTACCAATCCACCAACAAATGGGTCCTCCTTCCAAGGTATTCCATTCTTCCCTAAAAGGATAGTTCCCTGAGACTTTCCCACACCTTCTCGAGCTTTTTCTTTTTTAGTCCATTTCAGTTCCTTTCATGATCGTATCCACATGTATTACCTGAATTAGATATTTCCTAACTGAAGATGAGCCCTTCTTTCTCTGGAGTTGATTTCTTCCAAGTTCTGTCAAAAATAATACTTGAACTCTCCACTTTTATGTGCTTATTCTTCCTGAGTCAGTTCTGGCATGGGTTCTGGAACTGACAATAGTTTCAAAAAGTTTATTGCCTACTGAGTTAGCTTCCTAATGCTGTAACAAATTGCCCCAATCTGGGCAGATGAAAACAACAGAGATTTATTATCATGAAGTTAAAAGTATGAATCAAGGTGGTGGCAGAGCCATAATCACTTCTGAAAACTCTAGAAAGAATCTTACCTTGCTTCTTCCTTGCTTCTGGTGGTTGTCAGCAATCCTTGGCATTCCTTGGCTTGTCATTATCCTATGGGAAATTGATCATCAAAACACTCTGAAGCTAAGAAAATAATCATCAAATTAATCAATGTTTAGTTAATGTTTATAAAATTTTCTCTTGATTCTGTTTACCTTAATCAAAGGTGTTTTATCTCAGGAAAATTGATACAACATCTTATTGAGAATTAGCTTATTTGATGATATTTTTTCCCAGAGGAGAAAACTCAGAATGGTATAAGAACACATAACCCCTTAAAGAGAGGTTAAGGGATAAAAATTAGGATGTGAATGTAAAAACAACAAAATATTTTCTGGGAGAAAAACTACTTAATAATATTGTCCAAGGAAATTAGAAATCAGCCAAATTAATAGAACTGGGAGAGGATATTGATAAACACAATAAATTAAATTTTAACCTTTAGTTAACTTGATTTTTAAAAATTTCTTAAGCTATGTTTACATCTGATCTATAAGTTAGGTTCACCTTAAATTATTCCTCATCAACCCTTATTCTTCTGCACTCTGTGAAATTTTAAAAAATTATAAAAAGATAAGTTTTCTGGTTTAAGTCCAAGATGGCAGAGTAGGAGGACACAGAGCTCTCCCTGCCCTCCACCCCAAAACACATAATAACTACAACTACATGTGGAGAAATTTTCACTGAAAACTAACTGGAGAGTTGTAGAAACACTCTTGTACAACTAAGGCTGTAAGAATAATTCATATGGAATCAGGTAGGAAGGGAAGAGAAGCAATCAGGTCAGAACATGTATCCTTGGGAGAGGACACAGAAGAGGAGGGGATTACATGGGCAGAGATCCTCTCTGGGGTGTATGTGGTTGCACCCCCCACCCCCAGTCCTAAGATCTGACACCAGGAAGACAAGTCCCCTTAGCTGGTTTGAAAACCAGTGACACTAACAGAAAGGTTGAAAGAAATCTAGACTCTGGTGAAGAGTATGCACATACTTGCTAACTCCTGAAATAAGGTAGAAGAAACAGACTGAAACTGCCTGAAACTAACCAGTTTCCCACAAACACCAAGCACATGCATCAGTCTGAGTCAAGCACCTGCTCTGGCCTGGCTTGCTCTGCAATGCAGCTCCACGCTAGGGCAAGGGCTGCTGTGGCCCAGGGAAATGCTTAGTTGTGAGAGACAGAGATGCCTCAGACCCAGACCAGCATCTGAAAGGGGTGGGGGAAGCCATTACTGGTACCTAAGGAGGCAGTGGATCAGGAGCAGCCCAGAGCTCTGACTGGGGTTGGGACTGCCACAGCCCATACTTTGACCCATGCCAAGTACCTGCTCCAGGTCCTCTTGCTCCAGCATTGTTCCCTTCTGGCACAAGGTTACTGGTGCTGAAAAGCGGGAGAGTACACACTAAGAGGGAACAGAACCAGCTTGGACCTGGCCCTCAGGTCTTCTGCTCTAGCAACTTGGGACCTGTCACCACTCCCAATAGTGTAGGGTTGGCCACTGAGCAGAGGAGAATCTCCATCTCACACCTAGCTCTGGCCCATGCCCCTCTAACTCAAGCCTTACCTCCTACCGAGGTGATAACTGACAGCACACCCCAGGGGAGATGTGAGTCGTGCTCACATCAGATCCAGCTCTCCCAACAAAGCCATTGGGCACATGCAGACTCTATAGGGATGCTCCCACACAAGGATACCCCTTTAAGACTGAAATACAAAGGTATTTTACCTAATTTCACAGAGACAGAAATTTAAGCAAAATAAGAAGACAGAGGGATTTGTTTCAATTGAAAGAACAAGAAAAAATCTATGAATAAACAACTAATGAAACTCAAATAATTTACTAGATAAAGAGTTCAAAGCATTAGTCATTAGAATGCTAACTGAATTAGGGAAAGAGTAGATCAACACACTAAGAATTTTAACAAGGAACTGGAAAATATAAAAAATAACGAGTCAGAACTGAATAATAAAATAGCTGAAATGAAAAACACACTAGAAGGAATTAACAGCAGACTAGGTTATACAAAAAAGCACATTGGTGATATGGAAGCTAGAATAATGGAAATCAACTTCAGAATGGCAGAAAGAAAAACAATTAAAAAAATGAGAACAGTTTAAGGAAATTCTGGGTCAACATCAAGCTTACCTACATTTGCATTATAGGGGTCCCAGAAGGAGAAGAGAGAAAGAAAAAGGTTGAAAATACATTTGATAAAATTGTGGCTAAAAATCTCCTGAAACTGAAAAAGGAAATAGATATCCAGGGATAGGAAACACAAAGGATCCCAAACAAGGTAAACCTAAAAAGACTCACATCAAGACATATAATGATTAAAATGGCAAAAGTTAAAGACAGAGAATTCTAAAGTCAGCAAGAGAAAAATGAAGAGTCATATAAAAGGGAACCTCAATAAGGCTATTATCTGATCTTTCTGCAGAAATTTGGCAGGCGAGGAAGGAGTAGAATGATATATTTAAAGTGCTAAAGGAAAAAACCTGCAACCTAGGATACTCTCCCCAGAAAGATTACCATTATGAATTGAAGGAGAGAAAAATAACTTCTCAGATGAGCAAAAACTAAGAGTTCATCAACAGTAAAATTAAATTAAATTAAATGTTAAAAGTTTTTAACTAACTGGAAAAGAAAAGGCTATAACAAGAAGTAAATATCTATAGGAAAAGAGAAAAATCCTACTAGTAAAGGAAAATATATAGCAAGGGCTGAGGATGAACCACTTAAAAAATCTAGTACAAAGATTAAAAGACAAAAAAAATGTAAAATCAACTACAGTTACAATAATAGTGAAGGGATAAACCCGAAGAAGTAAAATATAACATCAAAAGCACAAAATGTGGGGGAGGATAGAAAATTTGTAGTTCTTTTAGAATGTTTTTGAACTTAAATGACTACCAGTTTAAAACAAGTAGATATAGGTCAACATATATGAACCCCATGGTAACCAAAAACCTGCAGTAGATACACAAAAAGTAGAAAGAAAGGAACACAAGCACACCAGTAAAGAAAATCATCAAACCACAAGGGAAGGAACTAAAAGAAAAAGAAAATGTGAAAGAAGAACTACAAAAACAACCAAAAAGCAAGTAACAAAATGGCAATAAGTACATACCTATCAATAATCACTTTAAATGTCAATGGATGTTCTAAGCAAAAGACATAGGGTGGCTGACTGGTTAAAAAAAAAAAAAAGGCAGGACCCATCTATATGCAGCCTATTGGAGACTCACTTCAGAGTTACAAGCGCACACAGACTGAAAGTGAGGGGATGGAAAAATATATTTCATATAAATAGAAATGACAAGAAATTGGAGGCAGCAATACACATATCAGACACAATAGACTTCAAAACAAAGTCTGTAACAAGACAAAGAAGGGCATTATATAATGATAAATGGACCAATAAAAGAATAGGATATAACAACTGTTAACATATATACACCCAATATAGGAGCACCTAAATATATAAAGCAAATATTAACAGACATAAAGGGAGAAATTGACAATAATACAATAAAAGTAGGGGACTTTAACACCCGACTTACATCAATGGATAGATCAAAAGACAGAAAATCAATAAAGAAACAATGGTTTTAAATGGCACATTTAGACAGGTGAGACTTAGTAGATAACTACAGGACATTCTATCCAAAAACAGAATAGACATTCTTTTCAAGTGCACATGGAATGTTCTCTAGGATAGATCACATGATAGACCACAAAACACATGTCAGCAAATTAAGAGGATAGAAATTATATTAAGCATTTTTACCAACCTCAATGGTATGAAATTAGAATTTAATAACAGATGAAAAATGAGAAAAGAGTCCCTTAGTACATTGTTGATGGGAATGTGAATTGGTGAAGCCACTGTGGAAAACAGTATGGAGGTTCCTCAAGAAATTAAGAATAGAACTACCATATGATCCAGCAATTCCACTGCTGGATATATCTGAAGAAAATGAAATCACTAATTCCAAAAGATATAGGCACCACAATGATCATAGAAGCATTATTTACAATAGCCAAGATTTAGAAGCAACCAAAATGTCCATCAACAAATGAATGGATAAAGAAGATGTGGTATATATATATATATATATATATATATATATATATATATAAAATGGAATACTAGTCAGACATAAAAATGAATAAAATTTTACTATTTGCCGCAGCTTGTAAGGACTTGGAGGGTATTATGCCAAGTGAAATAAGTCAGCCAGAGAAAGATAAATACTGCATGATATCACTTATAGGTGGAATCTAAGACCCAGAAACCCCACTACTGGGCACATATCCTGAGAAAACCATAATTCAAAAAGACACATGCACCCCAATGGTCATTGCTGCATTATTTACAATAGCCAGGACATGGAAGCAACCTAAATGTCCATCAACAGATGAATGGATAAAGAAGATGTGGTACATATATACAATGGAATATTACTCAGCCATAAAAAGGAATGAAATTGGGTCATTTGTAGAGACGTGCATGGACCTAGAGTCTGTCATACAGAGTGAATTGAAGTAAGTCAGAAAGAGAAAAACAAATAGTCTATATTAATGAATGTATGTGGAATCTAGAAAAATGGTACAGATGAACCTATTTGCAGGACAGGAATAGAGATGCAGACATAGGGAACCGACGTGTGGACATGAGGTGGGGGGAGGGGGGTGGGATGAATTGCGAGACTGGGATTGATGTACTTGCACTGCCATGTGTAAAACAGATAGCTAGTAGGAACTTGCTGCATAACGCAGGGAGCTCAGCTTGGTGACCTAGATGGATGGAATGGGGGGTGGTGAGAGGGAGGTCCAAGAGGGAGGGGATATATGTATGCATATAACTGATCCACTTCATTGTACAGCAGAAACTAACACAACATTGTTAAGCAACTCTACTCCAATTTAAAAAAATCAAAAACAGAAACAGACTCTTACCAGTGGGGAGAAGGGTGGAGGGACAACATAGGGGTAGGGGATTTAGAGGTACAAATTACTTTGTATAAAGTAAATAAGCTATAAAGATGTATTGTACAGCACAGGATAATATAACCATGATTTTATAATAACTTTAAATGGAGTATAATCTATACAAATATTGAATCACTATGTTGTATACATGAAACCAATATAATATTATAAATCAACCATACTTCAGTAAAATAAAAGATAAATTTTCTGGATCATTTTTTCCATTCACTCAAAATGTTTCCTTATTTCCAAATTCCTGTGTGGCAACCCTTAATTATCATAACATTCTTTCCAGCTGGCCTCAGGCAGGACTGTGAAGGTGCCAATTATCCTGGAGAACTTATATGGGATTCTCCATGAATAAAGAAATAAATTTGCTCATAACTATTCCTGTTACCCTGTCAGGAATTTATAAAAATTATTACATGTCACTGAGTACTTAGAACTATGCCAAAGAATGGTGGGAGGATAAAAGGAAGGGATGGTATGAGACACAGTCCACAAAAAAAAAGTTTCACATTTACCAACTAATTGTATAACAAACAAGAATGTGCAGAAAATGATTCCAAGACTTTGATCTCTCTGACAAAGATAATAACTTTTCTGCCCTTCCCAAGCTGGTATTAAAGAGTTTCCAGTCATTTTGGGAATAACTTGAAACATCAGGCATTTTCATTCTTTCATGCATAATTTACATGTTTGAATTGTGTATGTTCTTATTGCAGGTATATTAAGAGGTAGTGAAGTTTGCACATGATTTCCTTCAATGGGTTATCTAGTTAAGAAACTTTTTTCAGCACCTGTGTGCAAAGTATGACATTGAGGATAAAATGATAGATGATTCTTGATATGAACATGTTTTCAAAACTGAGATCAAAGACAGGGAAGATAAACCTAATATCTCTTTTTTTGAGCTAAAATCTTGGTCTTTCAAGTAACAATTAATGTATAAATCCATCATTGAATAAATGGTGCAAGATATCCTTGTCCAACTGAAGTGGTAGTGTATACAAATAAGTGTGTGTATGTGTGTGTGTGTAGTATCTATATCATACAAATATGTATGTTAAATATATCTATATCTATATTGCTCCACCTATATGCCTGTCAGACTAGAAAAACATGGAATAAAAGCTGAATTAGAATTGCTTTGTCTAGCAATCTTCTTTCTCAAAGTTTTAATATTTATTGTGTTTGTATGTGTGTGTGCATCTATGATATATATGTATATAGTATAATATAATATATACCCATCCACCCATATGTCTGTCTGACTAGAATAACATGAACTAAAACATGAAATAAAAGCTGAATTAGAACTGCCGTGTCTAGCAATCTTTCTTAATGTTTATTCTCAGAAAAACTGCAGCCAAGCTCCCTCACTCTTTAATGTAATATGTACCTTGTATTCAATAAATCCACAATTGTCATGCATTTGTGGAGCTACTACCATGTGTCTTTGACTTCTTGGGTGCAGGAAGAGTAGCATGTCCTATATATTCCATATTCTGCCATGCTTATCTTCAACCTGCTTGTCCTTCCCCTGCTTTGTTCTATATAGAAGGAAGCTTGACCATTATAGACTGTTTCCCAGACACCCCAGTGAGTCGGCTTCAGTCTAAGGGAAGTAAAGTTTAGAGACTGGAGGATAGAACAAACAGCAGTTTTTCCTCCATGGCTCCAGCCACTGTCAGTCTTGCCTTAGCTTAGCTTTCACCCAATGAAAGTATCACATCTCTTCAGCCCACCATTAATAGGAACTTCTTTCTACTGCTAATACTTTGGTTGCCTCACTGTCCCCTCTTTGGCTTTTCAGCTCATCCATAATCTGTGCAAACAAACAAACAAAAATCACCTGCATTAAAGCCCATCTGCTTTAAGGTCTCAGGTTTCTCTGTCCTGATTTCATCTTGATTGATTTGATAAGACCAGAGTTTACACACAGACAATGAAGTATTCAGATGATAGGTTGGAGAATAAAGGAAGCTTGCAAAACAAACCACATATTTCAGAGTTTTTACTTTCTTCTGCGTAAAGAGACTCCCCTCATGATCTTGCATTTTAAGAAAATATTAAAGAAGCATAGTCTTCTTGTATATTTTGATAATAGCAACTAAATATTAGTATGAAAAAGTTCTCATCCTTCTTTTAGTTGTGTAGCTTCCTTTCTTCAAATGAGAGAAATCTTTCAATGTATTCATTGGGTGAGATTTAACTGCTTTATTTCACAATAATGAATCAATCAATCCCCACATATTTCTTGAATTTTTGCTGTGGGCAATGCATTGTTGTTGAATAAGGAGAAACAAAAGGCACACAAATGCATGTGCAAGGAAAATGTTGAAGGTGAATAACTAAAATATATCAATCACCATTGCTCTGAAATGTTTACTGATTTCCAAAGCAAAGCACTGGAATTTGAATTTAGAACATTTGCTTTGATAAATTTAGTTCTCACAGAGTGGTAAAAATGAATTAACCTATTTTTACAAGCATAGAGAACCCATTACTCACATTCTTAACTACAGCTCCTAAACCATTCCTTATCTTTTTCTTGACAGGTAGGCTGCTGACAGTTATCTTTGAATGTCTTTCCTTCTACTGACTTTTTTTTTATGAGAAAAAACTGAAGCAAAAGAATAAATTTTTAGAGAACTGTAATTTATATCCTGAATCAGAAAATATCATAGTTTCCTTGATCATAGTATTTTTTTAAATTCTGAGTTTGATTTAAATCTGTCTTAGCCAGCTTCCTGGTGCAGAGTACATGTAATTACCACATATCTAGATTATAGATTATATTTCTTAAAAAGGACCACTATGATTATATACATGTAAGACTATTTTCTGACATACGGCTGCATTTAGCTCACTGAAACAGACAATAAGTGTTATTTTCTGATCTGAAAGTGTTATACACTCTCAATGTAACATGAACTGATGAGACTTGTTTAATAGGATTTAATGTTTGATATTGGACTCTCACAGTTTCTAATTTTATTTCTAAAAGAACAAGCTTATGAAGTGATTTAAATGCAGTAATTACTAATCAAATGTGCTACAGGGAAAATGTTACAATTTGCAATAGCTTGAAATTATTATTTTCCCTCCATACACATTTGCATTTATAAATTTGAATAACTTTATAATCAAATTACTGTTTCTTCATTTGAAAATGCAATAATTCTGTAATAAATTTTAGATAAAAATTCATAATTTGCATACATATTTGAATGAAACCCACCTATCTCATTTTTAAAATGAGAATAGATAGATAAAATTATGTCAAGCAAAGGAAAGCCAAATGAAAAAGCAGATGTTTTCTGGATAAAGGAATAAAAGTTTAACTTTATCCCTTGGTGGAAATGAAAAATTAATTTGGTGAATTAAAGCCCAAGAAATTTGGCAAAAGCTATTTTAATAAAGCACCCAAATCATAATTAAAGGATAATCCTTTTTGAACACAAAGATATTTCTTAGATAAATTTTTTCCTCTAAATTAATCTAATAAAATGAGATGTTTCCTCAAAATGTGATTTCTATTCTACAATCCACTTCCCATGCTTTGATAACTGGGAAAGGTAGAACATTATGTTAACAGTAATATAGATGAAAGTTGATTTTTATCACCACATTTGGGTTCAACTTCTTTTTATTTTGCTATTTGTAATTAGTACAGGGGTTTGGAATAATTTTTATTTGAAATATGAGGTATAATCATAACCAACAGTGAAAAGAAAATTATAATATCAAAATAATAATTAGCAAGACTGAGGTAGCATATGGTATTTGTTTTTCCCTTTCAGACTTACTTCACTCTGTATGACAGACGCTAGTTCCGTGTAAGGAATCTAAAAAAAAAATGGTACTGATGAACCTAGTGGCAGGGCAGGAATAAAGACGCAGACATAGAGAACGGACTTGAGGACACGGGGCTGGGGAAGGGGAAGCTGGGGCGAAGTGAGAGTACCCCACCAAATGTAAAATAGCTAGTGGGAAGCAACAGCATAGCACAGGGAGATCAGCTTGGTGCTTTGTGAACACCTAGAGGGGTGGGATAGGGAGGGTGGGAGGGAGGCTCAAGAGGGAGGGGTTATGGAAATATATGTATGCATATGACTGATTCACTTTGTTGTACAACAGAAACTAAGACAGCATTGTGAAGCAATTATACTCCAATAAAGATGTATTAAAAAAAAAAGAAAAATAAAACTGAGGTAGGTTCCAGTTTGTACTAAAAGGTTCTATATGAAATTTGAACTTTAATTTCACTTTTTCTCTTCTTTTTGTTCTCCAAAGTTTGGAGAATTTCTGTTTTCTGTTGGAAATCATTTATCAGTTTGATGAACACATTCAAGGAAAGCTAACCATAGGGGAGGAGGAGAGGAAGATCTGGTTCTTTTGGTGCACACATAATAATACTATCCATCTCTCAGTATATCTGACAGACTCCAAACATTAAGTTAACTGAAATGAAAACCTCATTCTGAACTGTGATTTCCCATACATACCAAACAACCTGTGAAACACCTTAGGTTTTATGTCCAAATCCATTAAACACACTGCAGAGAAAAGTATAGCAAATGCATGGTTGAATATATATGTTCATAGAAAACTTCCTTACTTTGTTAATTTCATAGCTGAATTGATCCCCAGGGTGCAAAGCAAGGCAGTGAGTGTACTAAACGGTCCGGCATAATCGGGAATGAAATTGCATTCTGTATGAAATCACAACATTA
Source organism: Aethalodelphis obliquidens (assembly GCF_003676395.1). NCBI lineage: Eukaryota > Metazoa > Chordata > Mammalia > Artiodactyla > Delphinidae > Aethalodelphis > Aethalodelphis obliquidens. The sequence continues at coordinate 7,824,145 of NW_020837998.1, forward strand.
GGAAGAAGCTCAAAATCAGAATCATCTTCTATTCTGTGATCTTTCTACTGTTCATGTGAATTTAAGTATGTAGAAATGGAGCTTGTAAGTGATTGCTGCTCAAAGGCAATTCCAGCTGTTAGAGTGATTATGCTTTAGTAAAGACCTGTTTGATGGAAACCTTCTCAAGCATCCCTCCCTTGATTGTTTGTATATTTCTTACGGATCTTTAAGAGTTTCACTGGATCACTAACAGAAGTTATTAAACTCTTCAATTCTTTTGTTATTATCTTCGTACTTTCACAAGTTTCACTGGCATACAGAGAAGGATTTTCATTTTTCTTCTTTCTTGATAAAGGATATACAACTATCTGAAGCAGCAGGAAGTTAATGGCAGTGAACCAGAATAAAACTAAATGTCACCACATCTTACTTTTCTCTAAAACTTTCTAAGTACAGTAGACATGTGCAGAAAGCTGTAAAATGTGCCCTTTGCTTACAAGAAAAAGGTCATTTCTGCGCTAACAAATTGTAATAGGTTACTTATAAATGATCACATCAGTGACTGAAATACAGTACCTTGCGCACTTTAAATATTAGTACAATTACCTTGGCTCTGACCAGTGATTTTTTTTTGGCCTGAAAATAAGTACATTAAACGTTTTGAGAGATTATAAAAGTTAATATAATTCACAAACTAAGTGAAATGAGTCTTAAAGTCAACAAAATAACATTCGTTTTGTCATCTACACAGTTTATCTTTTGAGTCTACATTCTTAATTCTGCATGATCATTAGAATTCTGCATGACCTTCCAATTATTATACTGAAGAGACATACAACAACATTGTGGACTACAACAGACATAATGGGCAGTTGAAAAGTATACATGGAAAGGTTACAAGGGCATGCTCTTTTGTAATACGTTCTTTTGAAAAAAAATTGTAAAGCAGCTGTCACAAAGCCCATCTTAAAACTACATGCATATCGTCAGGTAATGTAAAATTTTCAATCTGAATGTTTTAAAACTACAATGGCAACAGTGGAGGAAGAAGCATGGCTAGGCCAATAGCATCAGTCTCACATTCTATATAATTAGTTTATAGGTTTTTTTTTTAACCTCATTGACTAATTATTTGAAAACTTTCAGAAACCATTTGTTAGAGACAATTCCTATTCTCATGGAAAATATCCAACTTGCTACTGTTAATAAAATGTCTCAAGATCACCTAAATGAGAAAAGACAACTTATAATTGCCTACACTAGCCATTAGGTTTGCAGCAAATATATTAGGCATCAGGTAATGGATATTGGTTGCTTTCTTTAATGGTAGGCCAATGACAAGCATTCTTATCCAGAAGTCCTAGAACACTCATAAAGAAGTAGTATTTAAACCTAAAATTCGTGCAATTGTGAAAGAGAAGTCTTGATTCTACTAAGTTGGTAGTGGCTAACCTGTACTACAGTTGTTAAAATACAATGTCTGTCCATATTCCCAAAACCTCCTGTAAAAGAAAGAATCTGATACAGAATTGATACATGACAAGATTTCATGAGGTGAAAAAGTACAGCAACAAAGAGATCATCTGGTTATTAGGCAGCATATATAAGATGCCAATTTTATGAGAAAATCACCTGTGTGAAAACAACACACTTTAGTTTGGTGAAATTTTTCTTACAATGTATGGAGATGACTTTTTAATTTTTTATTTTACAATACTTTAAAAAAATTACAAAAGTCTGAGACTGACTTTTCTATTTTTTTCCTCTCCATTATTACAAATAACTCAGGTTCTCATTCTGTTGCTTAGAAGTCATCAGTGATTTCTGATTACCTGTGGAATAAAATCCAATTTTCTTTGTTTTGTATCCATTGCCATTCATATTCTTGACCTAAAGAACTTTCCTAGAATAAACCTTTAATATGCATGACATTATTTTACAAAAATTGGCTAATTGCTGCTCCTCACACAAGTCATTCATCTTTGTCTCTGTGTCATTTTGCTCATGTTTTTCTTTCTGGCTGGAAAGTGTTTCCTCTCCCTTTTCTCCTGGAAATATACCCTCTATCTCATAAGACTCACCCAAATATCACTTCTTCTATAAAGCTTTCTTTGAATACTCCTTTAATCTTATTAATTTATTCAACAAACATTTATTGAGCACTTACCATATGACAGGCACTTGTTCACTGGGGATTCTCCGTGAAAAGAAATACAAGGAGTATGTATATAAGATGAAATTAACCACTTCTTTTTTATTCCCATAAGGTTTTGTTCATGTTAATAATGGATATAACCATCATTGGTGTTTTTTTTCCTTAACTTGAGATATCTGGTTTTCTTTTTTAAATTAATTTTTTGTTGAAGTACAGTTGCTTTACAATGTTGTGTTAGATTCTGCTGTACAGCAAAGTAAATCAGTTATACATATACATATATCTACTCTTTTTTAGATTCATAATCGGTATTTGTTTCTATCTCCTCCACTAGTATATGAGCCTCCTAGCCAAGTCAGAGAAAGGCATTATTCTTCTTTGGATTCCTACCACATTGGCTTTTGAAGTGCTACCATAATGGCATTCATGTAAAGAACTATTACATTAATGAATAATGATTGATGACAAATACATAAGAGAAGCACATTAGCTTACTTTCTCATAAATTCAGTTAAGCTAATATAGTCTATAAAATCACATACTTCAGATGAAGTGAAAAAATTAAAACAGTATCAATAAGATCATAGGGCCCCTAACTGATAAGTATTCTGTACTAATCTTCTATTCCATAATAGTGCCTGGAATGATTCTTAGCATATCTTAAGGGTTCAATAAAGATATGATTAACTGATGAGAATATTTATGTTCTTAGGAAAGAAACATATCAGGGAAGTAAACTTTTAAGTCAAAATAAGGAACTTTCTATAGACACCCCACTTTTTAAAACTCATCTCCTGAATCCATTTTCCTTCAAAACATTAGGATATATTTACATCAATTTAACTTGAAAAAATATAGCAAATGTGTGACAGGTTTCAGAAAATAGAAAAATGACTTAGACTCTTATGGTACATTTCAAAAAAATGAAAACATTAAGATTTCCAATAAAGCTACTAGTGAAGATTTAAAGAAAAATGCTATAATTGTTGTAAAAAGAAGGGGGAAAAAGGAGATGTGATATTTTATTCAATAACCAATCATGATTTTCTGAGTTTTAATAATGGTTTCTTGCAAGGCCTTGCTCAACTACCTTATAATTTTTATGGACACAATTATAGATTAAAAATAATAACTCTCCTCCAAAATAAGGCTAATGTACTGCCTATTGTCAGAATTGGAAGGGAATGTCCAGTCATAAAAAGAGAAACAGAGGTGATATAAGTTCTACAATGTGCAAGACATAGAGCAATTGTGCCAGTCAGATAGATATTAAGGGTGTTATTATCCAAAAAACTGACCAGCCAGCCCTCATTGGCATGGATATTATTTTTGTGAAAGTGCCAGAGTATTACTTGCCCTTGGACTACTTTTCATTTACGTTCAAGGACTATAAGCATCCCTCCTCTACCTCCAAAAAGGAGTTGAAGCTTCTGTATCTGGGTGGATACAGAAGTATACTGCACAAAAAAAGTGCAGTTAAATAAATAAACAAAAAGAATTGTGTGTTAGTGTGCAGGTACTGGCCAATGGAACATCTGGAGTGTATGCTGGGAATTAAGTTTTTCCAGGTAGTTTATAGGTTTAGAGTATTATAGAATGTTTAAGTAGTTGTAGTAGATAAATAATTTTGACATAGTAAAAATTGGAATGTGATCTAGATACATCAATCTTCTCTATCTGTTGTTTGGGGTAAAAATGATGCAGTCTGTATCAGAGAGTAAGCTGTCTATATTTTTAACTGAACAGCCAAGTATTTAAGCACTGCATGCAGGAAAAAAATTTATGTGCCATGAAAACATGTAAACAAATATTCCTTCTCAATGCAAACAATTATATCATATAAAAATGATGATTTTTCTATTTCCATTGAAATTATAAGACTTACTGGGGCCTATCCAAACCACATTCTGTCTCATAGCAAATATCAATATCTCTTACCATCTCAACGTGTTTAACCAGAATAAAAAAGTCTTACAGAAACTCTCTGAAATGTATTGTAGATCTAGGGAAATAAAACCTACTCCTGAAGGCTCAGAAAATATATCCTCCAAAAATTATTTCATACACAGAAGGAGACTGAATAAAAATAAATCTGATTGGCATTACCAGTGATTTGTTAGAAAACATGTTCTCCATGAAACAGCAACAGAAACCCATAAAGGTAAGATTAACGTTCTTAAACTGCAAAGAAATGAAAATGAAAACAGTGAGCAATTTATATGGAGATCAGAAAGTGGATATTCAGTTTAACAATTATAGGTATTTCTTAACAACAAATCATAACAATTGACAATAAATATTCAAAGTTAAACTGAAGAGTTTTTTCCCTTAAGTTGAAAACAATCATGTATGTGCAGATTGACAGTCTCGATATTAAAAAAAATGAGATCTACATCTAGACATACACTGGAAATGTTTTCAGATTATAAATACAATTTCAAGTTTTTAGAAAATATAACTGATGAAAAATATATAAGCTAAACACATGGAATAGTTGAGCTGGCTTCATACTTCTGTAGAGCATCAAAAAACATAAAACTAAAGAGAAACAGGCATATTTTTTTCTACCTTTTTATCATTTATGTGCCTAAGGCACTCCCATTACTAACATCATTGCTTACATCAAGGGCTGTATAGTTGAAGTCACTTTTTCTCACTTTTAGAGATGAGAATAACAAATATTGAAAGAGTGAAAACTAGAATGCAAATTTTTTTTTTTTTTTGAGGTACGTGGGCCTCTCACTGTTGTGTCCTCTCCCGTTGCGGAGCACAGGCTCCGGACGCGCAGGCTCAGCGGCCATGGCTCACGGGCCCAGCCACTCCGCGGCATGTGGGATCCTCCCGAACCCGGGCACGAACCCGCGTCCCCTGCATCGGCAGGCAGACTCTCAACCACTGCGCCACCAGGGAAGCCCAATGCAAATTTTAATTGTGTAATTTAATTGTGTAATTTTAATTGTGTAATATCAGGTTGGTTTTGGACATGTCAGTATAAACTTTTACTGAGAGTACTTAGAATCAATGACTCCCCAGTAGGAATGAACAAAACCAACAATCAGATTTTCACTTACGTATACCATTCTCCACTAAAAGACTCCAGAAATCGTTGGAGGAATGGGCAATTCCAAGTCTGGATCAGGAAGAATACAAGATGATCATGGAATAGCTTTTTGTGCCAGAAAGATAGGAAATACTCAAACAGATGATGAGGACATGTCTAAGGGACACAAGAGGTAGTTTTAATGAATTCCCACTGGCCAAAATTGAGGCAACTTAAGATCAAATTAAATTATAATAATGGATAATAATCATTTGAATATTATAGAATCCATGAGTTTATACTGATATAAATGAATAAATAGTTAAATAAATATATGGGGAGGACAGAAAGCTCTTCTTTACATTTGAATGCTAACTAATACATGTAGAAGGAATGACGGAGTTAGAAAATTATAAAAGAATGTTAAAAATAGTGGGTGGAAACATTCATGTGGAAAAGATATTTACATAGTCTCTAAGTATCCCCCAAATATTACTTATTACTTACAAAGAGAAACATAGTATCTTTACAGTGGAGAAATCTGACAGGACCACTTAGCTAGGTGATCAAAGTTAACATCACCAGCATCCATAATACATGCATCTTGATAAAATGCACTAAAGAGAACACATCATTTCTGGGCCATTCTTGCCCTAAAATGAATAATCTGAATCCTACAATGAAAAAACATCAGACAACACCAAACTGAGGAATATTCTACAAAATGACTACCCTGTGTATTTAATTTTGAGGTCAAGAAACACTAAAAAAGGCTAAATAACTATTCCAGATTGTAGAGTACAAAGCGGACATCACAATTAAACATGAGGTACGATTTTAGATTGGATCTCAGAATGAAAGAAAAACAGATGTAAAGGACATTATTGCAAAAATTGATGACATTTGAATATGGGATGTGAATAGATAATATTATTATATAAAAATTAAATTCCTTGATATTTATAATTTTACTGTGACTATATCTTTTCGCTTAAGATACTTATGATTTACTTAAAGCTAAAGAAGCATGGTGATTACAACTTACTCTCAAATGATTCTAAAAGAGAGAGAGAAGGAGGAGAGGGGAATAATAATGATAAAGAAAATGGGACAAAATATTTTAAAAGATCATGAATGGGCTTCCCTGGTGGCACAGTGGTTGGGAGTCCGCCTGCCGATGCAGGGGACACAGGTTCGTGCCCTGGTCCGGGAGGATACCGCGGAGTGGCTGGGCCCGTCGTGAGCCATGGCCGCTGAGCCTGCACGTCAGGAGCCTGTGCTCCACAACGGGAGAGGCAGCAACAGTGAGAGGTCCGTGTACCGCAAAAAAAAAAAAAAAAAGATCATGAATCTGCATAAAGTGCTCATGACAGTTTTTTGTATTATTGCAACTTTTCTGGAAATTATACCAATTTTTTTGAAAATAGGAAAATATGAACATGTGGATGATAATTGGAGCAGACTATCATTGTCAAATCTAAAAATACATATAAAAAGGAAAAAACACAGTGCAACAGTAGCTCTAGAAATAAGGAACATTGACCAATGTTATGATAATAATTGAAATAATTTATTGTCTACCAAAGTTTAAGAAAGTCTAGAGACTAGAATCATAGAGTGGAATTAGTGATAGGATCACATGGGGAAAAATAGTGCATGCCCATAAACACATTCCAACTGCATAACTATCTCAGAGATAGAGACATTTTCTTGGTAGTAGGAGGGAAGACACTCTCCCATTACAAGATCCAAATTTATAAGGTGTCCCAGGCTATCATCACTCACCTTTAGTTTAGTTATCATTCACCTTTAGTTATCACCTTTCACTTTAGTTTACCTAGGGAAAGAGGAAAAGTAGGTTACACTTTATCCCTGGAGATGTGATTTTGACAGTAGTCAATAACTTAATCTTTAACAATTATAGTAAAGATGCACTCCGACTGTTTTATCTGTTCATTTATGTCTTTTGATAGGATAAGAACTACAAAAGCCTTGATATTGTTTCTGAACAATACTATTATTCATAATTACTTGAGTAGGAGAAAAGACTGTGAGACTTTTTCTCACTAGAGCCCATTTATGCTAAATAAAAGAGTGAAAACAATGCAATATTTCATTTAAATATACTCTATGCCTCCAACTTAAGATTTGAAAAGTGAATTTTGCTCACTCAAGATAAATTAAACAGAAAATAATCTATATAAGGCATGTACATAAATCGAGGAGCAAAATTTTAAAACAGGAGACTATAGCATATTAGAGAGGGAGAGCATACTATTGAAACATTTTGATATAAATATAATTCATGACATATTTTCTGAGAGTTATAAAACATTTATTTTGCATTCATTATGAATTTCAAGAAAGTATAGGAATATACACTGTAGGATATAATGGTAAAATAAAAGATAAAGCAATAGATTTTGATAAATAGTGAGCTAGCCAAGTAATAAGTGAGAGAATGATAGTAATGACATGAAGAAAGATGATCAGGAAAATAAAATTACAAAGCAAAAATAAAAGCAACATTAGAAGAAGAAAAGAGCAGAAATAAACTGCCAAGAAAGGAAATATTAATGTAGAGAATAAACATGAACATTCTCTAAATTCGATTGAACATGAAAGCACAAATATCCAAAGAGAAGAAGATAGATATTCTGGAAGAATGTAAATCCAACATATGCAGAATTGGGAAGAATGGATCAGAAATAATATTGAAGTTATAATAAAAGAAAATTTGTATGAGCTAAAAAAATGTCCTAGACTGTAGATTATCACAAGTTATCATATTCTGGGTCTAAATAATAAAGAGATCCATCATTAGGCATATCCTGTAAGAATATTAGAATTTAAATGAGAAAAAATTCTACTGCTGGAAAAGAGCAACTAAATAGGTCACATCGAAGATATCAAGTAATTAATATTGTAGGTAAAATGAATTTAGATAGATTGATTCAGATATATAAATTAATACCTCCCTTGTTATATATATATATATATAATATATCATATCTCTTGTTAAATTAAATGGGGAGAACAAAAAATAAATTAGTGAATGAACAAATTAGTTAAAACTACTTTTCAGCAATAACAAATTGCACATTTTAATTATAAGTGATGCAATTCATAATAATACAATGTGAATTTTTTCATGAATATTTTAAGAAAGAATGTACATATCTTGTGCATAATAACAGCAATATATTTTTACTGAGGAACGTCAAAAAAGAGTTTAATAATTGGAGAGGTATACCACATTTATAGTTGCAAAGACCTGATATTGCGAAGATGACAAATTCTCTGAAAATAAATCTATAAATTTAGAATAAGTCCAATAAGAGCCTTGATAAGATTTTAGAACTCAAGAAAATGACTCTGAAGTCAATCTGTAAGAATCACTCAGGACCAAAAATAAAATCGGAAAAAGAGAAGACAGAAGATATATAAGAAGGGTATCCCTATCCAACATTAAAATATAATAACATGAAATGGATTGGAAAATACAGAAGCAGACCAACATATGTCTGCTAATTTAAATATATGAAACCTGGCACTCAAAACTAATGGAGAAAGAATGTTTTCAACACAAAGCGTTAGGTTAGCTGGCTTAACCATTAAGAAAAACATACAGAGACTTCCGGGAAGATGGCAGAAGAGTAAGACGCGGAGATCACCTTCCTCTACACAGATACACCAGAAATACATCTACGCGTGGAACAACTCCTACAGAACACCTACTGAACGCTGGCAGAAGACCTCAGACCTCCCAAAAGGCAAGGAACCCCCCACGTACCTGGTTAGGGCAAAAGAAAAAACTAAACAGAGACAAAAGGATAGGGACGGGTCCTGCACCAGCGGGAGAGAGCTGTGAAGGAGGAAAAGTGTCCACACACTAGGAAGCCCCTTCGCGGGTGGAGACTTCGGGAGGCGGAGTGGGGGAGCTTGGGAGCCAGCCGCGGAGGAGAGCACAGCAACAGGGGTGCGGAGGGCAAAGCGGACAGATTCCAGTGCAGAGGATCGGGCCGACCGGCACTCACCAGCCGAGAGGCTTGTCTGCTCGCCTGCCGGGGCGGGCGGGACTGGGAGCTGAGGCTCCGGCTTTTGTCGGAGCGCCGGGAGAGGACTGAGGTTGGCGGCGTGAACACAGCCTGCAGGGCGTTGGTGCGCCGCGGCTGGCCGGGAGAGAGTCCGGGGAGGGGTCTGGACCTGCCGAAGAGGCAAGAGACTTTTGCGTCCCTCTTTGTTTCCTGGTGCACAAGGAGAGGGGATTAAGAACGCTGCTTGAGAGAGCTCCAGGGACTGGGCGCGAGCCGCAGCTAAGAGTGCGGAGCCCAGAGACGGACATGGGACGCTAAGGCCGCTGTTGCCGCCGCCAGGAGGCCTGTGTGCGAACACAGGTCACTAGCCACACGCCCTTCTGGGGAGCCTGTGCAGCCCGCCACTGCCAGGGTCCTGGGATCCAGGGACGGCTCCCCGGGAGAGTGCACGGCGCGCCTCAGGCTGCAGCGTCACGCCGGCCTCTGCCGCTGCAGGCCCGCCCCGCACTCCGTGACCCTCCCTACCACCCGGCCTGGGTGAGCCAGAGCCTCCGAATCAGCGGCTCCTTTAACCTCGTCCTGTCTGAGCAAAGAACAGACGCCCTCCGGCGACCTACACGCACAGGCGGGGCCAAATCCAAAGCTGAGCCCCTGGGAACTGTCAGAACAAAGAAGAGAAAGGGAAATCTCTCCCAGCAGCCTCAGAAGCAGCGGATTAAAGCTCCACAATCAACTTGATATACCCTGCATCTGTGGAATACCTGAATAGACAACGAATCATCCCAAATTAAGGAGCCCTGTGGATGAAAGGCTCTTGGTGCTGCAGCCAGGACTCAGTGCTGTGCCTCTGAGGTGGGAGAGCCAACTTCAGGACACTGGTCCACAAGAGGCCTCCAAGCTGCACATAATATCAAACAGCAAAAATCTCCGAGAGATCTCCATCTCAACGCCAGCACCCAGCTTCACTCAACGACCAGCAAGCTACAGTGCTGGACATCCTATGCCAAACAACTAGCAAGACAGGAACACAACCCTACCCATTAGCAGAGAGGCTGCCCAAAATCATAGTAAGTCTACAGACACCCCAAAACACACCACCAGACGTGGACCTGCCCACCAGAAAGACAAGATCCAGCCTCATACACCAGAACCTCATAGTACCCTCCACCAGGAAGCCTACACAACCCACCGAACCAACCTTAGCCACTGGGGACAGACACAAAAAACAACAGGAACTACGAACCTTCAGCCTGCAAAAAAGGAGACCCCAAACACAGTAAGATAAGCAAAATGAAAAGACAGAAAAACACACAGCAGATGAAGGAGCAAGATAAAAACCCACCAGACCTAACAAATGAAGAGGAAATAGGCAGTCTACCTGAAAAAGAATTCAGAATAATGATAGTAAGGTTGATCCGAAATCTTGGAGATAGAATGGACAATAGAATGGACAAATTGCAAGAATCAGTTAACAAGGACCTAGAAGAACTAAAGATGAAGCAAGCAACGATGAACAACACAATAAATGAAATTAAAAGTACTCTAGATGAGATCAATAGCAGAATAAATGAGGCAGAAGAACGGATAAGTGACCTGGAAGATAAAATAGTGGAAATAACTACTGCAGAGCAGAATAAAGAAAAAAGAATGAAAAGAACTGAGGACAGTCTCAGAGACCTCTGGGACAACATTAAACGCACCAACATTCGAATTATAGGGGTTCCAGAAGAAGAAGAGAAAAAGAAAGGGACTGAGAAAATATTTGAAGAGATTATAGTTGAAAACTTCCCTAATATGGGAAAAGAAATCATTAATCAAGTCCAGGAAGCACAGAGAGTCCCATACAGGATAAATCCAAGGAGAAATACGCCAAGACACATATTAATCAAATTGTCAAAAATTAAATACAAAGAAAACATACTAAAAGTAGCAAGGGAAAAACAACAAATAACACACAAGGGAATCCCCATAAGGTTAACAGCTGATCTTTCAGCAGAAACTCTGCAAGCCAGAAGGGAGTGGCAGGACATATTGAAAGTGTTGAAGGAGAAAAACCTGCAACCAAGATTACTCTACCCAGCAAGGATCTCATTCAGATTTGATGGAGAAATTAAAACCTTTACAGACAAGCAAAAGCTGAGAGAGTTCAGCACCACCAAACCAGCTCTACAACAACTGCTAAAGGAACTTCTCTAGGCAAGAAAAACAAAAGAAGGAAAGGACCTACAATAACGAACCCAAAACAATTAAGAAAATGGGAATAGGAACACACATATCGATAATTACCTTAAATGTAAATGGACTAAATGCTCCCACCAAAAGACACAGATTGGCTGAATGGATACAAAAACAAGACCCATATATTTGCTGTCTACAAGAGACCCACTTCAGACCTGGAGACACATACAGACTGAAAGTAAGGGGATGGAAAAAGGTATTTCATGCAAATGGAAACCAAAAGAAAGCTGGAGTAGCAATTCTCATATCAGACAAAATAGACTTTAAAACAAAGACTATTACAAGAGACAAAGAAGGACACTACATAATGATCAAGGGATCGATCCAAGAGGAAGATATAACAATTGTAAATATTTATGCACCCAACATAGGTGCACCTCAATACATAAGGCAAATACTGACAACCATAAAAGGGGAAATCGACAGTAACACATTCATAGTAGGGGACTTTAACACCCCACTTTCACCAATGGACAGATCATCCAAAATGAAAATAAATAAGGAAACACAAGCTTTAAATGATACATTAAACGAGATGGAGTTAATTGATATTTATAGGACATTCCATCCAAAAACAACAGAATACACATTTTTCTCAAGTGCTCATGGAACATTCTCCAGGATAGATCATATCTTGGGTCACAAATCAAGCCTTGGTAAATTTAAGAAAATTGAAATTGTATCAAGTATCTTTTCTGACCACAACGCCATGAGACTAGATATCAATTACAGGAAAAGATCTGTAAAAAATACAAACACATGGAGGCTAAACAATACACTACTTAATAATGAAGTGATCACTGAAGAAATCAAAGAGGAAATCAAAAAATACCTAGAAACAAATGACAATGGAGACACAACGACCCAAAACCTGTGGGATGCAGCAAAAGCAGTTCTAAGGGGGAAGTTTATAGCAATACAAGCCCACCTTAAGAAGCAGGAAACATCTCGAATAAACAACCTAACCTTGCACCTCAAGCAATTAGAGAAAGAAGAACAAAAAAAACCCAAAGCTAGCAGAAGGAAAGAAATCATAAAAATCAGATCAGAAATAAATGAAAAAGAAATGAAGGAAACAATAGCAAAGATCAATAAAACTAAAAGCTGGTTCTTTGAGAAGATAAACAAAATAGATAAACCACTAGCCAGACTCATCAAGAAAAAAAGGGAGAAGACTCAAATCAATAGAATTAGAAATGAAAAAGGAGAGGTAACAACTGACACTGCAGAAATAAAAGAGATCATGAGAGATTACTACAAGCAACTCTATGCCAATAAAATGGACAATCTGGAAGAAATGGACAAATTCTTAGAAATGCACAACCTGCCAAGACTGAATCAGGAAGAAATAGAAAATATGAACAGACCAATCACAAGCACTGAAATTGAAACTGTGATTAAAAATCTTCCAACAAAGAAAAGCCCAGGACCAGATGGCTTCACAGGCGAATTCTATCAAACATTTAGAGAAGAGCTAACACCTATTCTTCTCAAACTCTTCCAAAATATAGCAGAGGGAGGACCACTCCCTAACTCCTTCTACGAGGCCACCATCACCTTGATACCAAAACCAGACAAGGATGTCACAAAGAAAGAAAACTACAGACCAATATCACTGATGAACATAGATGCAAAAATCCTCAACAATATACTAGCAAACAGAATCCAACAGCACATTAAAAGGATCATACACCATGATCAAGTGGGGTTTATTCCAGGAATGCAAGGATTCTTCAATATACGCAAATCTATCAATGTGATAAACCATATTAACAAATTGAAGGAGAAAAACCATATGATCATCTCAATAGATGCAGAGAAAGCTTTTGACAAAATTCAACACCCATTTATGATAAAAACCCTGCAGAAAGTAGGCATAGAGGGAACTTTCCTCAACATAATAAAGGCTATATATGACAAGCCCACAGCAAACATCATCCTCAATGGTGAAAAACTGAAAGCATTTCCACTAAGATCAGGAACAAGACAAGGTTGCCCACTCTCACCACTATTATTCAACATTGTTTTGGAAGTTTTAGCCACAGCAATCAGAGAAGAAAAGGAAATAAAAGGAATCCAAATTGGAAAAGAAGAAGTAAAGCTGTCACTGTTTGCAGATGACATGATCCTATACATAGAGAACCCTAAAGGTGCTACCAGAAAACTACTAGAGCTAATCAATGAATTTGGTAAAGTGGCAGGATACAAAATTAATGCACAGAAATCTCTGGCATTCCTATATACTAATGATGAAAAATCTGAAAGTGAAATCAAGAAAACACTCCCATTTACCATTGCAACAAAAAGAATAAAATATCTAGGAATAAACCTACCTAAGGAGACAAAAGATCTGTATGCAGAAAATTATAAGACACTGATGAAAGAAATTAAAGATGATAGAAATAGATGGAGAGATATACCATGTTCTTGGATTGGAAGAATCAACATTGTGAAAATGACTCTACTACCAAAAGCAATCTATAGATTCAATGCAATCCCTATCAAACTACCACTGGCATTTTTCACAGAACTAGAACAAAAAATTTTGCAATTTGTATGGAAACACAAAAGACCCCGAATAGCCAAAGCAATCTTGAGAACGAAAGAAGGAACTGGAGGAATCAGGCTCCCAGACTTCAGACTATACTACAAAGCTACAGTTATCAAAACGGTATGGTACTGGCACAAAAACAGAAAGATAGATCAATGGAACAGGATAGAAAGCCCAGAGATAAACCCACGCACATATGGTCACCTTATCTTTGACAAAGGAGGCAGAAATGTACCGTGGAGAAAGGACAGCCTATTCAATAAGTGGTGCTGGGAAAACTGGACAGCTACATGTAAAAGTATGAAGTTAGATCACTCCCTAACACCATACACAAAAATAAGCTCAAAATGGATTAAAGACCTAAATGTAAGGCCAGAAACTATCAAACTCTTAGAGGAAAACATAGGCAGAACACTCTATGACATAAATCACAGCAAGATTCTTTCTGACCCACCTCCTAGAGTAATGGAAATAAAAACAAGAGTAAACAAATGGGACCTAATGAAACTTAAAAGCTTTTGTGCAGCAAAGGAAACCATAAAGAAGACCAAAAGACAACCCTCAGAATGGGAGAAAATATTTGCAAATGAAGCAACTGACAAAGGATTGATCTCCAAAATTTATAAGCAGCTCATGCAGCTTAATAACAAAAAAACAAACAACCCAATCCAAAAATGGGCAGAAGACCTAAATAGACATTTCTCCAAAGAAGATATACAGAGTGCCAACAAACACATGAGAGAATGCTCAACATCACTAATCATGAGAGAAATGCAAATCAAAACTACAATGAGATATCATCTCACACCAGTCAGAATGGCTATCATCAAAAAATCTAGAAACAATAAATGCTGGAGAGGGTGTGGAGAAAAGGGAACCCTCTTACACTGTTGGTGGGAATGTAAATTCATACAGCCACTGTGGAGAACAGTATGGCGGTTCCTTAAAAAGCTACAAATAGAACTACCATATGACCCAGCAATCCCACTACTGGGCATATACCCTGAGAAAACCATAATTCAAAAAGAGTCATGTACCAAAATGTTCATTGCAGCTCTATTTACAATAGCCCAGAGATGGAAACAACCTAAGTGTCCATCATTGGATGAATGGATAAAGAAGATGTGGCACATATATACAATGGAATATTACTCAGCTATAAAAAGAGACGAAATTGAGCTATTTGTAATGAGGTGGATAGACCTAGAGTCTGTCATACAGAGTGAAGTAAGTCAGAAAGAGAGAGACAAATACCGTATGCTAACACATATATATGGAATTTAAAAAAAAAATGTCATGAAAAACCTAGGGGTGAAACAGGAATAAAGACACAGACTTACTAGAGAATGGACTTGAGGCTATGGGGAGGGGGAAGTGTAAACGGTGACAAAGCGATAAAGAGGCATGGACATATATACACTACCAAACGTAAGGTAGATAGCTAGTGGGAAGCAGCCGCATAGCACAGGGAGATCAGCTCGGTGCTTTGTGACCGCCTGGAGGGGTGGGATAGGGAGGGTGGGAGGGAGGGAGACGCAAGCGGGAAGAGATATGGGAATATATGTATATATATAACTGATTCATTTTGTTGTGAAGCTGAAACTAACATACCATTGTAAAGCAATTATACTCCAATAAAGATGTTAAAAAAAAATAAAAATAAAAAAAAAAAACGAAAAAAAAACAAAAAAAAAAAAAAAAGAAAAACATACAATTAATTTCCTATTTCACCCTATACACCTAGGACTTACATTCAGCTGAAACAGCAGTCAGGGGCAGTTCTGATTGATCAGTTCCTATACATTATTGTTTAATTGTTTTAATGTTTAATTATGCTTGCATTCACCAAATTAATTTCTGGAATGTTTAGTGATGTGAATTTAAAAACTAAATTGAACTCATAAAACACCTAGATGAAGAATAAGGAACACAGGTCTATAATATTAGGGTAAAGGAAGAATATTTGGATCATTATACTATAGGCAAAACTATGATGGAAAAGGCAAACCATAGAGAAATTAAACGAAAAAAATAGCAAGGGGAAAATTAATAACATGTCAAAGAGATAATATTTATGATATATTTTAAAAATTAAACAGAAGTATGAATTCATCCCCAAATAAGTGGTTAAATTGTATTACTAGAAAATTAGTAAAAGAAAAAATTCAAATGACCCACAAATGTGCCTGTATCATTCTGAAAATACACATTGAAAAGTGTAACTCAAAAACATGAAAATCACAGAAAATATAATATTTTTACTCTTCAAGTTGTGAAAAGTGTTTAGCATTTTTTTATTGCAAATTATATTACAGTTGTTGAGGATATAAGAAGGGTATTTCCAATAATTGCTGCAAGACTGTTAATTGGAGCAGCCATTTAAAAAAAATACCTTCTTTTACCTGGAATATGGATCTGGTACACTTTTGATATGGAGAAATATGTGTGTATTTCTTTTCCAATTCTGGTGTGTGTGTGTGTGTGTGTGTGTGTGTGTGTGTGTGTGAGTGTGTGTGTTAAAACATACATAACATAAAATTTACCATTTTAATCATCTTATATGTTCAGGGCAGTGGCATTAATATATTCGCATTTTTGTGCAAAAATTACCACCATCCAACTCCAGAACATTTTCATCTTCCCAAATTGAAACTCTGTACCTTTTGGAAAATAACTCTCAATTCTCTTCTCTCCAGACATTGACAACCACCACTCTAGTCTCTGTCTCTATGATTTGACTATTCTAGGTACCTCATATAAATGGAATCATAAAATATTGTTTTGTGTCTGTCTTATTTCACTTAGCATAGTGCCTTCAAGTTTCATCCATGTTGCAGCATATGTCAAAATTTATTTCTATTTTAAAGCTGAATAATATTCCATTGTATGTATGTATCACATTTTATTTATCTATTCATCCATCAATGGACATTTGGGTGGTTTCAAGTTTTGTGCTATTGCAAATAATGCTGCTATGAATATGCATGTACACCTATCTCTTCAAGTCCCTGCTTTCAATTTTTGGGTGTGTATAACCAGAAGTGAAAGGATTGGGTCATGTGGTAATTCTATGCTTAATTATTTGAGGAACTGCCATTAATATTTTCCACAGCAACTGTGCCATTTTATATTACAACTAACAATGCTCAAAGATTCTAATTTCTCCACATTCTCACCAATGCCTGTGATGTTCTGGGTTTTTTGTTTGTTTTTTCATATAATAGCCGTTCTAACTGGAATAAACTGGTACCTCGCTGACTTTTTGATTTCTATTTCCCTGATTTCTTCTGATGATTAGTGATGTTGGGAATCTTTTCATGAGCTTATTATTTGTATATCTTCTTTGGAATGTCTATTCAAATTCTTTGTTCACTTTTTAATAAGGTTGTTTGATTTTTGTTGTTGAGGTTTTTTTTTTGTTTTGGTCTTTTTTTAAACATCTTTATTGGAGTATAATTGCTTTACAATGGTGTGTTAGTTTCTGCTTCATAACAAAGTGAATCAGTTATACATATACATATGTCCCCATATCTCTTCCCTCTTGAGTCTCCCTCCCTCCCACCCTCCCTATCCCACTCCTCTAGGTGGTCACAAAGCACCGAGCTGAGTTGAGTTTTAAAAGTTATTTTCTATATTCTGGTTATTAATCCTTTAGCAGATATATGATTTGCAAATATTTTTCTCATTCCATGGGCTGCCCTTTTATTCTGTTATTTGTGTTTCCTAAAGCACAAAAGTTTTAAATTTTGATCTATTTTTCTTTGATGCCTGTACTTTTTGTGTCATATCCAATAAATCATTGCCAAATCAATGTCAAGAAGCTCTTCCCCAATGTTTTCTTCTGAGTGTTATAGTTCTGGTCATATGTTTATGTCTTTGATCCATTTGAGTCAATCTTGTTATATGGTGTAAGGTAAGGGTCTGACATCATTCTTTTGCTTGTGGATATCCATTTTTCCCAACACAATTTCTTAAAAACACGCCGTTTACCTGTTGAGTGTTCATGGCACCATTGTCAAAAATCATTTGACCCTGTATCTGTGTTTATTTCTGGGCTTTCTATTCTACTCCATTGGTTTATAAGTGTATATTTATGCAAGTAAAACACTATGTTGGTTACTGTGGCTTTGTAGTAAATTTTGATATCAGGAAGTGTGAGATGTCCAACTTTATTCTTCATTTTCAAACTTGTTTAGGCAGTTCAGAGTCCCTTGAGGTTCCATATGAATTTTAGGTTGATTTTTTCTATTTGTGTAAAACATATCATTGGTGTTTTGATTGGAATTGAATCTGTTGATTCCTATAGATTAATATCTGTAGGTATTAAAACTTCCATTCAGGAACATGGAATGTCTTTCTATTTGTGTCTTCTTTAATTTCTTTCAGCAATATTTTTTTTAGTTTTCATTGTACAAGTTTCACCTCTTTGGTTAAGTTTATTCCCAAATATATTATTATTTTTGATGATATTAAATGGAATTGTTTTCTTCATTTCATTTTGAATTGTTCATTTTTAGTATATAGAAATGCAACTGATCTTTTTGTGTTAAAGTTCTTGCAGTTTTACTTAGTTCCTCCATTATGTCTAACCATTTAATTTATGGAATCACTAGTGTTTTGTACATATAAATTCACGTCATCTCTGAATGGAAATACTTTTATTCCTTCCATTTCAATTTGGGGGAGTTTTATTTCTTTTTCTTGCCCAATTGTTCTTGCTACAAATTCTGTTATGTTGAATAGAAAAGGTAAAAACATCATCCTTGTCTTGTTTTTAGAGGGAAAGCTTTCAGTCTTTTGCCATTGAGTACGATGTTAGCTGTGGGTTTTTAATCTTATTTTTGCATAATTAATTAATTTTTGGCTCTGTTGAGTCTTTGTTACTGCGTTCGGGCTTTCTCTAGTTGCAGCAAGTGAGGGCTACTCTTTATTGCACTGCACAGGCTTCTCACTGTGGTAGCTTCTCTTGTTGCGGAGCACGGGCTCTAGGTGAGGAGGCTTCAGTAGTTGTGGCTTGCAGGCTCAACAGTTGGGGTGCACAGGCTTAGTTACTCTACGGCATGTGGGATCTTCCTGGGCCAGGGCTCGAACCCATGCTCCCTGCATTGGCAGGCAGATTCCCAACCACTGTACCACCAGGGAAGCCTGCTGTGGGTTTTTTACATATGACTTTTTATTATGTTGATATAGTTACTTTCTATTCTTAGTTTGTTGAGTGTTTTTATCATGAAAGAGTGTTGAATTTTGTAAAAATATTTCTTCTGCTTCAATTGAGATGATCATGTGGTTGTTTTCTTTCATTCTGTGAATGTGGTGTATTACTTTGATTTTCATACGTTGAAACATTCTTGCCTTCTGGAACTAAATCCCATTTGATTATGGTATATAATCTTTTTAACATGCTTTGGAATTTGGCTTGTATTTTGTTCAGGGTTTTTGCATGAATATTTATAAGGGATATTGATCTGTTATTTTCTTTTCTTTCATTTATTTGTCTGGATTTGGTATCAGGGTAATTCTGACTTAATAGAATGAGTTAGGAAGTGTTCTTTTTTCTCCTTTGATTTTTTGGATGACTATAAGAAATATTGTTGTTAATTCTTCTTTAAATGTTTAGTAGAATTCAATAGTGAAGCTTTCTGTTCCTGGATTTTTGTTGTTGTTGAGAAATTTTTGAATACTTATTCAGAAAAAAAGACTCTCTCCTTGACCAAATTTTAGTCAGGTTCCTCTGAGACCTTTTCTTTACTAAGCCTAACACTTTGCCTATGAGTACTGCAAAACTCTTGGCAGAAACAGCTCCATCCAACCCTCATTCTACCCCTCACACACTGAAAGACTTGACCAAATTGTAAAATGGCTTATATCAGCCCAAACTCATGTCCCTAGCTTGACTCTAGGTCCCTTAAAAAGTCTGCCTGAGAGAGCTCAATGCTGCAAAAATAATTTACTGTTTTTCCAACTGGAACATGACTATAGGCCCCTGACTTCCCCTTTATTAAAGCATTTACTTTAGAAAACTTGCAATTGTAAATTCTTTCCCTTTAAGAGGTAAATCTTTCCCTTTAAGAGGTAAATCTACTATAATCCAGAAATGCTTTCTTCAAGGATATAGGAGCCATCCTTTTGAAATGGAATCATTAAGAAAAATAGGGTTCCTATCTCGCAGTCTCTGTACAGGGTAGGAGCCTCACTTCAATAAGTGCCAATTAGCAAACACAGAGGGCCTAATCATATTGACCAATATCCCCCTCTTCAACTCAAACCCCCTTCCATGTCCTTCAGTAGTTTTCCTTTGGTACATCTCAGCATTTAAAAAGCCTCAGTTTTTGTTTCAGTGGAGTTGAATTCAGTTAATACTAACATCTCTCTTCCATCCTACAGTAGCCTGAGTAAAATGTGTCTTGCCAACTTTAACACATGCCTATCTTTCTCTTTGACAATTCAGTCTTTTCACTAAGTATAAGTATATTCAGGATTTTTTTATCTCTTTATGATTCAATCTTATGTTTTTCTAGGAAGTTGTCCATTCAAGTTATTTAATTTGTTGACTTAACAATTGTTCACAACTCTTATAATCCTATATATTTTTGCAAAATCAGTAGTCATATTTCCACTTTCATTTCTGATTTTTGGCTACTTGTGGCTTCTTTTTCTTAGTCAATTTAAGTAAAGATGTGTAAATTTTGTTGATCATTTTGAAGAACCAATCTCGGTTTCATTGATTTTCTCTCTTATTTTTCTACTTGCTACTTTATTTATATCCACTCCAACCTTTATTATTTTTTTCCTTCTTTAAGTCTTGGGTTTAGATTGTTCTTATTCCTTTTGTTAATGGAAACATCACTTTTGTTGACAAGTTAGGGCCACAATAGACAGCTTCACAGAGCAACATAAATAAGACAGTCTCAAGAAAATGTAGTGTAAATTTGCAACAGAAGGTTAATACTTTTCACCCTCATCCTATCCCTCAGCACTATCCACTCCAACCTTCTCATAATCTTTCTCAAGTGCAACCATGTCCTCCTAGGCCTCAGAAAACTCTCTTTCCTCCATACCCTCACCAATATACCAGTGAACAAAGATGCACTTGGCATACATCAGGTCAAACTTGTTGTCTAGGCAAATCCAGGCCTCAGTAATGGCTATTGTGTTGCTCACAGCTCGTGGTACTTTGGCCAGGTTTCCACTAGATATGGTAATGGGATGCTGGTAATTAGGGTCAACATTGAAGCGAGTGGGGCACTAATCCACAAATTGGATGGTGTACTTGGTCTTGATAGTGGCAATGGAAGCATTGACATCTTTGGAAACCACATCACCACAGTACAACAGGCAGCAATCCATGTATATGCCATGGTGCAGGTTACATTTCACCATCTGGTTGGCTGGCTCAAGCCATGCATTGGTGGTCTCTGTTATAGTAAGATGTTTTTGGTAGGCTTTCTCAGCAGAGATGATGGGGGCAAATGTAACTAGAGTTAAGTATATGTGGAGATAGGGAACCAGGATGGTCTGTAATTCTGTCAGATCAACATTCAGTGCTCCATCAAATCTAAGGGAACCAGTGATGGAGGACACAATCGGGCTAATAAGATTATGTATAGGATGGTTAAGGTTAGTTGAGTGCTAACTCAACTAGTTAGTTTAGTTGAGTGCTCAATATCAAGATTTCTACAACTGGTGTCATAGATGACCTCATTGTCTATCATCAAGGCACAATCACAGTGTTCCAGGGTGGTGAGAATGGAATTGTAGGGTTCAACTATAGCTGTGGAAATCTAGGTGGTGGATAAATGGAGAACTCCACCTTGGACATCATGCCATCATCAACAGAGAGACCATTCCATCAGGAGGAAGGTGAACCAAAAACCAGTTCTCCCACCAAAGTTGTGGAAAACCAAGAAGCCCTGAAGACTTATGTACTGTTCAGCCACTTTCAAATTTGGTCCAAGACAAGGTCAGTGATCTCTTTGTCAATGGTGTAGTACCCATGGGCATAGTTATTGTTAGAATCTTCTTTGCCCATGATGAGCCGCTCAGGATGGAAGAGCTGGTGGTAGGTGCCAGTGTGAACTTCATGATGGCCATGAGTTCCAGCTCTAGAAACACTACCCTGATCCCATGTTTGCCAGCATCCATCTCAATGAAGAGAGTGTTAAAAGAGTCATCTCCTCCCCTAATGATCTTGTCATGTGACATCTGGTCACTGGGCTGGACACTATTTTTCAGGAGGTAGAGATCTCAGCAGTCATTGCCAAACTGGACTCCAGTCCAGCCAAATTAGATGGAGATGGATTCACACATGACTGGGATTTGTAGGGCTCTGCAGGGCTGGATGATGCAAGGGGACAGCAACAAGTATCACCCACTGACAAACTACCAAGCAATCTGGGGGAGAAGTAGTGAGAGGCTGGTTGGCTCCAAAGGAACCAATATACCCCTTTCTGGGACACGTGTCTGGAGGGTGGGCATCAGGTCCACCCTGCGCCTCTTTTTGTTGTTGCTTTGCCTTTTCTAGAAAAAAGTTCCAGTTTGTTATTACTTTAAAAAAACAAATTTCATTTACATAATTGTTCAAGTAGGCCTATATAGAGGTATTTTATTTTAAAATATATATGTATGCAATTTTTCTCCTACAGTAATTCATTTCAAGAGAAATTTCACTATATCTTTTACAGAGCCCTAAAATGAGAGAGTTAACCATATTCAAATAAACTCCAAGGTATGGGACTGCTTCAGGCCCGTTCCTCATTACAATCCTAAGAATGGGGGCTCCAGAGACCAAGGCAGAAGGTCTTCAAATAGAGCTGAATTGTTCAGTTAAGTGAATTATGGAAAGAAGACACAGTTTGCTGGCTCTGGCAGGCTCACCTCTAGAGTAGAACAAAAAGAACAGACGGGGGAGTTCTGAGAGTCACTGGAGCTATCTAAACGCAGAGAGATAGAACTGAGTGAGCTGCAGGGATAATACAATTTCAGTTACCTGCAAGGTGGTGAAATAAAGTAGTAACTTCATCTGCCTGACATGGAGGAAGTTTAGAGGTGTCCTTAGCATACTCATAGTGAAATATGTCACCCTTCCACTGTGTTGGCTGTTGGCAACTGGACCATACTTCCTAGTGACAGCCAGTTCAAGTCCTGTTAGTCAGTGCCAGTGCACTATAGGTAATGAAGCATTTCCTGCAAGCCTGTCTCCCACGGCTGTCTGAATCCTTTAAAAGATGGTCTCCTTTGTCCGAGTTCTTAAGATGTAAAGTTAGGGTGTTGATTTGATATCTTCCTTATTTTTAATAGTTGAAATTTATAGCTATAAAATTTCCTCTTAGCACTACTTTTTGCTGGAGCTCTGATCTTTCATGTATATACAGTCTTCCCTCCTATTCATGTGGGATTGGTTCCAGGATCCCCTATGGATACCGAAATCTGTGGATGCTCAAGTCTCTCATACAAAATGGTGTAGTATTTGCACATAACTTACACACATTCTCCCATATACTTTAAATCATCTCTAGATTACTTATAATATCTAATAAAATGTAAATGTTATGTAAATAGTCTGGCATGCTGTCAATTCAAGTTTTATTTTTTACAACTTTCTGAAATTTTTATTTTTAAAATATTTTCTGTATATGGTTAGTTGAATCCACAGATGCAAAACCTGCAGATATGAAGGGCTGACTATATGTTTATAATTGCTATATATTGTTGGAGAGTTGACTCTTGTATCAATATATAAAGTTCTTCTTTGTCCCTTGTATCAATTTTTGACAAAGTATAATTTTTCTGATATTAGTATAATCACTCCAGATCTCTTTTTGTTAATATTTGCATGGAATCTCCTTTTTCCATACTTTCACTTTCAACCTATATGTGTTTGTAGATCTAAATTGGGTTCTGGTAGCCCATAGTGGATCCTGTTTTATATCCATTCTACTTATTTTTACATTTTGATATGGGAATTTAATCCATTTACATTTAAAATAAGTACTGAAAGGGAAGGACTTACTTTTGCCGTTTTGTTATTTTCTGTAGCTCTTACAGCATTTTCCCCTCATTTACTCCATCACTGCTTTCTTAATTTTTCAGCCATTTTTTGTAGTGACACCTTTTAATTCCCTTCTCATTTCTTTCTGAGTATACTCTATAGACATTATTTTTGTGATTACCATGTGAATTTCATATAATATCCTAAAATATAATAATCTGTTTTAAATTGATACCAACTTAACTTCAATAGCATACAAAGTTCTACTCCTTTATAGCTCATCACCCCCACTTTATAACATACTTATGTATTTTGTACACAGTAGCTAGATTTATAATTATTTTTCTCTACATGTTTTTTAAATCCTGTAGAAAAATTTTAAAATGTAGTTGGCTAACCAATAATCACATTTTCATACTTGTCTATACATTTACCTTTACTGAGGATATTTATATTTTCAATGGCTATGAGTTACTGTCTTGTGTCCTTTCATTTCAGCTTGAACTATTCTGATTAACATTTCTAGTAGAATAAGTCTAGTGGTAATGTACACCCTCAGCTTGTGTTTTTCTGAGAATGATTTAATTTCTCTCTCATTTTTGAAGTATATTTTTGCCAGATATAGAATTTTTGATTGACAGTTTTCTTTTTTTCTTTCAGCATTTTAATATATGATCCCAATGCTTCTGGCTTACAAGGTTTCTGCTGAAGAATACTTTAATAATCTTACTAGAGATCCCTTGTACATGATAAGTCTCTTGCTATTTTCAGGATTCTGTCTGGTGTTAGAGTTTGACAGTTTGATAGTAATGTGTCTGGTTGTGGGTCTCTTTGGGTGCTTCTTATGTGAAGTTTTTGGAGCAACTTGGATTTGTATGTCTTTTACTCAGATTTTTAAAAAATTTTTGACCAATTATTTCTGCAAATAATCTCTGCACCTTTCCTTTCCTTTTTATTCTCGGGACTTCCATAGCGTATATATCAATCCACTTGATTGTGGCCTGTAAGTACTTAGGTTCTGCTTACTTTTCTTCATTTTTTTCTTTCTTTTCCTCAGACTTGAAAATTTCAAATGTCACATCTTTAAGTTAACTTAATCTGTTTCTGCCTGCTCAAGTCAGAAAACACTGACTTTTTGAACCCTTCTAATGATTTTTTTTAATTCAGTTATTTAATTTATATCTCCACAATTTATGTTTGATTCTTTTTATCATTCCTATCTCTTTGTAAACATTCTAATTTTGTTCATGTATAATTTCTCTATTTATTTTACTTTAGTTCTTTGTCTATGTTTTTCTTCAGCTCTTTGAATATATCTAAGATACATGTTTTTAAGTCTTTGTGTAGTATGTCTGATGCCTTTGTTTCCTCGTGAATGCTTTCTGCCATTTTATATTCTTCCCTTCAATTTACCATATTTTCCTTTATCTTTGAATGTCTTGTGATGTTTTGTTGAAAATTGGGCATTTGAGAAAACAGCCACCTCTTCCTGTCTTTGCAGACTGGCTCCTTGCTGTGAAATGCCTTCATTAATTATCAAGAAATATTATGAGACTTGGGATCAGCCCATGGTGAAAGCTTAAGGTATTCTCAGGTCTTTTATGTTCACGTATCTTGTCTGTCTTTTCTGTGTGTATGTTCTCTTTTTCTTATACATGCCTGCTTTTGAATGTCTTAATTAACTGAAGAGTATGACCTTAGCTATTTCTCAGTGGCTTAAATGTTCTATCATATTCCTCTACATGTAATTTCTTGTCACAGGCATCTGAAGCTCTATATCCCCCCTCAACTTTTATGGGTAATCCCTTACTATTTACAGCAGCTTTTTATAACTTAAGAACTGAGCTGTGCCGCTTTTCCTATCTGAGCCCTGAGTGAGGCAGAAACGAAAATAAAACAGTTCCTCAGGTATTCCCCAGACAGGTAAACATTACAAATAAGATTTTCTCATTACCCAGTGGTTCAAGGGAGGCCATTGGGAATTAGGCCATTGCTTCCTCCTGACCATGCTGTATCATGGAAAGGAGGAGTTGGAGCAAGGGTAAATAAATACCCCATGAAATTTCCTACTGCTCTGAATGTGGCTTTTTGTTAATTGGGAATTCACTTGGTTTCTCTAGACCTTTGACTATTTTCGAGAGTGGCTATAAACTTATTTATAAGTTTATATGAGTGTGAAGTTTTGTCCCAACATGCACAGAGATTCTTGGCAAAGATTGGGGACTTATTGTTCCTAGGAAGTTAAGAAATTTCTGTCCAAATATTTGTTGACAATTAAGCTAAGGAAAGATTGCAATGGTCACATATGAGAAAGAATACAGACATTACAGAATTAGTTCAGAAAAAAATCACTAAACAGAGAATAACAACTACAACAAAATAACAAATACTCAGAGGGGAGAAAATATGATTCCTGTGAAATACTCTACTTACCAAAATCAGAATACACATTTTTCTGAAGTTCACATTGAATATTTTCAAGGTTAAACCATACAATACATCTCTAAAAAAAGATATACAAATGGGCCATAAGCAAATGAAAAGATGCTCAGTATCATTAGTCTTTAGGGAGATGCAAATAAAAAACACAATGATATAACACTTTATACTCACTAGGATGGCTATAATAGAAAAGAATGAAAGAAGAAATATCACATGACAGAAGTCAGTCCCAAAAGGCCACATATTTTATGATTTAATTTATATGCAATGCCAACAATAGGAAAATCAATACAGATTGAAAGTAAATTTGTGGTATCTAGGGCTTGAGCCTGACAGTATTGAAGAATTTGGGTATGGGGTTTCTAAAGCCCACAGAATTATATACTTCAAAAGGTTAAATTTTATCATACGTCAATTATATATTGATAAAAGTGTGCAAATGCATTTCATTCTTCTAATAAATCAAAAAAATCAATAAACCATCTCAGTAAAAGCAGAAAAGATATTTAATGTAACACCATTAATGTTAACACTGTCAGAAAAGAAAGTATAGAAAACACTTCTTATCATAACAGATTATTTAACAGAATTTAGTAAACAGTATTCTTAGTAATGAAATGGTGAAATATCCTTTTTAAAATCAGTTAAAAAACATGATATCTACTATACTACAGTTATTCAACATAGCTCTAAAAGTGCTAGTCAGTGTGGTAAGACTAGGAAAATACACTAAATGTAGAAGGATTTGAAAATAAAATAAATAATTAAAAAATGTATCAGTATGAAAGACTAGAAGATGAATATTAATATACAAGATTTAGTTGCACAAACTAGCAAGAGCTATAGAATCTAATTTTAAATTATGAATCATTTAAAAAATGTAACAAAAGTTTTGCTATGACTGATTCATACACACACACACACACACACACACACACACACACACACATCTATATATGTAATTAATAAGTTTTTGGAAGACACTAATACTACCTAGATAAATAAAGGCAAATGCCATTTTCATTGAAAGGAAGATTCAATACTATAGATACTGAATCTCCCCAACTTGATTTGAAGTGTCAATGCAATTTCAATTAAAATGACTGCCCAAAAGTAGTGATATCAGAAAGATGGCACAGTACAGGGTCCCCAGTCCTGTTTCTCTCCCAGAACCACTGAATTAGCAACTATCCACAGATGAGAATGTCTTTGAGAGAGTAAACCACAAAAAAAAAAAGAAAACAAGAAAAAGTGCATTGGAAAGAATAATAGGAATGGTTTCAGTTTATTCACATGCCAGTCTCCCAGGTTGTCTCAGTACCCTGTTGAGTGCAGTCCCCTTGGCCTGTGATTTCTCCAGTGGAGGAAAGAGACACTCAGGTGAATATTCAGATTCTCCACTGTTCCAGGGTGCTGCCTGAGAGGCCTCTTTCTGATTTCCCTCACAAAGAATATGGGGGGAATTGGTATGGTTAGACCACCTGGAACAAAGTAAAAGGGAGATCTCAGTAACTGATGCACATATCTTGATATTAGGCCCATCGCTCTATGTCCCCAGGAGCTGCCACTCCGATCAAGACCTTAGCAATGACTTTACCCAACTGAGGAGCCGTCCCAAACAGCCAACCTGGCTGCAGAACTCCTCCAATTAGTCCCACAATACTGGGGAGTCCAATCAGTATCCCTTCCTCACCAAGGAGCCCAACTAATGGACCCATCTGACCAGAGAGCTTACTCAGGAGCCCCATCTGACCAGGGATTTCAGTCAGTAGGCTTACCTAACCAAGGAACATAGTCAGGAGTTCTGTCCTACTCCAGAGATCAGCCAAAATCACCACCTAACACGAGGCAAGTGACAGGCCCTTCCCAAGCAGGGAACCTCATCAGTGGTCCCACTGACTAGTGAGTCTAGCCAGTAGCCCTGTCTGACCAGAAAGCTTAGTCAACAGTCTTGCTCAACCAGTTAACCTTGCTAGCAGTCCCAACTAGCAGCAGAGCCTATGACCCTACCAGATCATGAAGCCCAGCCAGTTGGCCCTACCAAGCTGTGGAGACTTCCAGATGCCCCAACTGACTGCAGATATCATCCATCCAGCCCTACCAGAATGCAGAGCACAGCCAGCCAGAAATGACTGACAGAAGACCACTGGCATTGGGTTCTACCAACATGCAGATGCTACCAGCTGGCTTGCACAGAACCCCAGGTTGGGCTAACTGGTGAAGTTATTTCTTTACTGAAGACAATCTCTAGAGAATGGAAGAGGTGATATCTTCCTCAAATGTACAAGCAAATGCTACAAGGTTATGAAAATAATGAAGAATTGGGGAAACATGACAACATGAAAAGAAACTAATAAAGTTCCAGAAGTTGACTTTAAAGAAATAGAGATCTAAGAATTGGGTGACAAAAATTCATAATAATTGTCTTAATGAAGCCCAATGAGCTACAAGAGAACATAGATTGACAGCTAAACAAAATCAGTAAGCAATACATTAACAAAATAAGAAGTTCAACAAAGAAATAGAAAGCATTACAAGAAGAAAAACAAAACAACAAAAAAAAACAAAAATACTGGAGCTTAAGAATGCAAGTAGAGGAGGAGCTTCAAGACGGTGGAAGAGTAAGACATGGAGATTGCCATCCTCCCCACAAATACATCAGAAATACATCTACACGAGGAACAACTCCTACAGAACACCTACTGAACACTGGCAGAAGACCTCAGACTTCCCAAAAGGCAAGAAACTCCACACGTACATGGGTAGCACAAAAGAAAAAGGAAAAAACAGAGACAAAAGAATATGGATGGGACCAGCACCAGTGGGAGGGAGCTGTGAAGGAGGAAAGGTTTCCACACACTAGGAAACCCCTTCACGGGCAGAGACTGCGGGTGACAGAGGGGGAAACTTCAGAGCCACGAAGGAGAGCACAGCAACAGGGTTGTGGAGGACAAAGTGGAGAGATTCCCAAACAGAGGGTCGGCACCAACCAGCACTCACCAGCCTGAGGCGATTGTCTGCTCACCCGCTGGGACGAGTGGGGCCTGGGAGCTGAGGCTCAGGCTTTGGAGGTCAGATCCCGGGAGAGGACTGGGGTTGGCTGCGTGAAAACAGCCTGAAGGGGGTTAGTGCACCACAGCTAGCCAGGAGGGAGTCCGGGAAAAAGTCAGGAGCTACCGAAGAGGCAGAAACCTCTTTGTTTCCTGGTGTGTGAGGAGAGGAGATTAAGAGTGCTGCTTAAAGGAGCTCCAGAGATGGGCGCGAACCATGGCTATCAGCATGGACAGCAGAGACAGGCTTGAGACGCTAAGGCTGCTGCTGCATCCATGAAGAAGCCTGTGTGCAAGCACAGATCACTATCCATACCTCCCGTCCTGGGAGCCTGTGCAGCCCGCCAGTGCCAGGGTCCCGTGATCCAGACACAACTTCCCCAGGAGAACACATGGTGCGTCTCAGACTGGTGCAACATCACGCCAGCCTCTGCCACCACAGGCTCATGCAGAACTCCATAACCTACCCTCTCCCCAGCCTGACTGATCCAGAGCCCACAAATCAGCTGCTCCTTTAACCCCATCCTCTCTGAGCGAAGAACAGACGTCCTCAGGCGACATACACACAGCAGCGGGACCAAATCCAAAGCGTAACCCCAGGAGCTCTGCTAACAAAGAAGAGAAAGGGAAATCTCTCCCAGCAGCCTCAGGAGCAGCAGATTAAATTTCCACAATCAACGTGATGTACCCTGCATCTGTGGAATACCTGAATAGACAACATATCATCCCAAAATGAGGAGGTGAATTTTGGAAGCAACAATATAAATATATTTTCCCCCCTTTTTCTCTATTTGTGAGTGTGTATGTGTATACTTCTGTGTGATTTTTGTCTGTACAGCTTTGCTTTTACCATTTGTCTTAGGGTTCTGTTTGCCCGTTTTTCTTTTTTATTCTTTTTCTTTTTTTTTGTATGGTTTTTGGCTCTTGTTATCATTGGTACATTTGTTTTCTGCTTTGGTTGCTCTCCTCTTTCTTTCTTTTTTATTACTTTATTTTTTAAAAAAAATAATTATTTCCTATTTTTTATTTTAAAAATTATTTTATTTATTATTTATTTTTAGAAGATGTTGGGGGTAGGAGTTAATTTATTTATATTTTTTGCTGTGTTTGGTCTTCATTTCTGTGCGAGAGCTTCCTCTAGTTGTGGCAAGCGGGGACCACTCTTCATCGTGGTGCGCGGACCTCTCACTACCGCAGCCTCTCTTGTTGTGGAGCACAGGCTCCAGACACGCAGGCTCAGGAGTTGTGGCTCATGGGCCTAGTTGCTCTGCAGCATGTGGGATTCTCCCAGACCAGGGCTTGAACCCGTGTCCCCTGCATTAGCAGGCAGATTCTCAACCACTGCACCACCAGGGAAGCCCTTATTTTATTTTATTTTATCTTATCTTCTTCTTTGTTTCTTTATTTCATTTTCTCCCTTTTATTCTAAGCTGTGCAGATGACAGTCTCTTCATGCTCCAGCCAGGCATCAGGGCTGTGTCTCTGAGGTGGGAGAGCCAAGTTCAAGATATTGGTCCACCAGAGACCTCCCAGCTCCATGTAACATCAAATGGGGAAAGTCTGCAGAGATCTCCATCTCAATGCCAAGACCCAGCTCTGCTCAGACCAACAAGCTCCAGTGCTGGCCACCCTAGGCCAAACAACTAGCAAGACAGGAACACAACACCACCAATTAGCAGAGAGGATGCTTAAAATCATAATAAGGCTACAGACACCTTAAAACACACCACCAGACGTGGACTGCCTACAAGAAAGACAAGATCCAGCCTCATCGACCAGAACACAGGCACTTTTCCCCTCCAGCAGGAAGCCTACACAACCCACTGAACCAACTTAGCCACTGGGAACCTACACCAAAAACAATGGGAACTATGTAAGAGCACCCTGGGAAAAGTAGAGCCCAAACACACTAAGTTAGGCAAAATGAGAAGACACAGAAACACACAGAAGATAAGGAGCAAGGAAAAAACCCACCAGAACTAACAAATGAAGAGGAAATAAGCAGTCTACCTGAAAAAGAATTCAGAATAATGATAGTAAAGATGATCCAAAATTTGGAAATAGAATGGAGAAAATGCAAGAAACATTTCACAAGGGCCTAGAAGAACCAAACAGCAAACAAACAGTAATGAACAGCAAAATAAATGAAATTAAAAACTCTCTAGCAGGGATCAATAGCAGAATAACTGAGGCAGAAGAATGGATAAGTGACCTGGAAGATAAAACAGTGGAAATAACTACTGCAGAGCAGAATAAAGAAAAAAAAATGAAAAGAATTCAGGGCAGTCTCAGAGACCTCTGGGACAACATTAAATGAACCAACATTTGAATTTTAGGGATCCCAGAAGAAGAAGAGAAAATGAAAGGAACTGAGGACATATTTGAAGAGATTATACATGAAAACTTCCTAAATATGGGAAAGGAAATAGTTAATCAAGTCAAGGAAGCACAGAGAGTCCCATACAAGATAAATCCAAGGAGAAACATGCCAAGACACATATTAAACAAACTATCAAAAATTAAATACAAAGAAAAAATATTAAAAGCAGCAAGGGAAAAACAACAAATAACATACAGTGGAATCCCCATAAGGTTAACAGCTGGTATTTCAGCAGAAACTCTGCAAGTGAGAAGGGAGCAGGGGACATATTTAAAGTGATGAAAGGGAAAAACCTGCAACCAAGATTACTCTACCCAGCAAAGATTTCATTCAGATTTGATGGAGAAATTAAAACTTTACAGGCAAACAAAAACTAACAGAATTCACTACAACCAAACCAGCTTTACAACAAATGCTAAAGGAACTTCTATAGGCAGGAAACAAGAGAGAAGGAAAAGAACTACAATAACAAACTCAAAACAATTAAGAAAATGGGAATAGGAACATACATATCGATAATTACCTTAAATGTAAATGGATTAAATGCTCCCAACAAAAGACACAGATTGGCTGAATGGATACAAAAACAAGACCCGTATATATGCTATTTACAGGAGACACACTTCAGACCTAGGGACACACACAGACTGAAAGTGAGGGGATGGAAAAAGATATTCCATGAAAATGGAAATCAAAAGAAAGCTGGAGTAGCAATTATCATATCAGACAAAATAGACTTTAAAACAAAGACTATGACAAAAGACAAAGTAGGGCACTACATAATGATCAAGGGATCAATCCAAGAAGATACAACAATTGTAAATACTTATGCACCCAACATAGGAGCACCTCAATACATAAGGCAAACACTAAAAGCCATAAAAGGGGAAATTGACAGTAACACAATAGTAGTAGGGGACTTTAATACCCCACTTTCACGAATGGACAGATCATCCAAATGAAAATGAATAATGAAATGCAAGCTTTAAATGATACATTAAACAAGATGGACTTAATTGATATTTACAGGACATTCCATCCAAAAACAACAGAATACACGTTATTCTCAAGTGCTCCTGGAAAATCTCCAGAATAGATCATATCTTGGGTCACAAATCAAGCCTGATTAAATTTAAGAAAATTGATCTTATCAAGTATCTTTTCTGACCGCAGTGCTATGAGACTAGATATCAATTATGGGAAAATGTTTGTAAAAAATACCAACACATGGAGGCTAAACAATACACTACTTAATACCCAAGAGATCACTGAAGAAATCAAAGAGGAAATCAAAAAATATGTAGAAAAAAATGACAATGAAAACATGATGATCCAAAACCGATGGGATGCACCAAAAGCAGTTCTATGAGGGAATTTAATGGTAGTACAATCCTATCTCAAGAAACAAGAAACATCTGAAATAAACAACCTAAAATTACACCTAAAGCAATTAGAGAAAGAAGAACAGAAACACCGCAAAGTTAGCAGAAGGAAAGAAAGCATAAAATGAGATCAGAAACAAACGAAAAAGAAATGAAGTAAACTATAGCAAAGATCAATAAAACTAAAAGCTGGTTCTTTGAGAAAATAAACAAAATTGATAAACCATTAGCCAGACTCATCAAGAAAAAAAGGGAGAAGACTCAAATAAATAGAATTAGAAATGAAAAAGGAGAAGTAACAACTGACACTGCAGAAATACAAAAGATCATGAGAGATTACAAGCCACTCTATGCCAATAAAATGGACAACCTGGAAGAAATGGACAAATTCTTAGAAATTCACAACCTGCCAAGAATGAAACAGGAAGAAATAGAAAATATGAACAGGCCAAACACAAGCACTGAAATTGAAACTGTGATTAAAAATCTTCCAACAAACAAAAGCCCAGGACCAGATGGCTTCACAGGTGAATTGTATCAAACATTTAGAGAAGAGCTAACACCGATCCTTCTTAAACTCTTCCAAAATATAGCAGAGGGAGGAACACACCCAAACTAGTTTTACGAGGCCACCATCACCCTGATACCAAAACCAGACAAAGATGTCACAAAGAAAGAAAACTACAGGCCAATATCATAAATTAACATAGATGCAAAAATACTCAACAAAATACAAGCAAACAGAATCCAACAGCACATTAAAAGGATCATACAACATGATCAAGTGGGGTGTATCCCAGGAATGCAAGGATTCTTCAGTATATGCAAATTAATCAACGTGATACACCATAATAACAAACTGAAGTAGGAAAACCATATGATCATCTCAATAGAGTCAGAAAAAGCTTTCAACAAAATTCAGCACCCATTTATGATAAATATCCTATAGAAAGTAGGCATAATGTGGCCATTCTCAACATAATAAAGGCAATATATGCCAAACCCACAGCCAACATGTCCTCAATGGTGAGAAACTGAAAACATTTCCACTAAGATCAGGAACAAGACAAGGTTGCCCACTCTCACCACTCTTATTCAACATAGATTTGGAAGCTTTAGCCACAGCAATCAGAGAAGAAAAAGAAATAAAAGGAATCCAAATTGGAAATGTAGAAGTAAAGCTGTCACTCTTTTCAGATGGCATAATACTATACATAGAGAATCCTAAAGATGCTACCAGAAAACTGCTAGAGCTAATCAATGAATTTGGTAAAGTAGCAGGATACAAAATTAATTCACAGAAATCTCTGGCATTCCTATACACTAATGATGAAAAATCGGAAAGGGAAATCAAGAAAACACTCCCATTTACCATTGCAACAAAAAGAATAAAATATCTAAGAATAAACCTACCTAAGGAGACAAAAACCTCTATACAGAAAATTATAAGACACTGATGAAAGAAATTAAAGATGATCCAAATAGATGGAGAGATATACCTTGTTCTTGGATTGGAAGAATCAACTTTGTGAAAATGACTCTACTACCCAAAGCAATCTACAGATTAAATGCAATCCCTATCAAACTACCACTGGCATTTTTCACAGAACTAGAGCAAAAAATTTCACAGTTTGTATGGAAATACAAAAGATCCTGAATAGCCAAAGCAATCTTGAGAACGTAACATGAAGCTGGAGGAATCAGTCTCCCTGACTTCAGACTATACTACAAAGCTACAGTAATCAAGAAAGTATGGTACTGGCACAAAAACCGAAATATAGATCAATGGAACAGGATAGAAAGCCCAGAGATAAACCCACGCACATATGGTCACCTTATCTTTAATAAAGGAGTCAGGAATGTACAGTGGAGAAAGGACAGCCTCTTCAATAAGTGGTGCTGGGAAAACTGGACAGGTACATGTAAAAGTATAAAATTAGTTCACTCCCTAACACCATACACAAAAATAAACTCAAAAGGGATTAAAGACCTAAATGTAAGGCCAGACACTATCAAACTCTTAGAGGAAAGCATAGGCAGAACACTCTATGACATAAATCACAGCAAGATCATTTTTGACTCACATCCTAGAGAAATGGAAATAAAAACAAAAATAAACAAATGGGACCTTATGAAACTTAAAAGTTTTTGCACAGCAAAGGAAACCATAAAGAAGACCAAAAGACAACCCTCAGAATGGGAGAAAATATTTGCAAATGAAGCAACTCACAAAGGATTAATCTCCAAAATTTATAAGCAGGTCATGAAGCTCAATATCAAAAAAACAAACAACCCAATTCAAAAATGGGCAGAAGACTTAAATAGACATTTCCCCAAAGAAGATATACAGATTACCAACAAACAGATGAAAGAATGCTCAAACTCGTTAATCATTAGAGAAATGCAAATCAAAACTACAATGAGATATCATCTCACACCAGTCAGAGTGGACATCATCCAAAAATCTAGAAACAATAAAGGCTGGATAGGGTGTGGAGAAAAGGGAACTCTCTTGCTCTGTTGGTGGGAATGTAATTTGATACAGCCACTATGGTGGACAATACAGAGGTTCCTCAAAAAAATAAAAATAGAACTACCATACTACCCAGCAACCCCACCCCTGGGCATATACCGTGAGAAAACCGTAGTTCAAAAAGAGTCATGTACCACAATGGTCATTGCAGTTCTATTTACAATAGCCAGGACATGGAAGCAACCTAAGTGTCCATCAATAGATGAATGGATAAAGAAGATGTGGCACATGTATACAATGGAATATTACTCAGCCATAAAAAGAAACAAAATTGAGTTATTTGTAGTGAGGTGGATGGACCTAGAGTCTGTCATAGAGAGTGAAGTAAGTCAGAAAGAGAAAAACAAATACCATATGCTAACACATATATATGGAATCAAAAAAAAAATGGTCATGAAGAACCTACAGGCAAGGTGGGAATAAAGACAGAGACCTACTAGAGAATGGACTTGAGGATATGGGGAGGGGGAAGGGTAACTTGGAGCAAAGTGAGAGAGTGGCATGGACAAGTATACACTACCAAACGTAAATTATATTGCTAGTGGGAAGCAGCCACATAGCACAGAGCAATCAGCTCGGTGCTTTGTGACCACCAAGAGGGGTGGGATAGGGAGGGTGGGAGGGAGGGAGATGGAAGAGGGAAGAGATGCGGGGAGATATACATATATATAACACTAACACACCATTGTAAACTAACACACCATTGTAAAGCAATTATACGCCAATAAAGCTGTTAAAAAAAAAAAAGGGACACAGTAAATGAAGAGGATTTTTCCCCCCTTAGGCAATTAGACTTGAGAATTTTTGTGTACAAGGGGGGAAATGTCACCAGAAGGAGAAGACAGAGATAAAATAAATAGGAAAATAATTAAAGAATTCCTTTCAGATGAAAATTATTTGGAACCAGAACATAAAAGGATTCATTTTCAACAAGAGGATGAAGTCCGATTCATATATATGGGCGGCAAGAATTGAGGGCATGAAGGTAGGTTGTTTGTGTCTATAATAGGAGTTTGAGGTGATTCATTTCTATTTGTAAAATAGAAGGTGAGGTCATCTTCATGAGTAGTCAAAGTTTGCTCTCTTATTTCCCTCATGATTATTTTCTTTTGTCTAACTCCTTCCAAAAACCAGGTAGTAAAGTAAATAACATGTATTTTTTTAAAACAAGAATCCAATTAAATTATTTTTTTTTCAATAAAGAGCTTCAGCATCATCAACCAAGCAGAAGAAAGAATTAGTGAACTTAAAGAAAGGTCATTTGAAATTTCCAGTCAGAGGAACAAAGAGAAAATGAATGAAGTTGAGTAAAGAAAGTCTGTGGGACTTATGGGACAACATCAAAAGGAGCAATATATACATTATGGGAGTCCTAGAAGGGGAAAAGAGAGAGAGAGGCAGAAACCATATTTAAAGAAATGATAGTTGAATAATCCCAAATTTGGGGAGGGAAATGGGCATCCAGATTCATGAAGTCCAAAGGACCACAAATATGTTGAAACAGAAGAGAGTTAAACTAAGATGTATTACAATTAAATTGTCAAAATCAAAGGAAAAGAGAGACGTTTGAATGCTACAAGAGAAAAATAACTAGTTGCATACAAGGTAATTACAATAAGATTCTGAGCAGATTTCTCAGCTAAAACCATGTAGGCTAGGAGAGAGTGAAGTGATGTATTCACAATAGTGAAAACCAAAACTTGCCAACTGAGAAACTATTTCAGAAAAAAATTGTCCTTCCTATGAAAGGGAGACTTGAAGACTTTCCAAAATAAACAAAAATTCTGGGAGTTTGTCATCACTTGATCTTCTTTAAAAGAAGTGCTAAAGGGAGTTCTTTGAGTTGAAATGAATAAATAGTAAGCAGCAACATGAAAGCATATGAAAAACAAGTCTCACTAAGAAAGGTACAGTCATACCTCAGAGATATTACAGGTTTGGTTTCAGACCACTGTAATAAAGCAAATATCACAAGGAAGCAAGTCACAGAAACTTTTGGTTCCCCAATGCATATAAAATTTCTGCTTACACAATAATGTAGTCTATTAAGTATGCAATAGCATTATATCTATAAAACAATGTATACATATTGATTTTTTAATGTTTATTGCTAAAAATGCCAACCATCATTTGACAACACAAGGTTGCCAAAGGCCTTTATTCATTAAAAATGCAGTATCTGCAAATCTCAATAAAGTGAGACACAATAAAACAAAGTATTCCTGTAAATATACAAACACAGAATATTGTAATACTCTAATGGTAGCACATAAATCATTTTAACCCTAATATAAAAGTTAAAAGTCAGGTTTCCCTGGTGGCACAGTGATTGAGAGTCCACCTGCCAATGCAGGGGACATGGGTTCATGCCCCGGTCCGGGAAGATTCCACATGCTGTGGAGCAGCTGGGCCCATGAGCCATCGTTGCTGAGTCTGCATGTCCAGAGCCTGTGCTCCACAATGAGAGAGGCCACAACAGTGAGAGGCCCATGTATCGCAAAAAAAAAAAAAAGTAAAAAGTATTAAGAATAACTATTATCACAAAATACTTGACAATAGACAATATAAAAATAAATTCAGAAATTAATAATATAAAGTGTGTGAGGCGGAGTAAATTACAGAGTTTTCACATGTTATTGAAGTTAAGTTCTTACCAGATTAAAATAGACTATTATAACAATGAGTATTTCAAAGGAAACATCTTGGTAAATACAATGAAAAATCCTGCAATAGATACAAATAATTAATATAAGAACAGGAAGAAATGAAATAAAGAATAGAAATGAAATAAAGAATTTGAAAATGGGCAGAAGAACTGAATAGTCATTTTTCCAAAAGGAAATTCAGATGGTCAATAGGCACATAAAAAGATGTTCAACATCACTAATCATCAGAGAAATGCAAATCAAAACCACAATGAGATATCACCTCACACCAGTCAGGATGGCTATCATCAAAAAGAACACAAATAACAAATGTTGGCACAGATGTGGAGAACAGGAAACACTTGTACAATGTTGGTGGGAATGTAAATTGGTGCAGCCACTGTGGAAAATAATATGGAGGATTCTTAAAAAACTAAAAATAAAACTACAGTATGACCCAGCAATTCCACTCCTGGGTATATGTCCAAAATAACATGGACACTAATCCGAAAAGATACATGCCCCACAATGTTCATATCAGCATTATTTACAGTTGTCAAGATATGGAAGCAACCTAAGTGTCCATCAACAAATGAATGGATATATATAATAGAATACTATTCAGCCATAAAAAAGAAGGAAATTTTGCCATTTGCAGCAACATGAATTGATCTATTAAGTGAAATAAGTCAGAGAGAGAAAGACAAATACTGTGTGATATAACTAGTATGTGGACTCTAAAAAATACAACAAACTAGTGAATATAACAACAAAGAAGCAGACTCTCAGATATAGAGAACAAACTAGTGGTTACCAGTGAGGAGAGGTAAGGAGGGAGGGGCAATATAGGGGTGGGAGAGTGGGATGTACAAATAGTTGGGTGTAAGATAGGCTACATGTATGTATTGTACAATATGGAGAATATAGCTAGTATTTCATAATAACTATAAATGGAGTATAATCTTTAAAATTGTGTAAAAAATTAAAAATGAATATAAAATGATAGAAAAATATTGACAACTAAAGTTTTTTTAAAAAGACAGACAAAATTGACAAACCTTTAGCTAGACAAACCAAGAGAAAAGAGAATAAATAAATAAACAAATAAATAAATAAATAAAATCAGTAATGAAAGAGAAGACATTAAAACTGCTGCCACAGAAATTAAAAAGGCCATAAGAAACTATTATGAACAATTATACAGCAACAAATTCAAAACTTAGTAGAAATTAATTTTCTAGAAATATAAACCTACCAAGACTGAATCAAGAAGAAATAGAAAGTCTGAACAGATGAATAGCAAGGATATTTAATCATTAATCAAAAACCTTCCAAGTACAGCCCAGGAACAGAAGGCTTTACAAGTGAATTGTACAAAACATTTAGAGTATTCTAATTTTAAATTCTACCAAAAAACAGAAGAAAAAGGAATACATCCAAACTCATTCATTGAGACCATCATCACCCTGATTCTAAATACAAAGACACCACAAGAAAATAAAACTACAAAATAGTATATCTATAAATATGGATGCAAAATTTCTTAATAAAATATAAGCAAGCAGAATTCAACAACCAATTAAGAGGATCAAACACCATGACCAAGTGAAATTTATCCCTAAGATGCAAGGCTGGTTCAATATACATAAATCAATCAATGTAATACACTGCATTAATGGAATGAAGGAAAAATATGGCATGATCATGTCAATAGATGCAGAGAAAGCATTTGACAAAATTTAAAACACATCCATGATAAAAACTCTCAACAGATTAATCATACAAGGAGCTTACCAAAACATAATAAAGGCCATATAGGAAAAGTGCACAGTGAGAACTTTGGTTTCTGGTTCCACACAAGAGGAGCTTGAAAGTCACCACTTCATTCTAACAATAAATAAAAAGCTGAACAGACCAAAAAATCAGCAACTCTTCTTGAATGCCAGCTTTATTCATAATTGTCAAAACTTGGAGGCAACCAGTAA
This sequence comes from Aethalodelphis obliquidens, assembly GCF_003676395.1. Taxonomy (NCBI): domain Eukaryota; kingdom Metazoa; phylum Chordata; class Mammalia; order Artiodactyla; family Delphinidae; genus Aethalodelphis; species Aethalodelphis obliquidens. The sequence goes on from NW_020837998.1 coordinate 7,864,553, forward strand.
GTATTTCAATAGGTGAATGGATAAACTGTGGTATAACCAGACAACGGCATATTATTCAGCACTAAGAATAAATGAACTCTCAAGCTCTGAAAAATGAGGAGGGATTTTAAATGTGTATTACTAAGTGAAAAAAGTCAATCTGAAAAGGCTACATATTGTATATTTCTAACCATGTGACATTCTGGAAAAGGTAAACTATGGAGAAAATAAAATGATCAAAGGCTGCCAGGGGTATATGTGAGGGGAGAGATGAATGGGGAGAGAAGAGAGGATTTTTAGGGCAGTGAAAATACTCTGTATGATGTTATGATGGATAAATGTCACTATATATTTGTCAAACTTATAGAATGTATAACACAAGAGTGAACTTTAAGGGAAACTATGGATTTTGAGTGATTATGACATGTCAATAGTTTCTCCTTCTAAATAATGTACCATTTTGGTGGGTGATGTGAAATATGGGAGGCTTTGCACATGTGGAAGCAGGGTAGTATATGGGAAATCTCTGTACCTGCCTCTCAATTTTGTTATAAACCTAAAACTGCTGTAAAAAATAAAATCTAGGGCTTCCCTGGTGGCACAGTGGTTGAGAGTCAGCCTGCTGATGCAGGGGACACGGGTTCGTGCCCTGGTCCGGGAAGATCCCACATGCCACGGAGCAGCTGGGCCTGTGAGCCATGGCCGCTAGGCCTGTGCGTCCGGAGCCTGTGCTCTGCAATGGGAGAGGCCACAACAGTGAGAGGCCCGTGTACCACAAAAAAATAAATAAATAAATAAAATAAAATCTAAAATAAACCTTCAGCTAATATATTACTCAATATTTAAACACTTAAAGGCTTTTCTCTATAATCTGGAGCAAGGCAAGGATGCCTACCCCACCACTTCTATTCAACATAGTATTGAAATTCCTAGCTAAAGTAATGGGGCAAGAAAAAGAAATGAAAGGCAGCCAAATAAGAAAGGAATAATTAAAATAATCTCTGTTTGCGGATGACATGATCTTACATCTAGAAAACCCTAAAGACTCCAGAGAAAAACATGTTAGAATAAACAAATCCAGTAGAGTTGCAGGGTACAAAATCAACATGCCCAAATCAGTTGCATTTCTATACACCAGCAACAAACTATCCAGAAAGAAATTTAAGAAAACACTCTCATTTACAGTAGCATCAAAAAGAATAAAATTCTGAAGAATAAGCCTGATCCAAGAGGTAAAAATCTTATACATTGAAAACTATAAAACATTGATGAAAGAAATTAAAAGACACAAATAAATGGAAAGATATCCTGTGCTCATGGATTGGAAGACTTAATATTGTGAAAATGTTCATACTACTCAAAGTGATCTACAGATTCAGTACAATCCCTATCAAAATTCCAAAGACATTTTTAAAGAAATATAATAAATAATTCTAAAATTAATATGGACTCCAAAAGACACCAAATAACCAAAGCAATTTTAAGCAAGAAGAACAAAGCTGGAGGCATCACACTTTCTGGTTTCAAAATGTATTACAAAGCTACAGTTACCAAAACAATATATTACTGGCATGAAAATAAACCCATGAACACTTGGTCTTTTGCAAAGGTGCCAAGAATACACAATGGAGAAAGAATAGTCTCATCAACAAATAGTGTTCGAAAAAGTGGATATTTACATGCAAAAGAATGAAATTGAATTGTTATATTCTATTATATACAAAATAATTTTAAATATATTAAAGAGTTGAACACAGTATCTGAAACTGTAAACTCCTATAAGAAAATATAGGGGAAAAGCTTTTTGACATTGACCTTGGCAGTGATTTCTTGGATACAACATCATAAGAACAAGCAACAAAAGCAAAAATATATAAGTGGGATTACAGCAAACTAAAAAGCTTCCTCACAGAAAAGGAAATGATGAACAAAGTGAAACGGTAACCTACAGAATGGGAAAAAAATATTTGCAAACAACATACCTGATAAGGGGTTAATTTCCAAAATATGTAAGGAACTTCTTAACAGAAAAATAAAAAATAACCCAATTAACAAATGAGCAAAGGACCTGAATAAACATTTCTCCAAAGAAGACATACAAGTGGCCTACAGTTATATGAATAAGTTGCTCAACATCACTAATTATTGGAGAAATGCAAATCAAAACCACAATAAGATGTCACGTCCCACTTGCTAGGATGATTTTTATTTAAAAAAAACCAAAAAACACTAAAGATGGCAAGTGTTGGCAATGTTGTGGAGAAATTGGAACCCTTCTACTTTTGAGGATGAAGGATATGTTTATTATCCTTATTACCGGTGATGGTAATATGAATGTTTACAAATGTACAAACTCATCAAATTCTATTCATTAATTATATACATTTTTGTATAACAATTATACCTCAATAAAATCACTGCAGTAATTTTCTAGAATTTCATAAGTTGATCATGCAAAGTACATGGAAGTGCAAAGGGCCAAAAGTTGCTGTGAAACTACTGAAATAGAATAATTATATAGAGATATGTATCCTACCAAATGTCAAGGCTTATTATAAACCTATACCAATTAAATCAGAATATTACTTGTGTAAGGATAGACACACTTAAAAATCAAAAAGGATATGGAGAACGAAAAGAAACAACAAATTTATGGATTCTTATATATTACAGAAGTTACATTAAATAATAGTGGGTAAAGAAGGAACTAGTCGAAAGATTATGCTAAGATTATTGGCTATCTATATGGAAAAGGTATGCATCTCTAATTCACAATATCAATTCCAGAAACATTAAAGATCTAAGTTTAAAAAGAAACAAAATTTTAAGCCCCTTAAAATAAAATATAAAGGAATATTTTTAAGCTATCAGGATAGGGAAGAATTTCTTAAGCAAATAAAAAGTACTAACTATAAAAGAAATGAGAAATAAATTTGGATGTTACATAATTAAGATATTTTGACAGTCAAAAGACAATCTAAAAATATGAAAAGATGACCAGCATATAAAGAGAAGATATTTATAACTGTGTAAAAAAGTAGTATTAGTATCCAGAACACAGAGAAAACAAATTAAAAATCCTGCTGAAAAATCAATCAAAAGACACTTGATTTAACATAAAAAGGGCATAAACAAGCATTTTATAGAAGAAAAATATGAATTGCCAATGAACATAAGAAACTCAATCTCAGAAAAGGAAGCAAAATAAGACTATAATGATATAATGTTTTATATGATTTAATTTCACAATAATAAAGAAATTTTACAATACAAAGCTTTGGAAAGAATGTGGATAAAAGGGAATTCTCGAACACTGCTAGTGGGAGTGTAAATTGGTCAACTATTTTATACAGTATTTTGGCATTAGTAAAGCTGAACACACACATACCCTATGGTTCAGCAATACTACTCCTAGGTTACAGGTTTAAGCAAGTAAGAAAATATTAGAGGAAGAATACACTTAGTCATAAAAAAATAAAATCTTTGTGTTTTTACACATTCAGTAATTAACTTCATGATTATTTTATTAGTGGAATATGTGTATCCAGTATATTCAGTATGTATATTTATAATAAAATTTATTAAACTGACATCTGCATGGTAAAATTTGAGGCAGAGAGAGATATTTAGTTTCCTTGAATTATTCACTCTTTCTCTAATAAGTTGCATATGTTATAGAAAGTCCCTAAAATAATCATAACGAGTAAGTGCTAAAGTAGTAAAATCCAATATTATGGAGTACATAGTGTGATTCACCTCTATGATTTTACACACACACACAAACATACACACAAATATATTACTATAGAATTTTGTGTGCATAATGTTTTAAGAAGTTTTCTATTGGTCTCTAATAACTACTTAATTTGAAATCTCAACACTGTATATTATAAACTGCAGGAATCTTTCTAAAACATTTGTTTATCTTTCTAGGCTTATTTTCTAAATACAAAATGGAAGTAGTCATGTTCTTAGTGTAACTATCATTCTGAAAAAAACTACATGCCTTTTAAGAGTTATAGTCTTTCTAGATATTAGAATATGAAGATAATTATGTCATCTATTCAAGAACAGCTTCAGAGTTTAGGGAAGAATCGACTGGTACATTCACATCTGAGTGGTGTTTTCCCAAATACATAGCTAGATGTACATTAAAAAAATATTCTGTTACCTCCTAAGGAGCAGAAATTTCCATGTAATCTATTTATTGATCTTATATTGTTTAGTCCTGATTTAAAATATAAAAATTGCAATTTTCAAAGGATTAAATGTCTTGTTTTTACTTGAAACTTAAGGCTGTCTAATACTATTTTTTTGGAGGATAAGCATTCAAATTAAGTGGAAAAAAATTGGGTTTTGTTCATTTTTAGAAAAGCAACAACTTTAAAAAGTCTCTGATGAGGAGTAATGTGATCAATGTTTCACTTGCATGATTCTGCCTTGCCCTGTGATATTCTATTCATCTGTATTCATTCCTCTCTTTCCTTTGTTCTTCCCCTTTTCCCCAATGTTTTATTTTTGGACCCATTGACATAAATCAGGCTGCTAATGGTACATTCTTAATAAAAGCCTCAGTCTCTCCTTTTGATCATCATGAAGTGTATATCCATGAAATCATGTAATTTCACTAGAAAGGCAGTACGGGGCTCTTGGAAATACAGGAGTTCTATTATTTTCTTACCCACAAGAAAGAACTTCAGTGAAAAAATTTTAAAGCATTACTTTACTATTTGTTTATATTTTTCTTTTGATTTCCATAAATGACTTCATTATTATATATATTGGTGAAAATATGTGTAGAATGTTTTTTAATATTTAGCAATAAAAATAGTATTATACATAAGGTGCTGCATTAAGATTGTTGTTGGTTTATAATCAATGGCACTTGTAAAATTCATTATGCATGTATTCTTGAAATCTAATGAAATATTTTAAACATCAGAAAATTAAGCTTAAGCTTCATATTTACTCTAGAAATGGATAGAATTAGATTTTGGAAGGGTTTAGATATCTTTCAAAGTACATTTTTAAAAACTATGAATACTTAAATAGGCAACTGTCCTAATATAATGCATAATGTGATGAAATCAATGGAATTATATATTCTTCATTTTTCATCAGTAAAAAAATAATTTAGAAAAAAAATCTTGCTATTATGATTGCAATTAGGTTAATTGTCCTGCTGCCTTAGCCATGGCTTTCCTTTCATAGAGTTATACTCTTCAAATGCAATCATAATATGTTTCCTCTACTTTGTTACATTCTAACATTTTTTCCTATATTTCATAGCAAATTTACATATTTACTTGTTTCCTGTTGTTTATGAATATAAAGTGATTGGCAGTGAAAAGAACTATGCCAACAAAAATAAAACATATTGCAGGTTATGGATGATGTGGTAATGAAATGGAAAGAAAAATGTCTGCTATCAAATATAGAAATTACTGTATATTTTCACAGGCAAAAACCTCTGTAAAAGTGCAGCTCATACTTATGAAGGATGTTAAAATCAGGACTAGAACAAAACAACTCTCGTAAAACAAGTGAGTATACTGATTTTGAAAACTGCTACTAATATTCTAAATGTCATTCTTCACATTCTCTAGAAAGTATGCTTAGAATATTCAATAATTAAACACAGGCAAATCTGTAAGCCAAGAAGAACTCCAGTAAAAAAAAAAAATTGTCTTCCGTGTTTGATATTCCCTTCATTAATGCCTTTGAGTCTAATTTCTTTAGTTGTCCAAAGCTTTCCCTGTTCTGCATCAATCCATTTGTGCACTAAAACTTCCTGACAGTTTTCTCCTTCTCATCTTTCTGGTCTTGTGTTCAGTTTCCTCTGGGACCTCTATCTATAGCTATTTCTAGCCTCAACCCTTTTGTATTAGTCTCTCCCTCTTTTTGGAAGTGATTTAAAATTGAAATCACTTGGATAAAAATATATTTAGATTGCTTAACTGGTAATGCATATTTGTGTCTTACCTCTTTTGTTTGGTAATGATTTGCTATTGAGATAAAATACCATCAAGAATATCTAATATACTTGACAAAATTAAAGTAAAATTAAGCTCCAAACTTTAGAAAAGTTGCCTGTACCAAAGATAAAAGTGAAGTGCTACTTCTTATTCTGATTTCTCCACAAGAGATCATGTTTGAGTATTGGAAAAATAGGAATCTCCCAACTCTTAATACAGACACACAGATGTAGACACACACATACACATATACAACTTAAAATTCATTATATATTTTAATGTTGTTACAAATGTAGTAAAATTCATCGTGTTTTTTTGAAAAGAAAAATTTTCAAACTCAGTAAGAAAACACTGTGTTACTGTCCTATGGGATCTATGGTGAGAGAGAAGGAATCTATTTTTATGTAGCCAGTAATGTTAACCATATTAAATGCATTTAAGATATGCAAATCCTGAGCAGCTGCTTAAATATCTTCTGCTCACTTCAGAAGGTTTTCAAGTAATATAACCATAGATGATACTCCAGGCCAATGATCCATGAGCTTCAGACCCAATTGCATGCTGTCCATTATCCCAGTGAGCTAAACTTGATGCCCAAGGACTCAACTTATTTTGTCAGCAGAAACCCTATCAGAGGATCATGTAAAGCCTTTAGATATTGGAGGTGGCTCTCTTTGGCTCTGCTTTCATCCCTTGTTTTATTCCCTGGTATTAAACTGGGAAAATATCTACTAGAGTGAAATTGAAGAGAGATGAGGTAACCCATAATGCAAAATTCTGACTCTTGCTCCTCATGCAAAACCCTCCACACAGTATTACAGTATATCATTTTGTGTTTCATTTTGCCTTTGATGTATGTCAAAACATTTCTCATTTGAGATGGCTTGACAGGGGATGGGGACAATGAGCTTTCCTAAAAGTTGGGGTAATTTATCTATATGTAGTACTAATAAATATGGCAAAAAATATGTATGAATAGTACTAATAAATTTGGTAAAAAGTTAATCCCCCAAAAGAAAGAAAAATATACATTGGTTTATCGAATGAAAGTCATCAATTTCTTCTTGACCACTAGTGTATATGAATAATATCCAAAATTTCAAACATATATATATATGTGTGTGTTTTCATCATATATATATGCAGATATATCTGATGAAATTCTTAAGAGAAGTTTTTGAACTTCCCATTATCTTTCTAAATTTAAGTAACTAGACTAATGCACCTGCAAAACATACTGTAAAGTTATTATATTAGGCTAAAATTCTCAAACATTTTTCCTGAATTAATATATATATATTTCATACCATAACATTACTTATTTTATCGTGGTAAGAATTTTTAACATGAGATCTACTTCCTTAACACATTTTAAATGTATAATACAGTATGTTAACTATAGGCATGATGTTGTGCAGCAGACCTCTAGAACTTATTCATCTTGCATAACTGAGGTTTTATAACTGTTCTATAGCAACCCTTCATTTCCCCCTCCCCCAACCCCGCCAACTACCATTATACTCTCTGCTTCTAGCAGTTTGACTGTTTTAGATACTTCGTACTAGTGTAATCATGTAGTAACTGTTCTTCCATGACTAGTTGGTTTCATTTATAATCCTTTTAAAGTGTACAGTTGAGTGGTTTATAGTATGTTCACAATATTGTGCAACAATCACTACTATCTAATAGCAGAATATTTTCATCATGCTCAAAAAACTAGATGCTGTCCCATCAACAGATATACTCCATTATCTCTTCCCCCAATTCCCTTTTAAGAATTCAGTAATGCATGGGGAAAAAATGTATACAAGGGAAAAGAAATTCACTATAAGTCAAGGTGTCACCTAACATAAGAACTTTCTTTCTAAATAAGCAGAAGCAACTCTGAACAGCTCTACATGTCATTTTTTTAAGATCATGATTACTGTAGCTAAGACCACACTGAGAGTGATAGAAAAATTATGCCAGTTTGAGAGGCAACACAGAGATGTCAGGCAGAACTTATCCTAAAAATGTTGGATATTTAAAATCTCATTCACAAGAGCTTATCAATGGAGATCTTATGGAAAAGGAAGACTAAAGAATCTTTAATAAAATAGAGTGGCCCTGCATCTTGTTCCTCTTCCAGCACTGTCATTCAAAGAATTTCAGTGTTATTTACTGATCTCTAAAATGGATTATTTTTATATCAAATGCAGTTGAAAGTCCTTGTAGAGCCAAGAATGTCCGTGCTTGCTTCAGGGCAAAGAAGAAAGTTTCCTAACATTAGACTCTTATTTTCAAGAGCCTCAATCAATCAAAACAGAGTTTAGGAATACAACTGCGAAAAAATATACTGCGTTTTAGATAATTTTTACCCTTTCAGAGTTGATTGTCTGTCGTTCCTAAAATTAAAATAAATAATTAAAAAGAAAAATAACAATTACATAATTTTATTTATTCATAATTTACCTTGAATTTAGATGTCATCTTAAGAAGTAGTATATGATATGATAACATGACATTAGTTGAATTATTCAGTTTCACTTCATTTTATGTGGTTTCTGATATTGTTGTTTTTAATAAAAATAGATAAAATCATTTTCGAAAAAATTAGCTTCATAATAATGAAAATTTAAAACTATTCCTATTTAGGTGTCTAAGTGTTTTTAAACTGCATATATGCATAAAAAGATGCCTGGATAATTTCTAAGTGATGAAAGTGCTTTCTATATTTAGTTATTATTATAAGTGTATATCAGTTTGCAATTTAAACTATTTCATTTATAGTTTAAATGATTGGGGTTTGCTTCAATAAAAGTTATAGGTGCACATAGTTTTGTTTTTGTATTTTTTATTTAATTTTTTAACATCTTTATTGGAGCATAATAGCTTACAATTGTGTGTTAGTTTCTGCTTTATAACAAAGTGAATCAGTTATACATATACACATGTCCCCATATATCTTCCCTCTTGCGTCTCCCTCCCTCCCATCCCTCCCTATCCCACCCCTCTAGGTGGTTACAAACCACAGAGCTGATCTCCCTGTGCTATGCCTCTGCTTCCCACTAGCTATCTATTTTACGTTTTGTAGTGTATATATGTCCATGCCACTCTCTCACTTTGTCCCAGCTTACCCTTCCCCCTCCCCATGTCCTCAAGTCCATTCTCTAGTAGGTCTGCGTCTTTATTCCCGTCTTTCCCCTAGGTTCTTCATGACCATTGTTTTATTTTAGATTCCCTATATATGTGTTAGCATACGGTGTTTGTTTTTCTCTTCCTGACTTACTTCATTCACTCTGTATGACAGACGCTAGGTCCATCCACCTCACTACAAATAACTCAATTTCGTTTCTTTTTATGGCTGAGTAATATTCCATTGTATATATGTTCCACATCTTCTTTATCCATTCATCTGTTGATGGACACTTAAGTTGCTTCCATGTCCTGGCTATTGTAAATAGAGCTGCAATGAACATTGTGGTACATGACTCTTTTTGAATTATGGTTTTCTCAGCGTATATGCCCAGTAGCAGGATTGCTGGGTCGTACGGTAGTTCTCCATAGTGGCTGTAACAATTTACATTCCCACCAACAGTGCAAGAGGGTTCCCTTTTCTCCACATCCTCTCCAGCATTTATTGTTTGTACAAGCAGCTCATGCACCTCAATATCAAAAAAACAAACAACCCAATCCAAAAATGGACAGAAGACCTAGATAGACATTTCTCCAAAGAAGATATACAGATTGCCAACAAACACATGAAAGAATGCTCAACATCATTAATCATTAGAGAAATACAAATCAAAACTACAATGAGATATCATCTCACACTGGTCAGAATGGCCATCATCAAAAAACCTACAAGCACATAGTTTTAAAATTCAAGAGATTCACCAAGCATATTAAGAAAACAAGTTTCTTCATTCACAACTCCATTTCCTACTACTCAGAGCACCTATTTTTCATAATTTGACTATTTCATATAATTTATTTAAATAACACATTTTTATTGCTACCACTTTATGTTTCAGATGTAGGACTTAGCTATTAATTTCTAATTATAAAATATGAGGATTTAGCTATTTTTCACACTTACCCTCTCCTCCCACTCTGCCAAACTGGACAATTTGTATCACATCAGTCTCTTGGATCTCTGCCTGTGGAGTTCAATTGAGCAAAGGTATTAAGAATGTTTTTCTTTCCAAATTCAGTTTACCAAATGAAAAACATTTCATAAAATAAGTTCTTTGGACTGTGACTCTGGTTAAAATTTGTTTTGGGGACATGTTTATTTGGTTATTGTCTCTTCCAGGGACAGCTCTTTCTTTCCTGATTATTTCTTGTTTTGTGTTTTGAGGACTGAGGTTTCCACCTGTCAACGTGCACAGTTTATCAGTGATTGTGTGTGCAGGTGGCCAATTGTTATACTGGTAGCCCCCAAAATGTAGCTACACAGAAATATGTATGGTGTCCCATTTCAATTAATATCCTACCAGTCACTGCCAGCTTTCAAGTAGAATGGCCTAATTCTCTTTCTTTTACCTATCTTTGGGGGTGTTTCTGAAACTTGGGAGGGCTGCACATTTTGTGTCCTCTTCGGGGATGCTTCTTGCATCCATGGTTAAGTTTTGCTTTTGGTTTTGACTCATTTGATAGGTATAACTTTCATTTAAATACTTGAAATGTTTTTTTAAGAGAGCTTTATGATCAGAAGTTGGACAAATTGTAAGCTGATATTCAGAGCCTGATAGGAATTTTTTTGTTACCTTCTCTCCTAAGCTAAAATGTAGCTAGGTAATAAGAGGGAAAGAAAACATACTGACACATTTGTGGAAAGATTTATTAAGGTATTCCAAAGATATGCAGCTCTAAATCTAGAACATAGGAATCTTTTGATTTCCATCTTAGTTGGAAATCTTCTCTCTGACATAAACAAGTAAACTGAAAATAATGTGTGTGAATGCAGAGATCAACCCCTGAATATCATTCAGGATGAAATCTAATTCTTTCAGAAATTAAAAACAACTTTTTTTGTCTTATTCAATTTGAGTCTTTACCAAACCAGAAACATGGCTCTAGAAGCAACTCAAAGTCCACATATTCTTATCAATCCCCAACCATTCCCTATTCATCTCAAAACACTTGTGACATTGTAAAAGATCAGGACATTGGAAAGAGAATCATCCTACACTTAAGAAATAAAGGAAAATTGTAAATAGTAATTGCCATCGACCTCTGATAATAGACTCTAATAATTTATCAACTAAGAGACCATTCATTGATGACTGTGGAAAAGTCAGATTCAGTGGAGCTATTGAAGCAGAAAAGCGATTGATGTGGATATAAGAGTGAATAGATGGAAAGGAAGAAAAAGTAATGAGTAGTGAGCACCACACAAATAGTGAATGATGGAGTTGAGCTGTCTTATTAGTCTTCCTTTGTACACTCATTAAACTATTTTCCAGTGGAGTATCTGAGGCAGTATGTCAAATAAAACTAAAAACACTGGAGTTCATATGACACCTACTCTATATAACAGAGAGTTTGGAGATCAACAGGTCCTGCTTAAAGGCAAGTCTCTCAAAGGATGTTGGGATATTTTTGTCCCTGAGAAAAAAGGGAACTCAGGAAATCTTCAAATGAAACTCTATTTCAATTTAAAATACCAATGGCCCAAAGCTTCCTCAGGTTTTATCCCTGTTTTCTTGGTGTTATTTAGATTTTGACACTGGAGATCTTCCTGTAGAGGGATTTATTTTTTGAAGCAGCACTTACATATTTGTTATCAAAACTCAGTAGCAACTGCCACCATAGTTTGGAAATTACATCAACACAAATTTGTTCAAAGATTATTTTATCACTGACATTGCTTGGAATTGCTGGGTGCATGGTGATAACAAAAAGCAAACACACTTTCAGTGAACTTTATTATTGTGTGCACCCAGGATAGACCACTTCCACCACCTTAACACAGCTTACCCTGCTCCTGGTACAAGTCTGCATGTTTCCAAAGTTCAATCCTCAAAGAAAAGAATGAGATAATATATTCACTGGAGGAGAGCTCCAGTGTCCAAGGAAGTGTCAATGAGGTAAATAAAAAAAGGTGTGTAACAGAAGCAAGATGAAAGACCTAGAAAAAGATGAATTTGCTATCATATGTTTGAATATTAGAATTTAATATTTTAAAAGCAGAATGATTTTGAGTGCTTAGAGGTCTGAAGTGGGGCCATGAGTATGAAAGGCTGAAGTGGAATATAATTTAAGATATAAAGCAATTGTGAAGCAAGGTTCTTGTGAGAGCTATCCAAATGATCACTAAGACTATCTATGAAGTTGTCAGGACCTGTATACCAAGATGTTAGGACCTGTATACAAATATCATATCAATACCATCAAGAAATGATAGGTATTTTACATTATAATTATGTATTTAGATACATTCCTTACCCACTAAACTGATAGTTCCTACTATGTGCCATGTTATCTCATTGGAGTTCCTACAAAATTTGTTTGATTAATTATTATTTTTCCCCAATTAATGGATGAGGAAACCAAGAATTAGAGAGACAAGATTACTTAGCTCAGTACACACAGCTAATGAGAGGTAGAGTTAGGCTGGACTGATATGGGCTCATGAAATAATTGCTGAATGAATCAATGATCTAAACTTCTAAATGTATGTAGCTTTCATAGTGTATTTTGTTCTTATTCTGAAAAGTGTGTGTGTGTGTGTGTGTGTGTATGTGTGCATCATTACCTATTAATTTAATCAGATTAAACAGACTTAAAACTTTTGTTAAAGAAGAGAATTAATTAGCACATAGAAGCATAAACAAGAATATCTCAGTCCTCAAATCATTTTCATAACTTCCCTATATATATTTAGAGCTCTGTTTCAAAACTATAGGTTTTCCATGATGAAACAAATTGTCCTGGGCAAGTAGCCTTTGTCTGTAAGAATTAGATCCCACTCTGCCTTAGATTTTATTAGCATATAACCTCCAAATCCATGCAAAAAAATAACATGGAAGGAAATATTTATTAAAAGGAAACAGATTTCTGAGCATGTTTGTTTCACATTGAAACAGATTTATAGTCCTTTATATTGTTGTCCCAATTGGATCAAATTGTACCCAATACCCTCCTTGCAATTGCAATCACAAGCAGAGAGCATAATCAATCCACAGTTTTGTGTGTTTTTGAAGAAAAGGAAAAACACCAAAAGCAGGTGATATGCACCTGGCTTGAGGTTTAATGTGAAACAAGTCTGGCTCAGTGTTTTGATCCTTCCAAACAAACAAGAGTGGGGTGCCTAGAACTTCCTCCTGTAGTACATAATTAGGCAAGGTAGAAATAATTTTAAATGTTTCAGGCTCTGATAAATCCAACAAAATCATCACCTGAATCTTAAATTCAACTGGCATCAAATATCACCTTTATTAACTTATGTAATTTTAATCTTAAAGCATAGCTGTAAGCCCAGGGAAGGTGCCTATATAACTGAACTATATGCAAGTTGGAGGAAAATAGCTCTGGGATAAACCCCACTTGATCATAGTGTGTGATCATTTTAATGTGCTGTTGGATACTGTTTGCTAGTATTTTGTTGAGGATTTTTGCATCTATGTTCATTAGTGATATTGGCCTGTAGTTTTCTTTCTTTGTGATGTAATTGTCTGGTTTTGGTATCAGGGTGATGGTGGTCTCATAGAATGCGTTTGGGAGTGTTCGTTGCTCTGCTATATTTTGGAAGGGTTTGAGAAGGACAGGTGCTTGCTCATCTCTAAATGTTTCATAGAATTCACCTGTGAAGCCATCTGGCTCTGGGCTTTTGTTTGTTGGAAGATTTTTAATCACAGTTTCAATTTCAGTGCTTGTGATTGGTCTGTTCATATTTTCTATTTCTTCCTGGTTCCGTCTTGGAAGGTAGTGCTTTCCTAAGAATTTGTCCATTTCTTCCATGTTGTCCATTTTATTGGCATAGAGTTGCTTGTAGTAATCTCTCATGATCCTTTGTATTTCAGCATTGTCAGTTGTTACTTCTCCTTTTTCATTTCTAATTCTATTGATTTGAGTCTTCTCACTTTTTTTTAGATGAGGCTGGCTAATGGAATATCAATTTTGTTTATCTTCTCAAAGAACCACCTTTTAGTTTTATTGATCTTTGATATCATTTCTTTCATTCCTCTTTAATTTATTTCTGATCTGATCTTTATGATTTCTTTCCTTCTGCTAACTTTGGGGGTTTTTGTTCTTCTTTCTCTGATTGCTTTAGGTATAAGGTTTGTTTGTTTATTTGAGATGTTTCTTGTTCCTTGAAGGTAGGATTGCATTGCTTTAAACTTCCCTCTTAGAGCTGCTTTTGCTGCATCCCATAGCTTTTGTGTTGTCGTGGTTTCATTGTTATTTGTTTCTAGGTATTTTTTTATGTCCTCTTTGATTTCTTCAGTGATCTCTTTGTTATTTAGGAGTGTATGTTTAGCCTCTATGTCTTTGCATTTTTTACAGTTTCTTTCCTGTAATTGATATCTAGTCTTATAGAGTTGTGGTCAGAAAAGATACTTGATATGATTTCAATTTTCTTAAATTTACCAAGGCTTGATTTGTGACTCAAGATATGATCTATCCTGGAGAATGTTTCATGAGCACTTGAGAAGAAAGTGTATTCGCTTGTTTTTGTATGGAATGTCCTATAAATATCAATTAAGTCCATCTTGTTTAATGTGTCATTTAAAGCTTGTGTTTCCTTATTTATTTTCATTTTGTTTGATCTATCCATTGGAGAAAGTGGGGTTTTAAAGTCCCCTACTATTTTTGTGTTACTGTCGTTTTCCCCTTTTATGGCTGTTAGCATTTGCCTTATATATTGAGGTGCTCCTATGTCGGGTGCAAAAATATTCACAATTGTTATATCTTCTTCTTGGATTGATCCCTTGATCATTATGTAGTGTCCCTCTTTGTCTCTTATAATACTATTTATTTTAAATTCTATTTTGTCTGATATGAGAATTGCTACTCCAGCTTTCTTTTGATTTCCATTTGCATGGAATATCTTTTTCCATCCCCTCACTTTCAGTCTGTATGTGTCCTTAGGTCTGAAGTGAGTCTCTTGTATACAGCATATATATGGGTCTTGTTTGTGTATCCATTCAGCCAGTCTATGTCTTATGGTTGAAGCATTTAATCCATTTACATTTAACATAGTTATCAATATGTATGTTCCTATTCCCATTTTCTTAATTATTTTGGGTTTGTTATTGTAGGTATTTTCCTCTTCTTGTGTTTCCTGCCTAGAAAAGATCCTTTAACATTTGTTGAAAATCTTGTCTGGTGGTGCTGAATTCTCTTAGCTTTTGCTTGTCTGTCAGGGTTTTAATTTCTCCATCAAATCTGAATGAGATCCTTGCTGGCTAGAGTAAACTTGGTTATAGGTTCCTCCCTTTCATCACTTTAAATATGTCTTGCCACTCCCTTCTGGCTTGCAGACTTTCTGCTGAAAGATCAGCTGTTAACTTTATGGGGATTCCCTTGTATGTTATTGTTTTTCCCTTGCTGCATTTAATATTTTTTCTTTATATTTAATTTTGAATAGTTAGATTAATATGTGTCTTGGCATGTTTCTCCTTTCATTTATCCTGTATGGAACTCTCTGCACTTCTTGGACTTGTTTCACTATTTCCTTACCCATATTAGAGAAGTTTTCAACTGTAATCTATTCAAATATTTTCTCAGTCTATTTTTTTTCTCTTCTTCTTCTGGGACCCCTATAATTTGAATGTTGGTGCATTTAATGTTGTCCCAGTGGTCTCTGAGATTGCCCTAAATTCTTTTCATTCTTTGTTTGTTTGTTTGTTTGTTTTTGTGGTACGCTGGCCTCTCACTGCTGTGGCCTCTCCTATTGTGGGGCACAGGCTCCGAACACACAGGCTCAGCGGCCATGGCTCACGGGCCCAGCCGCTCTTTGGCATGTAGAGTCTTCCCGGACCGGGGCACGAACCCGTGTCCCCTGCATCGGCAGGCGGACTCCCAACCACTGCACCACCAGGGGAGCCCCATTCTTTTTTTTTTTTTACTGCTCTGCGATAGTTATTTCCACTATTTTGTCTTCCAGGTTACTTATCCTTTCTTCTGCCTCAGTTATCCTGCTACTGATTCCTTCTAGAGAATTTTTAATTTCATATATTTTGTTGTTCATCACTGTTCGTTTGCTCTTTAGTTCTTCTAAGTCCTTGTTAAACATTTCTTGTATTTTATCCATTCTATTTCCAAGATTTTGGAACATCTTTACTATCATTACCCTGAATTATTTTTCAGGCAGACTGTCTATTTCCTCTTCATTTGTTTGGTCTGGTGGGTTTTTACCTTGCTCCTTCATCTGTTGTGTGTTTCTCTGTCTACTCATTTTGCTTAACTTACTGTGTTTGAGGTCTCTTTTCTGCAGGCTGCAGATACATAGTTCCCATTGTTTCTGGTGTCTGCCTCCAGTGAGTAAGTTTAGTTTAGTGCGTTGTGTAGGCTTCCTGGTGGAGGGAACTGGTGCTTGTGTTCTGGTGGATGAGCCTGGATCTTGTCTTTCTGGTGGGCAGAACCACATCCGGTGCTGTGTTTTGTGGTGTCTGTGACCTTATTATGATTTTAGGCAGCCTCTCTGCTAATGGGTGAGGTTGTGTCCTTGTCTTGCTAGTTGTTTGGCATAGAGTGTCCAGCACTGTAGCTTGCTGGTCATGTAGTGGAGATGGGTCTTAGCATTGAGATGGAGAGCTCTGGGAGAGCTTTCGCCATTTGATGTTACATGGGGCTGGGAGGTCTCTGGTGGACCAATGTTCTGAACTCAGCTCTCCCACCTCAGAGGCTCAGGCCTGACACCCGGCCAGAGCCCCCAAGACTCTGTCAGCCACATGGCTCAGAGGAAAAGGGAGAAAAAAAGAAAGAAAGGAAGAAAGATAAATAAATAAATTAATTAAATAAAGTTATTAAAATAGAAAAGATTTAGTAAAAATAAAAGAATAGCAAAGTAATTTAAAAAAAAAGAGAGCAACCAAACCAAAAACCAAATTCACCAATGATAACAAGTGCTAAAAACTATACTAAAAAAAAACAAAAACAAAAAAGGACAGTCAGAACCCTAGGACAAACGGCAAAAGCAAAGCTAGACAGACAAAATTACAGAAAGAAGCATACACATACTAACACAAAGAGAAAATGGAAAAAAAATACTTATATATATATGTATAAAATATAAAAAAGGAAGAGAGCCACCAAGTCAATAAACAAATCTACCAATGATAATAAGCTCTAAATACTCAACTATGATAAACATAAACCCAGAAACAGATTAGATGCAGAAAACAAACCCCAAGTCTACAGTTGCTCCCAGAGTCCACTGCCTCAATTTTGGGTTGATTCGTTGTCTATTCTGGTATTGCACAGATGCAGGGTAAATCAAGTTGATTGTGGAGCTTTAATCTGCTGCTTCTGAGGCTGCTGGGAGAGATTTCCCTTTCTCTTTTTTGTTTGAACAGTTTCTGGGGCTCAGCTTTGGATTTGGTGCTGCCTCTGCATGTAGGTTGCCTGAGGGCATCTGTTCTCTGCTCAGATTGGACAGGACGGAGTTAAAGTAGCAGCTGCTTAGGGGGCTCTGGCTAACTCAGGCTGGGGAGAGGGAGGGGTATGGAATGCGGGTTGAGCCTGTGGCAGCAGAGGCTGGTGTGACATTGCAACAGCCTGAAGCGTGCTATGTGTTCTCCCTGGTGAGGGGGACCCTGGCATTTTTGGGCTGCAAAGGCTCCCAGGAGGGTAGGTGTGGTTAGTGACCCATGCTTGCACACAGGCTTCTTGGTGGCTGTAGCAGCAGCCTTAGTGGTTCATGCCCGTCTCTGGTGTCCGCGCTGATAGCCACGGCTCGCGCCCTTCTCTAGAGCTCCTTTACGTGGTGCTCGAATTCCCTCTCTTTGCTCACCCAGAAACAATTGTCTCTGGCCTCTTAGGCAGATCCAGAGTTTTTCCTGGACTCCCTCCTGGCTAGCTGTGGTGCACTAGCCCCCTCCAGCTGTCTTCATGCAGCCAACCCCAGTCCTCTCCCAGGGATCTGACCTCGAAAGTCCGAGCTTCATCTCCCAGCCCCGACCTGTCCCAGCAGGTGAGCAGACAAGCCTCTCAGGCTGGTGAGTGCTGGTCGGCAATGATCCTCTGTGTGGGAATCTCTCTGCTTTGCCCTCTGCACCCCTGTTGCTGTGCTCTCCTCTATGGCTCTGAAGCTTCCCCCCCTGCCCACCACCTGTCCCCACCAGTGAAGTGGCTTCCTAGAGTGTGGAAACTTTTCCTCCTTCACAGCTCCCTCCCCAAGGTGTAGGTTCCATCCCTATTCTTTTGTCTCTGATTTCCTGTTTTCTTTTGCCCTACCCAAGTACGTGGGGAGTTTCTTGCCTTTTGGGAAGTCTGAGGTCTTCTGCCAGTGTTCAGTAGGTGTTCTGTAGGAGTTGTTCCACATGTAGATGTATTTTGATGTATTTGTGGGGAGGAAGGTGATCTCCACGTCTTACTCCTCTGCCATCTTGAAGGTACCCCCAGAGGAAAATATTCTTATATACAGCTGTGAATCAGAATAAGAAGTTCTGTGTTACTCTGCTAATTCCCACAGTTGTCATGTGTGCCACTATAATTTATTCTACTGATAACTTTCATAACACTTCAGTATTTGTCATGTTAATGACATTGACTATCCTACCCATTGATTTGGGATTTCTTGGCATGCAAGTAATTAATAGTATACTTTGTAATACTGGAAACATAATTGTTTTAGGTATACTTTTAGCATTGATATTAATACCATCAATGACTTCACCCTCAGTATTAGTGTAATGATACTTCCATGTAAACCAGGACTTACTGACTTTTGAAACGTTAGAGCAAGAATACTTTCTGATAACTCAGGAGCTTCTCTCTGCTGTCAGTCATGGGATTGCTGGCAGCACTAACCTTATATTACATTCTGATGTCTAAATATTTCTGTCCAGTAATGCATATATCTTAGGAAGTGAAACATTTATCTATTCTTCTAGATCAGAGTTCAGTAAACTTTTTCTGTAAAATGCCAGATTGCAAATATTTTATGCTTTGCAGACTATTATCTCTCTGTCACAATCTCTTAACTCTGGTGTCATAGCACAAAAGCAGTCAAAGGCAATAAACAAACACATGGATTTGATTATGTTCCAATTAAACTTTATTAACAAAAATAAGCAGTGGGCTGGATTTGGCCTTCAGGCTAGTTTACTGACCCTTGTTTTATATCATTTAAATTGTTCTCTTCTTCTTCTGATTAATGACTCATTAGTTTATCTTATGAGAGTTGGTATTTTCAACATTCTTAAACCAGTTTCATAGTTAACCTGCATGCGTATGTGTATAAATTTAACTATTTTAGCAGAAGTAGTAACACCTAAATATTGATTTTGAGATTGAAGCTTCTGAGTTCTGTTTTCACATTGGCCCATGGCTATCATGTATTTATAAGAAGTTATAATCATTGACAAGTGTAAAATAAAATGTTTAAAAATTCACCAAATGAATGTGGAATGTTGAGATATAAATTAAATCATTTCATCACAAAATGTGCCTTTTTCATATATAAGGCAAGAAATTAAGAATAGTTTGTTTGATCTATGTTTATAGTACCTGCTGTCATGCCTGTGCTATAGTAGATATTATAAGGGATTCATACAAGGATACAGAATCTACCAAATATACAGGGATACAAAATCTATCCACCTTATGCATCAAGGAATTGTGCAATATGCAGTTCTCTGGCAAAGATATCTCCATAGAACCCACAAAAGGAACCCAAGAAAAAGAGAGTAAACATTTGGTCACCTAATATAATAGAGAGCACTTAATAGGCAAAGAAGAATTACAAACAGCATTAGCTAAATCAAAGGGTAATTGCTACTTTACCACTCACCACTCTCAGTGCTGAAGCAGCAGAAGTTGTGAAGAGTGGGAAGAAAATGAAGAAAATAACAGAACATGCCCTTCTATCCTACAAATTTGACACTGAGCATCAAGTGAGAGGGATTGGTGTGAGTAAACTCTAAATTATATATAAGATAAAAATTTTGATCTTATACTGTACTCCACTTTCTTTAAACTTTGAAAAACAGACTATTAATATCTGAATGTAAGCTGAAATATTGTGTGCCTTTACAATTTGCCATCAAAAAGCAAGTAAGAGTTACTGGATTCAATGTGTTTGAAAGAACTAGTGCAAGAAAGATGAACTTGTCTTTTAATCTTACTCCATGAAGGTTCACTTAGTCAATAAACCAGCTAAAATGCATATTCCTTTGAGCAACTTAAAACAGTCTTGTTTATATATAGACTGCTATATCAAAACCTCATGGGGGGCTTCCCTGGTGGCGCAGTGGTTGAGGGTCCACCTGCCGATGCAGGGGACACGGGTTCGTGCCCCGGTCCGGGAAGATCCCACATGCCGTGGAGCGGCTGGGCCCGTGATCCATGGTCGCTGAGCCTGCACATCCGGAGCCTGTGCTCCACAACGGGAGAGGCCACAACAGTGAGAGGCCCGCATACAGCAAAAAAAAAAAAAAAAAAACCTCATGGGAACAACAAACCCAAAAACCACAATAGATACACACATAAAAAAGAAAAAGCAACACAAACAAAACGTAAAGATGGTCATCAAACCACAAGAGAAAAGAACAAAAGAGGAAGGAAAGAAAAAAGACTTATAAAAACAATTAAGGTAATGGCAATAGGAACATATATATCAATAATTACCTTAAATATAAATAGATTAAATACACCAACCAAAAGACACAGACTGGTTGAATGGATACCGAAACAAGACCCATATATATGCTGTCTACAAGAGACCCACTTCAGACCTAGGGACACATACAGACTGAAAGTGAAGGGATAGAAAAAGATATCCCATGTAAATGGGAATCAAAATAAAGCTGGAGTAGCAATACTCATATCAGACAAAATAGACTTTAAAATAAAGTCTGTTATAAGAGACAAGGAAGGACACTACATAATGATCAAGGGAGCAATCTAAGAAGAAGATATAGCAGTTATAAATATATATGCACCCAACATAGGAGCACCTCAATATATAAGGCAAATGTTAACAGCCATAAAAGGGAAATAGACAATAACACAATAATAGTTGGGGAGTTTAGCAGCCCACTGAAACCAATGGAGAGATCATCCAGACAGAAAATTAATAAGGAAATGCAAGCCTAATGACAGACTAGACAAGATAGACTTAATTGATATCTATAGGACATTCCACCTGAAAGTAGCAGAATACACTTTCTTCTCAAGTACACATGGAACATTCTCCATGATAGACGACATATTGGGCTACAAATCAAGCCTTGGTAAATTTAAGAAAATCGAAATTATATTAAACATCTTATCCAACCACAACTCTGAGATTAGAAATCAATTATAGGAAAAAACAAACTTTAAAAAGCACAAAAAGTGGAGGTTAAACAGTATGTTGCTATACAAACCAATGCATCACTGGAGAAATCAAAGAGGAAATCAGAAACTAATTAGAGGCAAATGACAATGAAAACCTGATTATCCAAAACCTATGGGAAACAGCAAAAGCAGTTCTAAGACAGAGGTTTATAGCAATAAAATCCCATCTCAAGAAATAAGATAAATGTCAAAGAAACAACCTAATCTTACACCTAAATCAAGTAGAGAAAGAAGAACAAACAAAACCCAAACTTAGCAGAAGGAAAGCAATCATGAAGATCAGAGCAGAAATAAATGAAATAGAAACGAAAAAAACAATAGCAAAGATCAATGAAACTAAAAGATGGTTCTTTGAGAACATAAACAAAATTGATAAACCTTTAGCCAGACTCATCAAAAAAAACAAAAAAAGGAAGAGGACTCAAATCAATAAAATTAAAAATGAAAAAGGAGGGGAGCTGAAGCTGGGCCTTGGGTCGGATCACAGGGAGAGGACTGAGGTTGAGAGCGTGAACAAAAACTAAGGGGCTGGTGAACCACGGCTAGCTGGGAGGGAGTCCAGGAAAAATTCTTGATCCGCCGAAGAGGCAAAAGACTTTTTCTTCCCTCTTTGTTTCCTGGTGCATGAGGAGAGGGGATTAAGAGCGCTGCTTAAAGGAGCTCCAGAGACGGACGCAAGCCGCGACTATCAGTGTGGACTCAAGATACGGGCATGAGATGCTAAGGCTGCTGCTGCAGCCACCAAGAAGCCTGTGTGCGAGCACAGGTCACTATGCACACTGCTCCTCCCGGGAGCCTGTGCAGACCACCACTGCCAGGGTCACGTGATCAAGGGAAAACTTCCCCAGGAGAACGCACGCCGTGCCTCAGGCTGGTGCAATGTCACGCAGGCCTCTGCCACTGCAGGCACGTCCCGCATCCATACCCCTGCCTCCCCCAGGCCTGAGTGAGCCAGATCCCTGAATCAGCTGCTCCTGTAACCCTGTCTTCTCTGAGCGAAGAACAGAGGGCCTCAGGCGACCTACACACAGACATGGGGCCAAATCCAAAGCTAAACCCCTGGAGCTATGCGAACAAAGAGAAAGGGAAATTTCTCCCAGCAGCCTCAGAAGCAGTGGATTAAAGCTCCACAATCAACTGGATATACTCTGCATCTGTGGAATACCTGAATAGACAAAGAGAAATCCCAAATTGAGGAGGTGGACTTTGGGAGCAAAGATATATTATTTTTTCCCCTTTTTCTCTTTTTGTGAGTGTGTATGTGTATGCTTCTGTGTGTGAATTTGTCTGTATAGCTTTGCTTTCACCATTTGTCCTAGAGTTCTGTCAGTCCATTGTATTTTTTTTTACTTTTTAAATTATTTTTCTTAATAATTATTTTTATTTTAATAACTTTATTTAATTTTAACCTCTATCTATCTTTCTTTCTTTCTTCCTTCCTTCCTTTCTTTCTTTCTATTTTTTCTCCCTTTTATTCTGAGCCGTGTGGATGAAAGGCTCTTGGTGCTCCAGCCAGGAGTCAGTGCTGTGCCTCTGAGGTGGGAGAGCCAACTTCAGGACACTGGCCCACAAGAGACCTACCAGCTCCACGTAATATCAAATGGCAAAAATCTCCCAGAGATCTCCATCTCAACGTCAAGACCCATCTTCACTCAACAATGAGCAAGCTACAGTGTTAGACACCCTATGCCAAACAACTAACAAGACAAGAACACAGCCCCATCCATTAGCAGAGAGGCTGCCTAAAATCATAATAAGCTCACAGACACTCCAAAACACACCACCGATGTGGACCTGCCCAACAGAAAGACAAGATCCAGCCTCATCCACCAGAACACAAGCACTAGTCTCCTCCACCAGGAAGCCTACACAACCCACTGAACCAAACTTAGCCACTAGGGACAGACACCAAAAACATTGGGAACTATGAACCTGCAGCCTACAAAAAGGAGACCCCAAACACACTAAGTTAAGCAAAATGAGAAGACAGAAAATCACACAGCAGATGAAGGAGCAAGGTAAAAACCCACCAAACCTAACAAATGAAGAGGAAATAGGCAGTCTACCTGAAAAAGAATTCAGAATAATGAGAGTAAAGATGATCCAAAATCTTGGAAATAGAATAGAGAAAATAAAAGAAATGTTTAACAAGGACCTAGAAGAGCTAAACAGCAAACAAACAATGATGAAGAACACAATAAATGAAGTTAAAAATTATCTAGAAGGGACCAATAGCAGAATAACTGAGGGAGAAAAACAGATTAGTGACCTGGAAGATAAAACAGTGGAAATAACTACTGCAGAGCAGAATAAAGAAAAAAGAATGAAAAGAGCTGAGGACTGTCTCAGAGACCTCTGGGACAACATTAAACACACCAACATTCAAATTATAGGGGTCCCAGAAGAAGAAGGGAAAAAGAAAGGGACTGAGAAAATATTTGAAGAGATTATAGTTGAAAACATCCCAAATATGGGAAAGGAAATAGTTAATCAAGTCCAGGAAGCACACAAAGTCCCATACAGGAAAAATCCAAAGAGAAACATGACAAGACACATATTAAACAAACTGTCAAAAATTAAATACAAAGAAAACATACTAAAAGTAGCAAGGGAAAAATAACAAACAAGGGAATCCCCAGAAGGATAACAGCTGATATTTCAGCAGAATCTCTGCAAGCCAGAAAGGAGTACCAGGACATATTTAAAGTGATGAAGGAGAAAAATCTACAACCAAGATTACTCTACCCAGCAAGGATCTCATTCAGATTTGATGGAGAAATTAAAACCTTGACAGACAAGCAAAATCTGAGAGAATTCAGCACCACCAAACCAGCTTTACAACAAATGCAAAAGGAACTTCTCTAGGCAGGAAACAAAAGAGAAGGAAAAGACCTACAATAATGAACCCAAAACAACTAAGAAAATGGGAATAGGAACATACATATCAATAATTACCTTAAATGTAAATGGACTAAATGCTCCCACCAAAAGACACAGATTGGCTGAATGGATACAAAAACAAGACCAGTATATATGCTGTCTACAAGAGACTTATTTCAGACCTAGAGACACATACAGACTCAAAGTAAGGGGATGGATAAAGATATTCTTTGCAAATGGAAACCAAAAGAAAGCTGGAGAGGCAATTCTCATATCAGAAAAAATAGACTTTAAAATAAAGACTATTAGAAGAGACAAAGAAGGACACTACACAATGATCAAGGGATCGATCCAAGAAGAAGATATAACAATTGTAAATATATATGCACCCAACATAGGAGCACCTCAATACATAAGGCAAATACTAACAGGCATAAAAGGGGAAATCGACAGTAACACAAAAATAGTAGGGGACTTTAACACCCCACTTTCACCAAAGGACAGATCATCCAAAATGAAAATAAATAAGGAAACACAAGCTTTCAATGATACATTAAAAAAGGTGGACTAAATTGATATTTCTAGGAGATTCTATTCAAAAACAACAGAATACACATTCTTCTCAAGTGCTCATGGAACATTTTCCAAGATAGATCAAACCTTGGGACACAAATCAAGCGTTGGGAAATTTAAGAAAATTGAAATCATATCAAGTATCATTTCTGAACACAGCGCTAAGAGACTAGATATCAATTACAGGAAAAGATCTGTAAAAAATACAAACACATGGAGGCTAAACAGTACACTATTCAATAACAAAGTGATCACTGAAGAAATCAAAGGGGAAATAAAAAAATACCTAGAAAAAAATGACAATGGAGACATGATGATCCAAAACCTATGGGATGCAGCAAAAGCAGTTATAAGAGGGAAGTTTATATCAATACAATCCTATCTTAAGGAACAGGAAACATCTCAAATAAACAACCTAACCTTGCACCTAAAGCAACTAGAGAAAGAAGAACAAAAAACACCAAAGTTAGCAGAAGGAAAGAAAACATAAAAATCAGATCAGAAATAAATGAAAAACAAATGAAGGAAACGATAGCAAAGCTCAATAAAACTGAAAGGTGGTTCTTTGAGAAGATAAACAAAATTGATAAACAATTAGCCAGACTCATCAAGAAAAAAAGGGAGAAGACTCAAATCAATAGATTTAGAAATGAAAAAGAAGAAGTAACAACTGACACTTCAGAAATACAAAAGATCATGAGAGATTACTACAAACAACTTTATGCCAATAAAATGGACAACCTGGAAGAAATGGACAAATTCTTAGAAATGCACAACCTGCCAAGCCTGAACCAGGAAGAAATAGAAAATATGAACAGACCAGTCACAAGCAGTGAAATTGAAACAGTGATTTAAAATCTTCCAACAAACAAAAGCTCAGGACCAGATGGCTTCACAGGAGAATTCTATCAAATATTTAGAGAAAAGTTAACACCTATCCTTCTCAAACTCTTCCAAAATATAGCAGAGGGAGGGACACTCCTAAACTCACTCTACAAGACCACCATCACCTCGATAACAATACCAGACAAGGATGTCACAAAGAAAGAAAACTAGAGGCCAATATCACTGATGAACATAGATACTAAAATCCTCAACAAAATACTAGCAAACAGAATCCAACAGCACATTAAAAGGATCATACACCATGATCAAGTGGGGTTTATTCCATGAATGCAAGGATTCTTCAATATATGCAAATCAATGAATGTGATAAACCATATTAACAAATTGAAGGAGAAAAACCATATGATCATCTCAATAGATGCAGAAAAAGCTTCCAACAGAATTCAACAACCATTTATGATAAAAACCCTGCAGAAAGTAGGCATAGAGGGAACTTTCCTCAACATTTTAAAGGTCATATATGACAAACCCACAGCCAACATCGTCCTCAGTGTGAAAAACTGAAAGCATTTCCACTAAGATCAGGAACAAGACAAGGTTGCCCACTCTCACCACTCTTATTCAACATAGTTTTGGAAGTTTTAGCCACAGCAATCAGAGAAGAAAAGGAAATAAAAGGAATCCAAATCAGAAAAGAAGAAGTAAAGCTGTCACTGTTTGCAGATGACATGATACTATATATAGAGAATCCTAAAGATGCTACCAGAAAACTACTAGAGCTAATCAATGAATTTGGTAAAGTAGCAGGATACAAAATTAATGCACAGAAATCTCGGGCATTCCTATACACTAATGATGAAAAATCTGAAATTGAAATCAAGAAAACACTCCCATTTACCATTGCAACAAAAAGAATGAAATATCTAGGAATAAACCTACCTAAGGAGACAAAAGACCGGTTTGCAAAAAATTATAAGACACTGATGAAAGAAATTAAAGGTGATCCAAATAGATGGAGAGATATACCATGTTCTTGGACTGGAAGAATCAACATTGTGAAAATGACTCTACTACCCAAAGCAATCTACAGATTCAAGGCAATCCCTATCAAACTATCACTGGCATTTTTCACAGAACTAGAACAAAAAATTTCACAATTTGTATGGAAACACAAAAGACCCCAAATAGCCAAAGCAATATTGAGAACGAAAAATGGAGCTGGAGGAATCAGGCTCCCTGACTTCAGACTATACTACAAAGCTACAGGAATCAACACAGTATGGTACTGGCACAAAAGCAGAAATATAGATCAATGGAACAGGATAGAAAGCCCCGAGATAACCCCATGCACATATGGTCACCTTATCTTTGATAAAGGAGGCAGGAATGCACAGTGGAGAAAGGACAGCCTCTTCAATAAGTAGTGCTGGGAAAACTGGACAGGTACATGTAAAGGTATGAAATTAGTTCACTCCCTAACACCATACACAAAAATAAGCTCAAAATGGATTAAAGACCTAAATGTAAGGTCAGTCACTGTCAAACTCTTAGAGGAAAACATAGGAAGAACACTCTATGACATAAATCACAGCAACATCCTTTTTGACCCACCTCCTAGAGAAAAGGAAATAAAAACAAAGATAAACAAATGGGACCTAATGAAACTTAAAAGCTTTTGCACAGCATGGGAAACCATAAACAAGGCCCAAGGACAACCTTCAGAATGAGAGAAAATATTTGCAAATGAAGCAACTGACAAAGGATTAATCTCCAAAATTTACAAGCAGCTCATGTAGCTCAATAACGAAAAAACAAACAACCCAATCCAAAAATGGGTAGAAGACCTAAATAGACATTTGTTCAAAGAAGATAAACAGATTGCCAACAAACACATGAAAGATTGCTCAACATCATTAATCATTAGAGAAATGGAAATCAAAACTACAATGAGATATCATCTCACACCAGTCAGAATGGCCATCATCAAAAAATCTGGAAACAATAAATGCTGGAGAGGGTGTGGAGAAAATGTAACACTCTTGCACTGTTGGTGGGAATGTATATTGATACAGCCAGTATGGAGAACATTATGGAAGTTCCTTAAAAAACTAAAAATGGAACTACCGTATGACACAGCAATCCCACTACTGGGCATTTACCCTGAGAAAACCATAACTCAGAAAGAATCATGTACCATAATGTTCATTGCAGCTCTATTTACAATAGCCAGGACATGGAAGTAACCTAAGTGTCCACCAACAGATGAATGGATAAAGAAGATATGGCACATATATACAATGGAATATTACTCAGCCATAAAAGAAACAAAACTGAGTTATTTGTAGTGAGGTAGATGGAACTAGGCTGTGTCATACATAGTGAAGTAAGTCATAAAAAGAAAAACAAATACCATATGCTAACATATATATATGGAATCTAAGAAAAAAAATTTGAAAAGATCATGAATAACCTTGGGCAAGATGGGAATAAAGAAAAAGACCTACTAGAGAATGTACATGAGGATATGGGGAGGGGGAAGGGTAAGTTGTGACAAAGTTAGAGAGTGGCCTGGACATATATACACTGCCAAATATAAAATAGATAGCTAGTGCGAAGCAGTCACATAGCACAGGGAGATCTGCTCTGTGGTTTGTGACCACCTAGAGGGGTGGGATAGGGAGGGTGGGAGGGAGGGAGACAAAGAGGGAATAGATATGGGAACATATGTACGTGTATAACTGATTCACTTTGTTATAAAGCAGAAACTAACACACCATTGTATAGCAATTATACTGCAATAAAGATGTTAAAATAAAAAAAGAAAGAAAATGGTGTTCTCCACTCTTTAAGGATCTAAACCCCAGCAGTGAAAAAAAAAAAAACAAAAAATGAAAAAGGGGAAGTTACAACTGATACTGCAGAAATACAAAGGATCATAAGAGACTACTACAAGCAATTATATGCCAATAAAATGGACAACTTGGAAGAAATGGAGAAATTCATGGAAAAGTACAATATTCCAAGACTGAACCAGGAAGAAATAGAAAATATGAACAGACCTATCACAAGGAATGAAATCAAAACTGTGATTAAAAATCTTCCAACAAGCAAAAGTCCAGGACCAGATGGTTTCAGAGGCAAATTCTATTCAACATTTAAAGAAGAATTAACACCCATCTTTCTCAAATACTTCCAAAAAATTGCAGAGGGAGGAACACTCCCAAGCTCATTCTATGAGGCCACCATCACCCTGACACCAAAACCAGACAAAGATATCACAAAAAGGAAAATTACAGGCCAATATTACCGATGAACATAGATGCCAAAATCCACAACAGAATACTAGCAAACCGAATCCAACAACACATTAAAAGGATCATACACCATGATCAAGTGGGATTTATCCCAGAGATGCAAGGTTTCTTCAATAGACTCAAATCAATCAATGTGATACACCACATTATCAAACTGAAGAATAAAATCTGTATGATCATCTCAATAGATGCAGAAAAAGCTTTTGACAAAATTCAACACCTATTTATGATAAAAACTCTCTAGAATGTGGGCATAGAGGGAACAGACCTCAATATAATAAAGGTCATATATGAGAAACCCACAGCAAACATCATTCTAAATGGTGAAAAGCTGAAGGCATTTCCTCTAAGATCAGGAACAAGACAAGGATGCCCACTCTTGGCACTATTATTCAACATAGTTTTGGAAGTCCAAGCCATGGCAATCAGAGAAGAAAAAGAAATAAAATGAATCCAATTTGGAAAAGAAGTAATAAAGTGATCACTGTTTGCAGATGCCATGATTCTATACACAGAAAATCCTAAGGATGCTACCAGAAAACTACTAGAGCTCATCAATGAATTTGGTAAAATTGCAGGATACAAAATTAATACACAGAAATCTCTTGCTTTCCTATACACTAACAATGAAAGGTCAGAAAGAGAAATTAAGGAAACAATTTCATTTACCATTGCATGAGAAACAATAAAATACCTAGGAATAAACTTACCTAAGGAGGCGAAAGAACTGTATTCAGATAACCATACAATACTAATGAAAGAAATCATAGAAGACACAAACAGATGGAGAGGTATACCATGTTCTTGGATTGGAAGAATCAATATTGTCAAAATGATTATATTATCCAAAGCAATCTACAGATTCAATGCAATCCCCATCAAATTACCAATCGCATTTTTCACAGAATTAGAACAAAACGTTTACAATCTGTATGGAAACAGAAAGACTCTGAATAGCAAAAGCAATCTTGAGAAAAAAAAACAGAGGTGCAGGAATCAGGCTCCCTGACTTCACACTATACCAGAAAGTGACAGTCATCAAAACTCTATTGTACTGGCACAGAAACAGAAGTATAGATCAGTGAAACAGGATAGAAAGTCCAGAGATAAACCCATGCACCTATGGTCATCTAATCTATGACAAAGGAGGCAAGAATTTACAATGAAGAAAAGACAGCCTTTTCAATAAGTCATCCTGGGAAAACATGTAAAAAAGATGAAATTAGAACATTCTCTAACACCATACACAAAAATAAATTCAAAAAGGATTAAAGACCTAAATGGAAGTCTAGATACTATAAAACGTTTAGAGGAAAACATAAGCAGAACACTCTCTGACATATATCACAGCCAGATGTTTTTTGATTCACCACCTAGAGTAATGAAAACAAAAATAAACAAATGGGACCAAATTAAACTTAAAATCTTTTGCTCGGCAAAGGAAACCATAAACAAAATGAAAAGACAACCCACAGAATGGGAGGGAATATTTGCAAACAAAGCAATCAACAAATGATTAATCTCCAAAATATACAAACAGCTCATGCAGCTGAATATCAAAAAAGCAAACAACCCAATTAAAAAATGGGTGAAATTTCTAAATAGACATTTCTCCAAAGAAGACATACAGGTGGCCAACAAACATATGAAAAGATGCTCATCACTAATTACTAGAGAAATACAAGTCAAAACTACAGTGAAGTATTACCTCACACTGGTCAGAATGGTCATGATCAAAAAATCTACAAACAATAAATGCTGGAGAAGGTGTGGAGAAAAGGGAACCCTCCTACACTGTTGGTGGGAATGTAA
Organism: Aethalodelphis obliquidens; assembly: GCF_003676395.1. Classification (NCBI taxonomy): domain Eukaryota; kingdom Metazoa; phylum Chordata; class Mammalia; order Artiodactyla; family Delphinidae; genus Aethalodelphis; species Aethalodelphis obliquidens. The sequence goes on from NW_020837998.1 coordinate 7,895,421, forward strand.
ATTGGTACAGCCAGTGTGAAAAACCATATGGAGTTTCCTGAAAAAGACTAAAAATAAAACTACCATATGACCCTGTGATCCCATTGCTGGGCATATATCCAGAGAAAACCATAATTCAAAAAAATATATGCACCGCAATATTCATTGCAGCACTATTTACAATAGCCATGTCATGAAAGCAACCTAAATGTCTATCAACAGAGAAATGGTTGAAGAATATGTAGTATATATATACAATGGAATATTACTCAGCCATAAAAACGAATGAAATAATGTCATCTGTAGTGACATGATGGACCTAGAGACTGTTATACTGAGTGAAGTAAGTCAGACAGAGAAAGACAAATATCATGTGATATCACTTACATGTTGAATCTAAAGCACTGGTACAAATGAACTTATTTACAAAACAGAAATAGAGTTACAGATGTAGAAACAATCTTTTGGTTACCAAGGGGGAAAGGAGGGTGAGAGATAAATTGGGAGATGGATATTGACATATACACATTACTAATATATAAAATAGATAACTAATAAGAACCTACTGTATAGCAGCATGGGGAACTCTACTCGGTACACTGCAATATCCTATATGGGAACAGAATCTATAAAAGGTGGATATATGTATATGTATAACTGATTCACTTTGCTGTACAGCAGAAACTGGCACAACACTGTAAATCAGCTGTACTCTAATAAAATTTAATTTTAAAAAAGCATATTCCTTTTTTTTCCAGCAATCTAATTTTTGAATAGCTTTCCACTCAGTGCCCTTTACTTTCTCCTCCATAAACAATATGCATAATTAGACATATCATTCTAAAATGACAGAAGAGATAGGGAGAAAAAGAGAAGAGAGAAAAACTCGCCTCCAAAGTGGTCTATTTTTCTACTTTGCATAAGCAACACTGGATGTTAGAAGAATGTGAAGGAGTTCCTTCAAAGATCTGAGGAATTCTTTTTTTTTATCTTACATTGCTATAACTCAAAATATCAATGAAAATAGCAGAATAAAGTCATGTCAGAACTAGAAGACTTACCACTTGCAAACTTCTTGACAAGAGACTTCAGGATGTTTCTGAAATATCAAGAAAGTAAATCAAGGAAGTAAACCAAGAAAGGAGTATATAAGAATTCAGAAATTAGTATATTTAATCCAGGAAAGTGCTGCAGGCTTAGTTATCAACTGATTCAGTAGAGAAGAGGAAGATACAGGGTTCCAAAATGAAATTATCTATTTAAAAAGGAGATCCTGTAGAAAATATAATATGTTTGAGACATTAGAATAATTCACTGATAAGGTAAAATCCAAAAATACATGAAAATTAGAAATACCGGTAGATATTCCTGAAAACATAGTACAAGAAAGTAAATAAAACAAAACAGAATATATGTCCATGAAACAGTTTGTTATGATTATATGAACTATTAATTTCAGTTATTTGGAGTTGACCCATAGACAAAGTACAGAAGACATGTGATTACCGATTATAATATGAATGTAACCAGGGTTTTGAGGGGCCTCAATTTGCTTGATGTTTTGAGGCTTAAACACAAAGTGGAGTTTTTTTTATTTTTCCAGTGACTACTCCTAAATAGTTTCCAGTTGTACCATATTGAAACTCACTATCCTAATGGGTACCAGGTATCTTGATAAAATCTTGGGTAGATTCCATAATTTTGCATTCACTTTAAGCTGCTTATTCTGTTTTGATCATTAACATTTCAGTTCTTCTCATTTTCAAGCTTTAATCTCAAAATTGCTTCAATGCATTTATCCTACTACCCAATCTAAGACAAACTAGTCTGGTTTAAGCTTCAAAATGGCTTGTAATGGGAGGGCAGTGATCTGTGCTTTATACACATACTCTTTCTCAGAATATTCTCACCCTCCTAACTTCGGACTGCCGAATGCCTCTTAATTGACAATCAAATGGTAAGGTCAGCAGGGAGGCCACACAACATCTTGGGTTTAAGAAAGAAACAACTTCCTCTCTGTATGGTACCCTAAAGATGTAGGAGGTGAAGGTGAAGCAAAACATTTCTCTGGACAATGATTATCACTAACTGTGCAGACACTACTGTAACAGCAGAGGCCCCAGCATCAGATAGAATCAGCTCAAACTAGAGAAATACTAAAGATACATTTTTATCACTAGCATGATGTGGGAACCTCTGGATTCTCTCTTGCAAACTGTAGGGGTCTCAAGGGACTGGTACAAAGTGGGGGTTGGCCTATCTTTTCATAAACAAACTATACTACCCTTTCTTTAAGTTTTGCTGTACTACTATATTCACGAAGGCCTTCTACTAAGGGATCTTTCAAATAAGAATGCAGGCACCTTGTTTTATATTTAAGTAAATCTATAAATTTCAAAAGAACTATGCCAAACAGCCTTCTTTTCTCTAAAGCAGAGGAGGGGAACTAAAAAGAGCAAAAGTACCATAATCCTAGGCTCACAGAATATTCTTCCCCAAACTGGCACCATATATTCTTCTGTTGGTGACACCAAGTCAAGCCTGGGGAGTTCTGAAGTTCAACAAATTCCAAACGTGTAGCAAGATGGTAATGGACATTTCCTCCAGGCATGTACAAGCTTTATAAATGTTTCACTTTCATTGTCATTCTCCTTTGGTTTCAAAAAAAAGGAACATACTCTTTCCTCTCCCCCAGGAAGGCTGAGAGTGAGATGTGGTAGCCTGGTAACTGGAGAATGTAAGCTAGTTATGGAATCTCAGTGAGCCCTGTGGGGAGTTACTGATCCTAAACTGTATTTGCAGCTGATTCCTTTCTAGCAGGACTTTGAACTTAGAATGAGAGATACTTAATGCATTTTAGGCTCAATTTCACCCAGAGTCACAATTACAGCACATAGTAAAAAATATAGCTAAATATCTTTTTTTTACCATTAGTAATGATTTGTAAAAGTAAACATACAAAAGACAGAAACTGGTAAGTGGGAGGGTAAAGGAAAATAGTAAGATTGATAACAAATTTATCCTACAAAATACACAGTTTAGAACTAGAGATATAGGTATAGTATACAGAGTTATAAAGACTATCACTAAATGAAATAATATTAATGGTTTAATTTTCTTGGGCAGGGAGGTTTTGAAGAAATATACAGATATGTATGTGAACTAACCTAATCTAAAATAACAGGAATCAAGTGGATCATGTCTAAAGTGATGAATTAGGTAATACTGATCTTAACATATTTTTTAGAGTTATGGAATAACACACTAGGAAAGCTAAAAAAATAAACAACTAAAGGTGGCTCTATTTTGCTCAGAAATGGGACTGGTGGTGAGGAGGAGTGAGACAGGATTATTGCTTTTTAGTATGATTCTTTTTGTATTAATTTTTTCTATAAGCAACAGTGTGAACATGTTTAAATTACAAGATAATGTTCCTCTTGTCAACGAGATGGTAAATCAGATACTATCGTGCACTGATGTGGCATTATGCATTGGTATAACTCTTTAGGAGAATATTTTTGTAATTTATACAGAACTTGGGACATTTCTCTCTTGGAAAAATTTATTATGTAAAAAAAAATCCTAAATGGTGTTCGTAGGCAATGACATTTGTAATAGCAAAACTTGAATAAACCCTAATCAAAAATAACAAATGAAGGCATTGTATTGTTAAGTGGGATGTCCTAGTTTCATTCCTGTGAGTTGGATTCATCAAGTGCTCTTCTCTTTTGAACTTCTTTATAAACACTCTAGACAAAGCAATTAGTGTCTCTTTGTATTTGTTTGATAATCTTTGTGTTTGAGGACCTTCAGATTAGACTGGTTCTGTCTGAGAATTTCTTCCAAATTAGACTTTAATAGAAGACAAATGTATTCACAATTAGTCCCTTAGATATGGCCTGGTGAATATGCAGATGGGAAGGCTGGACTATTAGTATTCTAGTTCAGTCTTAATTGATTTGATGGAAATAGCCAAGGATAAGCATTCAGGTGGCACTTTACAAAAATAAGTTTTAAAATAAGTTTGTAGGATATGTTAGGTTTATATTCTAGTGATTGCACAGAAGTTAACTATATTATTTACAAGGTCAGAGGGTAATTGTTAGATTAGTGATTGAAGTGATTAATAAAAATGATTTTCTTTATAAATTTGCCCATATTTTAATGTTTCATTAAATGCACATCATGATATACAGAAGCTAAAGAAGTGCAATTTAGGTAAAATATTCTATAGACATTCACAAAAAATTAATAACACAGAGTATATATTTTTAAAATTTAGCACAGTTTCTATTAAATTTTTCTAAAGTATTACTTTAATAATTTTGTTCAGTTTGAAATAAATATGAATATTGGTACTCAGTATTATGGCATAACATTCAGGCAAGTTATTTTCATATGACAGTCATGACAATGTTTTACAAAATCAAATTAGTAGGTCATATCCAGAGAGTTTTTTTCAATGAAATTGAATAGAATAGGATAAAATATTAGCTTTTACTTGCAAGCTTCATGAAACTTTTCAGTTAGCTATATAAAGAAACACACACACCTATGTATTTTATGGTTCATAGTATAAACTCTATTTTGTACTGTGAGTCTCAATCAAAAATAGTTGAAATCTCCTTATTTAGAGGACAATAATCCTTTAAAATTTTATGGAGTATCAGGGTTTCTGTGTGTGTGTGTGAGTGCATGCACATTGGACTATTTGTGTCTCCAACAAAATTCATATGTTGAAATCCTAACCCCCAATGTGATGGTATTAGGAGGTGTTAGATCATGAGGGTGGAGCTCTCATGAATGGGATCAATGTCTTTATAAAAAGCACCCCAGAGAGATCTCCAGCTGTCTTTCTGGCATGTGAGGATACAAGGATCAATAAGCAATCTGAAACCTAGAAGAGGGCCCTCACCAGAATTTGATCATGTTGGCACCCTGATCCAGAGTTTCAGACTCCAGAACTGTGAGAAATAAATGTTTGTTGCTTACGGTAAATTGTTAGAGCTGACCAAACTAAGGCAGACAATGTGTGTGCGTGTATGCTTACCAACATTTTCCAAAGAGTTCATACAACCTAAATAATAGGAATATATATGTATATGTACATTCCTATTATTTTGTTATAATATTCTCTGTATATCTTTGTTCTAAGAAAAATGTCCCCTAAAAGGTGCAAATAGTCAAATCATCTGTAGTCTATATTAAATGCACAATTTTTTTCTGGAGAATTACATTTGATATTTGTTTTTGAATGCTTAGTGGACACCTTATTGCTGGTTGCTCTGTTCCTGCTACTGTACCATGTGGTGATTATTATAGTACATGCTGAGCAACCAGTCAGCTGGAGAGCACTGGCAGAGAAGTGGGTGCCTCATGAGTAAACATTTGCTTAAAGATCACATTATGTGTGACCACTTTTTACAGCTGTTGTGGTTAGTCTTTTGTTGTAAATTGAAATGAAACCAGTGTGAAAAGTGCAAGATCATTTTAGTGTTCATGGATGCTGAAATGTATGTAGCTATGGGATATATTTGTGTGATAGTATTATCAGAATACCCTAAGATGGGAATGATATTGCATTTCTTTTAGTTTTTTAGCTACCTATCATCTTTTCTAGGTCAAATCTTCCAGTGGCTAATGCCAGAGAATTAATTACTAAAGAGGTGAAGGAAAAGAAAAAAGTAATTGGTAAAGCTATGACTTTCCTGAAATACTACTACTCTTGAAGAGGTTTCTAAAGGTTAAATTTTACTGGCAAGAGAACTGCTTTCGATTACATTTATTTTTGAGTGACTTTCAACAACGTAAAACCTACAGATGCTTGCTGGTAGGAGAAAGTACAGTTTAGGACAACACAAAAAATGAGCACATTTATATTCATGAATAAATTCATTCTTGTCCTTTATATAATGATGAGAATTTTGAAAGTCTTTTCAATAACAAATTGAACTGGCACAAGAAACTATTACAAAAACAGCTTATAATTTTGCATGCAGCTTCTCAATGTAATTTTTAGATCTATTGAATTTCAGCTGTTACTGGTGATTATTATATTTTTAAGTTCTCCTTTAACCTGATCTTCACAGTCTTAATCTTCCTCTTTTTTCTTTTTCTTTATTTTATTGAGAAAAAAAATGCAATTGTGAAGAAAATATTGTCATCTTAGTTCATTTTTTCCCTCTGATTTATAAATGTTCTCACATAGCATCATCTTATACTCCAGTAATAATAAATATGGATTTGCTGAGACTATTTTATATCCAACTAGTATACCTGAAGGATGAGAGGCTAAAAAGAAAGTATAGAAGAGGAATGAGCATTTTTTTCTTAAAGAAAGTACTAATTGTTATATTACTGTGAATATGGTTAATTAGTTCTATAGATTAAATGATAACTAAATTTTCTTTTATACACAAAGTTATAAACAAAGTCAATTTGCTATTTAAATTAAGAAAACAAACCACAATATGAGGAAGTATAACATTAAAAAATCCCATTTAACATACACTAGATATATGTTTGGGAAATTAAACCAAAGAAAAAGTCACCAAGAAATGTCTATCATTTCCTAAGTTAATTGATAAATGACCCAGGCAAAATAAAGAATATTTTATATACATATATTTAAATATATATATATATATCTAACCATAGGAAAGGATAAATTTATTTTTTCCTTATTTTAAGTATATAAGTATAAATATATATATATATATGTATATATATGTACATATATAGTCAAATATTTTATTTTCCGTACAGTTAAATTGAAATTAAAATAATACAGTCAAGCTAGTATAAAGGTGTTACTAAAAATAATCCAATTAAAATATCCTTATAAGATTTATTAGTGCCTAAATAAATGTTCAAATAGATTAAATAAATGTTCAACACTAGATTAAATTATATTAAATGAAAACCATATCATAGGCATCACACTTGTCAGATTTCTCTACCCTAATTGTTGTATGGATGAAAGTTTAGAGACAAAATATTGTGATGGCAAGATATCTGTATATAGGCCCGAATTCTCAAGATGTGTGGAATACTTCACCTAATGATTTTTACCCTGTATGAGCCCAAATTATAATCACTCTTTTGAGTTACTCATCTCTGGGTCCTCTCATTTGTGCAAGAGTTATGTGCATGTTAATATCCTTCTTTTGTTAGTCTGTCTTTTGTTAGTCCACTTACAGGACACAGCTAGAGAACCTAAGAGGGTAGTAGGATAATTTTTTTTCACCTCTACAAATACATGGTTGTTTGTTGTATTGTTATTCCTTGGAGATTGCATAAACCTTGCGGAATCAATTCTTACATTGGGGACTATAAAACATGGATTTTCAAACCCTCTCATTTCTTCTGTATTTATTAGCTGGCTTTCTTCTGAAAGAGTTGTATTCTTCCATCTTCCTCCTTTTGTTCGTGTCAATAATGGACTTATGGATTCTTTTATTATCCCATGTCTATTCACTCCATTAACACTATTCTTTTCTTAAACTTTAAAATAATTTTTAAACTATTTGGGAATAATTTAGACTTACAAAAGAGTTGCAAAGTAGTACAAAGAATATCAATATACCCTTTACCAAGGTTCTCAAAATATTGTATAGCCAACCTCAGCAATATGTGGAATAGGAGGTCCCTTGTATATATATCCCCTTCAGCAACAATACTTTGGTAGCCATGAACAGAAAAAATTGCTTTTGTGGGAGCTTTAGTATCCAAGTAGAAGATTATGAAACTTCAATAGAGTTCAAGACTTGGCTCCAGCCCTTCCCATCCACAATCCATGAGCACTCCTGCCAACACAGAATGCAACTGGGAGGCATACGCATCAGTACCCCCAGAGGCAGGCCAGCTGAACTTGGTCTGACAGCAGATCCTGAAACAACCCTGTGACTTAGCTCTAGCACCCCTCTCCCAAGCTACAGTCTATGAATAGTCTTGCCAGCCCAAGGACCTATACGGAGAAAGGACTATCAGTGCCCCCAGATATAAGTCCACCATACTAAGTCTGACTGCATACCTTGGAGTCACCCTGTAACTAGGCTCTGGCCACTACTAGCTGTGGTGAGGAAGCATTCCTGCACAGTAAGGAACCTGGTCAATGACACCCTCCAGTGTCTCCAGAGTCAGGTCTGAGTACTTCAACCTCAGCTGTGGACCCTGAAACAGCACAGGGACTCTAGTTCCTCTCAGCCATGATCTGGGGCCAGTCCTGCCTGCCCATGGACCCACCTGGTGACTGGGCAGGAGTCCACCCAGGGATCTGATGGGAGCCACACCTGCCCATGCAACTAGTAACAGGCAAGCTCTCTATAGTTCCAACTGTAGACTCTGAAGCAGATGCTTGTACTCATGCCACCCTACTGAACAAGGTCCTGAAGACAGTCCCATCCACCCAGAGACCAGATAGGATCCACACCATCTCAAGTCCTTGGTAACAAGCTCACCAACTGCAGACCGCAATGTGGATCCAGCAACAACCTCATGACCTGGCTCCAACCCAGCATGACTGATTTTGGAGGTAATCCCATTAGCCCAGGGAAAGTACAGGAGAAACACGTTACCTACCAAAGCCAGTCTAGAAAGACTAGAAGAGGTGTTTTGCTACTTCAGATGCACAGACACCAGTGCAATGTTACACAAATCAAGATGAATGAGGCAAATATGATACCACCAAAGGAAACAAATAAAGCTCCAGTGACTGACCCCAAAGAAATAGAGATCTATGAAATGCCTGGCAAAAAAATTCAAAATAGTCATCTTAAAGTAACTCAATAAAATGCAAAATAGCACAAATAGACAACTAAACAAAATCAGGAAAGCAAAAATGAACAAAATGAGAAGTTTAGTAAAGAAATAGAAACCACAGAAAAGAATCAAACAGAAATTCTGGAGCTAAAACATACAATGACAAAACTAAAAAAATAAATAGAGAGCTTCAACAGCAGAATCTATCATTCAGAAGAAAAAAAAATCAGTGAACTTAAAGAGAGGTAATATGAAATTAGCCACTCAGAGGAACAAAAATTGAAAAGAATAAAAATGAGTAAAGAAAGTCTGTGTGAATTGTGGGACACAATCATGCAAACAAACATTTTCATATTGGGAGTTCCAAAAGAAGAGTAGAGAGGGAAGGGGGCAGAAAGTTTAGTTAAAGACATAATAGCTGAAAACTGCCCAAATCTTGGAAGAGATATGGACATCCAGGTCTAGGGAACTCAGAGATCCCCAAGCAAGATCAATCCAAAGAAGATTACCCTGAAACACATTAAAATCATGTTAAACATCAAAGTCAAAGAGAGAAGTTTTAAAGGACTGGAATTTTCTGCAGAAAATTTGGAAACTGGAGGGAGAGAGATGATATATTCAAAGTTCTAAAAGAAGAAAAATAACTACTGATGAAGAATACTATATCTGGTAAAACTGAAATGAAGGAGATATAAAGACATTCCCAGACAAACAAAGAGAGTTCATCACCACTAGACTTATATCTTACAAGAAATGCTAATGGTAGTGTTTCAAGTTGAAATGATGGGCTACTAATAGCAATTTGAAAACATTGTTTTCAAAATAAAAGTATAAAACTCACTGGTAATGGTACAGTCATCCCTCTATATCTGCTCGTTCTGCATCCACAGATTCAACCAAATGAAGATCAAAAATATTTTTTAAAACTTCCAGAAAATTCCAAAAAGCAAAACGTGAATTTCTCATGCACTGGCAATTATTTACATACTACTTACATTGCATTTACAACTATTTATATAGAATTTGCATTGTATTAGGTATTATAAAATGTCTAGAGATGATTTAAAGTATACAGGAAAATGTAGGTAGATTTTATGCATACACTATGCCATTTATACCATTTTATATAGAGGGCTTGAACATCCACAGATTTTGGTATCTGCAGGGAGTCCTGGAAACTATCCCCCACAGATACTGAGGGACAACTATAAATATATTTTCAAATTCAGCCTATGCTAATACTGTAATAATGGTGCATAAGTCACCCTTATCTCCAATGTAAAAGGTAAAAAATAGTATTCAACATAACAATAGGCAAAAGGATTTTTTTATGGATGCACAATATAAAAAGATGTGAAGTGTGATATCAATAGCATAAAATTTGGGGAGAGAAGTAAAAGTTTAGAGTTTTTACATGTGATTGAAGATAAGTTGTTTTCAGCTTAATATAGATTGTTATAACAATAAGATTTTTTATGTAAGCCTTGTAGTAACCACAAAGAGAAAACCTCTAGTTGATAAACAATAGATAAATAAAAAAGAATTAAAGGATACCCACTACAAAAAGATAAAATACAAAGGAAACATCAAAAGAGGAATAAAGGAATGAAGGAAATACAAATCATGTAGAAAACTACTAACAAAATATCAATAATAACTCCTTTTCTACCAATAATTACTTTACCTGAAATAGAATAACTTCTCCAATCAAAACACACAGAATGACTGAATGAATTTTTAAAATCCACTAATATGCCAACTCAAGGAAAGTCACTTTATCTGTAAGGACACATATAGGATGAAACTAAGGGAAGGAAAAATATACTCCATACAAATTGTAATCAAAAGAGTAAGAGGGCTCTATATCAGACAAAAATGACATCAAACAAAATCAGTTACAAGAGAGAAAGAATGTCAATATATAAAAATAAAAGGACATAACAATTGTAAAAATATATACACCCAATTGTAAAAATGTATACACTCAGTATTGGAGGATCTAAACAATTGAAGTAAATATTAGCAGAGCTAAAGGGAGAAAGAGATACCAATATATAAGAGTATTGAACTTCAATACCTCATTTTCAATATTGGATAAAACATCCTGGCAGAAAATCAATAAGGAAACAGCTGACTTAATTAACACTGTAGACCAACTGTATCTTACTGACATATACAGAACATTCCATTGAACAGAAGCAGAATATAAATTCTTCTCAAGCTCACATGGAACATTCTCTAGGATAGCTCATATATTAGGCCACAAATCAGGTTTTAAAAATTTTTAGGGAGAGGGAGAAGTCAAGATGGCAGAATAGGAAGATGCAGAATTCATATCTCCTCACAAATACATCACAGATACATCTACAAATGGAATAATTCTCACAGAGCACCTGCTGAACATTAGTGGAAGACTTTGGACACCTAAAAGGACAAGAAAAATGCCCTTGCAACTGGGTAGGATGACAGAAAGAAAAAAGAAAAGAGGAATGAGGGAAACTGAAGGTAAGGAGAGGAAATCAGCTGGATCAGAAAGGAATCTTTGGGGTATCAAAGGGGAACACAGCAGATGGTCTGTGGAAGGGAGAACAAAGTAAGAACTGTGTGCATGGTCCATGCTGCAGCCCTGTGAAACCCAGCCTCACTCATATGTTTCCTGTTGTGGAGGGGGGCTGGGTGTTGGAAAGTGGGGTTTGGAGCAGGGACCTAGAGAGGGGAGAGCTGATGGCTGTGAAAAGACACAGCCTGAAGGGACAGGAGTGAGGAGCTCCGCAACAGGGAAAGTTTGCAGAAGAAACCCGGGACACCATAGAAGCAAGGTGCCATTGTTGAAGGGTGAGCAAGGGGTGGGGACACCATTGCAACCCCCTTCCCCAACTGCTGGCTTCTGCCTCCACTGTGGGCAGTGGGAGGGGCATCCATCTAAGCAGGCTTACTCACCCCTCAAGCCAAGGCTTCCTCTGCCCACACAGGCTCTGAGGTCCTGAGCACCACCCATGACAAATCCTCCTCGGGAATCAGTGCTGGGTGTCCCAGCCTGAGAAGGATATCTGCCAATGCTGGTGGGAGCTGAGTGTTGAAGTGTGGCATTAGGAGAAGAGATCCAGAGAAATGACCACTGTTGGTTGTGTGAATACAACAGAGGGGATGGGAGTGAGGAGCTCTGCGGCTGAGAATGTTCCAAGAGGAAGCATGGTCTGCCTAGAAAATGAGGCACCATTGTTAAGTGACTCAAACAGGGTGGGACCACCACTGCCCCCACATGCCAGCACCTGCCTCTGCAGGCGTTGGGAGGGACTCCCACCAGAGCAAGCATGCCTCAGTTGTTGCAAATTCTTGCCAGTCTCTGCTGCCACAGGCACTTCATGCATAACCTAGTTGTGGCTACTGTACCCCTCCCTGGCCTGAGTAAGTATGCCCAAATCAGCTACTGCTTTCACTCCCTCTAGCCTGGGTGGGGAACAGATGCCTGAGGGTAGCCCACATGAAGAGGTGGGGCCAAAACTAAAGCTGAGCACCGGGGGTGCTGCGACTAAGGAAAAGGAATGAGAATCTCTCCTTGCAGCAGCATAAGCCATGGATTAGATCCCCACAATCAGGTTGGTATACCCCATGTCTGTGTAATATCTGAATGGACAATGAATGCTCTCACAACTGAGTCTGGTCTAATTTTAGCAACAGTGGACTTTGGGGGAGAGTACACAAGGGAGTTGGGCCAGCTCAAAGTATGAGCTACCCACACAGTGCTCACACAGATCCAGAGACCTACCTAGAGGCATTGGAGGGCCTCCTCGGGAGATGGGGGTTGGCTGTGGCGAGAGAGCAAGGACACTGAGAGCAGAGTCCCTAGTAAAATATTATTATTACTATTATTCTTTTTTGTTTGTTTCATTTGGTTCAGTTGTTGTATTTATTATTTTTTATATATTTATTATTTTTTACTTTTCTTAATATATTGTTCTATTTTTACTTTCCTTTTTTGTTATTTTGTGTTTTTTTCTTGCTTTTGTTCTTTTTTGATCATTTTTGTGTGTTTTATGTTTCTTGGGGTTTTTTTTAGTTTGCTTTTTGTTTTGTTTTTATTTTTATTAGTTTATTCTTTATTGTTTGTTTACATTTTTGCATTCTTTTGCTTAGTCGTTCTCTTGTTTTTTTAATTGGTTTTTTTGTTTGTTTGTTTCTTTGTGTATTTGTTTCTGTCTGGTTTTGTTTTTATCATTTGTCCTGGGTTTTGTTTGTGTGTTTGATTTCTTTTTTTGTGTGTTGTTGCTGTTGTTACAGTTTGGTTTTGTTTTTGCTATTTGTCCTTCTTTTTTTTCATTTTCTTTTCTTTTTTGTTTTATTCTTTATTCTCTGGCTGAACTGACTTGTTTGCAGGCTCTTAGTTCCTCAGCCAGGGGTCAGGCCTGGGACTCTGGGGTAGGAGTGCCGAGTCCAGGATGCTGGACCATCAGAGAATTCCCAGGCCCAAGGAAAATTAATCAGTGTGTACTCTCCCAGCAGTACCCATCTTAACACCAAGACCCAGTTCCAGCCATCTACCTACAGGATCCAGTGCTTGACACCTCATGCCAACCAACCAGCAAGACAAGAACACAGCCCTATCCATCAGTAGACAGGCTACCTAAAGTCATACTAAGCTCACAGACACACTAACTGATGCAGCCCTGCCCATCAGAGGGAAAACACTCACCTCCACCCACCAGAGGGAAGCCACAAGTCTCTCTTACAAGGAAGCCTATACAAGCCATTGGACCATCCTCACCCACCTGGGGGGAGACAACACAAGGAACAGGAACTATGACCCTGCAGCCTGTGGAACGAAGACCACAAACACAGCAATTCAGAGAAAATGAGATGACAGAGAAATATGTGGCAGAAAAAGGAGCAAGGTAAAAACCCACAAGATGAAATAAATGAACAGGAAACAGGCAATCTACCTGAAAAGGAATGAGTAATGATAGTAAAGATGATCCAAGATCTCAGAAATAGAATGGAAACACAGACTGAGAAGATACAAGAAATGTTTAACAAGGACCTAGAAGAAGTAAAGAACAAACAAACAATTATGAACAACACAATAACTGAAATGAAAAATACACTAGAAGGAAAAAATAGCAGAATAAAAGAGGCAGAAAAATGGATAAGTGAACTGGAAGATAGAATGGTGGAAATAATGGCTGAGAAGCAGATTAAAGAAAAAAATGAAAAGAGGACACTCTCAGAGACCTCTAGGACAACATTAAATGCACCAATTTGAATTAAAGTGGTCCCAGAATGAGAAGAGAAAGGGAAAGGGTCTGAGAAAATATTTGAAGAGATTATAGGCTAAAACATCCCTAACATGGAAAAGGAAATAGTCACCCAAGAACAGGAAGTACAGATTATCCCATATAGGATAAACCCAAGGAGAAACACACCAAGATACAAATTAATCAAACTTACAAAAATTAAATACAAAGAAATAATATTAAAAACAGCAAGGGAGAAGCAACAAATAACACAAAAGGGAATCCTCAAAGGTTATCGGGTGATTTTTCAGCAGAAACTCTGCAGGCCAGAAGGGAGTGACAGGATAGATTTAACCTGATGAAAGGGAAAAACCTACAACCAACATTATTGTAGCCAGCAAGGATCTCATTCAGACTTGACAGAGAAATCAAAAGCTTTACAGGCAAGTAAAAGCTAAGGGAATTCAGCACCACCAGACCAGCTTTGCAACAAAAGCTAAAGGAAATTCTTTAGGTCGGAAACACTACAGAAGAAAAAGACCTACATAAACAAACCCAAGACAATTAAGAAAATGGTAATAGGAGCATACATATCGATAATTACTTTAAATGTTAATGGATTAAATACTACAACCAAAAGACACTGAATGGATACAAAAACAAGACCCAAACATATGCTGTCTACAAGAGACCCACTTCAGACCTAGGGACACATACAGACTGAAATTGAAAGAAATTAGGAATAGCAATACACATATCACAAAATATAGACTTGAAAATAAAGACTATTACAAGAGAAAAGGAAGGACACTACATAATGGTGAAGGGATCAGTCCAAGAAGAAGATATAACAATTATAAATATCTATGCACCCAACATAGCAGCACCTCAATATATAAGGCAAATACTAACAGCCATAAAAGGGGAAATCAACAGTAACACAATAATAGTGGGAAATGCTAATACTCCACTTACACCAATGGAGATTATCCAGATAGAAAATTAATAATGAACCACAAGCATTAAATGACACATTAGACTAGATAGACTTAATTGATATTTATAGGATATCCTATCTGAAAGCAACAGAACACATTTTCTTCTGAAGAGCACATTGAATATTCTCCAGGATAGATAGCATCTTGGGTGACAAATCAAACCTCAGTAACTTTAAGAAAATTGAAATCATATCAAGAATCTTTTCTGACCACAACACTGTGAGATTAGAAATCAATTATAGGAAAAAAACTATAAAAAACACAAACACGTGGAGGCTAAACAACATGCACCTAAACAACCAATGGATCACTGAAGAAATCAAAGAGGAAATCAAAAAATACCTAGAGACAAATAACAATGAAAACACAAAGATCCAAAACCTATGAGATGCAGCAAAACCAGTTCAAAGAGGGAAGTTTAAAACAATATTATCCTACCTCAAAAAACAAGAAAAATCTAAAACAAACAACTTAACTTTTCACATAAAGCAACTAGAAAAAGAAGAACAAACAAAACCCAAAGTTAGTAGAAGGAAATAAACCATAAAGGTCAGAGCAAAAATAAATGATACAGAAAAGAATACAATGATAGCAAATATCAATGAACCTAAAAGCTGGTTCTTTGAGAAGATAAAATTAATAAACCTTTAGCTCGACTCACCAAGGAAAAAAGGGAGAGTACTGAAATCAATAAAATTTAAAATGGAAAAGGAGAAGATACAACAGTCACCACAGAAATACAAAGGATCATAAGAGACTACTATAAGCAACTATATGCCAAAAAAAATGGACAACCTGGAAGAAATGGTCAAATTCTTAGAAAAGTATAAGTTTCCAAGACTGAACCAGGAAGAAACAGAAAATATGAACAGGGCAATCACAAGAACTGAAATTGAAACTGTAATTAAGAATCTTCCAATAGAAAAAAGTCCAGGACCAGACGGCTTCAACACATCCTCCTCAACTCTTACAAAAATTTCAGAGAAAAGAATACTCCCAAGCTCATTCTATGAGGCCACCATCACACTGACACCAAAACCAAAGATAGCACAAAAAAAGAAAATTACAGACCAATATCACTGATGAACATAGATGCAAAAATTCTCAACAAAATACTAGCAAGCAGAATCTAACAGCACATTAAACAGATCATACACCATTACCAAGTGGGGTTTATTCCAGGAATGTAAGGTTTCTTCAATTTATGCAAATCAATCAACGTGATACACCATATTAAAAAACTGAAGAAGAAAAACCATATGATCATCTCAAAAGATGCAGAGAAAGCTTTCAACAGAATTCAACACCCATTTATGATAAAAACCCTGCAGAAAGTAGGCATAGAGGGAACTTTCCTCAACATTATAAAGGTCATATATGACAAACCCACAGCCAACATCGTCCTCAATGGTGAAAAACTGAAAACATTTCCACTAAGATCAGGAACAAGACAAGGTTGCCCACTCTCACCACTATTATTCAACATTGTTTTGGAAGTTTTAGCCAGAGCAATCAGAGAAGAAAAGGAAATAAAAGGAATCCAAATCAGAAAAGAAGTAAAGCTGTAACTGTTTGCAGATGACATGATACTATATATAGAGAATCCTAAAGATGCTACCAGAAAACTACTAGAGCTAATCAATGAATTTGGTAAAGTAGCAGGATACAAAATTAATGCACAGAAATCTCGGGCATTCTTATACACTAATGGTGATAAATCTGAAATTGAAATCAAGAAAACACTCCCATTTACCATTGCAACAAAAAGAATAAAATATATAGGAATAAACCTACCTAAGGAGACAAAAGACTTGTATGCAGAAAATTATAAGACACTGATGAAAGAAATTAAAGATGATCCAAATAGATGGAGAGATATACCATGTTCTTGGACTGGAAGAATCAACATTGTGAAAATGACTCTACTACCCAAAACAATCTACAGATTCAAGGCAATCCCTATCAAACTACCACTGGCATTTTTCACAGAACTAGAACAAAAAATTTCACAATTGGTATGGAAACATAAAAGACCCTGAATAACCAAAGCAATATTGAGAACGAAAAATGGAGCTGGAGGAATCAGGCTCCCTGACTTCAGATTATACTACAAAGCTACAGTAATCAAGACAGTATGGTACTGGCACAAAAACAGAAAGATAAATCTATGGAACAGGAGAGAAAGCTCAGAGATAAACCCACACACATATGGTCACCTTATCTTTGATAAAGGAGGCAGGAATGTACAGTGGAGACAGCACAGCCTCTTCAATTAGTGGTCCTGGGAAAACTGGACAGGTACATGTAAAGGTATGAAATTAGGACACTCCATAGCACCATACACAAAAATAAGCTCAAAATGGATTAAAGACCTAAGTGTAAGGACAGAAACTATCAAACTCTTAGAGGAAAACATAGGCAGAACTCTCTATGACGTAAATCACAGCAAGATCCTTTTTGACCCACCTCCTAGATAAATGGAAATAAAAAAAAAGTAAACAAATGGGACTTAACGAAACTTAAAAGTTTTTGCACAGCAAAGGAAACCATAAACAAGACTGAAAGACAACCCTCAGAATGGGAGAAAATATTTGCAAATGAAGCAACTGACAAAGAATTAATCTCCAAAATTTATAAGCAGCTTATGCAGTCCAATAACAAAAAAACGAACAACCCAATCCAAAAAAGGGCAGAAGACCTAAATAGACATTTCTCCAAAGAAGATATGCAGACTGCCAACAAACACATGAAAGAATGCTCAACATCATTAACCATTAGAGAAATGCAAATCAAAGCTATAATGAGATATCACCTCACACCAGTCAGAATGCCCATCATCAAAAAATCTAGAAACAATAAGTGTGTGGAGTAAAGGGAACACTCTTGCACTGTTGGTGGGAATGTAAATTGATACAGCCACTATGGAGAACAGTATGTAGGTTCCTTAAAATTCTACAAATAGAACTATCATATGACCCAGCAATCCCACTACTGGGCATATACCCAGAGAAAACCATAATTCAAAAAGAGTCATGTACCAAAATATTCATTGCAGCTCTATTTACAATAGCCCGGAGATGGAAACAACCTATGTGTCCATCATTGGATGAAGGGATAAAGAAGATGTGGCACATATATACAATGGAATATTACTCAGCCATAAAAAAAACAAAATTGAGCTATTTGTAATGAGGTGGATAGACCTATGGTCTGTCATACAGAGTGAAGTAAGTCAGAAAGGGAAAGACAAATACCGTATGCTAACACATATATATGGAATTTAAGGGGAAAAAATGTCAAGAAGAACCTAGGGGTAAGACAGGAATAAACATACAGACCTACTAGAGAATGGACTTGAGGATATGGGGAGTAGGAAGGGTAAGCTGTGAGAAAGCGAGAGAGCGGCATGGACATATATACACTACCAATCATAAGGTAGATAGCTAGTGGGAAGCAGCCGCATAGCACAGGGAGATTAGCTTGGTGCCTTGTGACTGCCTGGAGGTATGGGATAGGAAGGGTGGGAGGGAGGGTGACGCAAGAGGGAAGAGATATGGGAACATATGTATATGTATAACTGATTCATTTTGTTATAAAGCAGAAACTAACACACCATTGTAAAGCAATTATACTCAAATAAAGATGTAAAAAAAAACAAATTTTAAAATAGCAATCATATCAAATATCTTTCAGACCACTATGGTAGGAAACTAAAAATCAATAGCAGGAGGAAATTTTGAAAATTCACAAATATGTATAAATTGAACAGTCCACTTTTGAACAATGAATGGGTTAAAAGGAGTTAAAGTTGAAATCAAATTATCTTAAGAGAAAAGAAAATGGAAACGCAATATACCAAAATTTATGGGATAGGCCAAAAGTAGTTCTAACAGGGCAGTTCATAGCAGATAATGCCTACATTAAGAAAAAAGAAAGATCTCAAGTAAACAACTCAAATTACACCTAAAAGAACTAGAAAAAAGAATAAAGTACTCATAAAATTAGCAGAAGGGAAAAAATAAAGATTAGATCAAAATAAATTAGATAGTTGAAAGACAATAGATAAAACAATAATGCTTCACAGATCACCAAACATTTGAAAAACAGTAATGTCCTTCTTAAACTCAGCCAAACATTGAAGAGGAGGGTACACTTCCAAAGTGATTTTAGGAGACAAACAATACCTTGATACCAAAGCCAGCCAAGAAGATTACAAAAAGGAAAATTACAGTCAAATATTTCTAATGGACAAAGATGAAAACATTCTTAACAAAATCATAGCAACAGGAATTCAATGCTACATTAAAAGGATTATATACATGAACAAGCAGATTTATCCCTGGAATACATGATGGTTCAACAACTGCAAATCAATCAATGTGAAGCACTGCATTAACAAAATAAATCATCTGAACATCTAAATAGATGAAGAAAAATTTTGCAACAATTCAACATCCTTTCATGATAAGAACTCTCAACACATTATGTATAGAAGGAATGTACCACAGCATAATAAAGTCCATATGTGTTAAGCCCATAGCAAACTCCATAGTCAATGGTAGAAACATGAAAGCTTTTTCCTCTAAGATCAGGGATGAGACATGTTTGCCCAGTCTTGTTACTTCTATTCAACATACTATTGGAAATCCTAGCCAGAACAATTAGGCAATAAAGATAAATGAAAGGCATCCAAATTGGAAAGGAAGAAGTTAAATTATTCTTTTAAGCAGATGACATGCCTTATACATAGGAATCCCTTGAGTGTCTTCCAGTAAACTGTTAGAACAAGTAAACAGATTCAGTAAAGTTACTGGATACAAAATCAATGTACAACAATCAGTTTTGTTTCTATATACTATGAATTATCCAAAAAGAAAAAAATAAAAACAGCTGTGGTATTGTGATTTCTAGGAAATATGTATATATTTGGTTTTCATCCACAGTTCCTGTCTCACTGCTCCTCAAACTCTTGGAATTTCCTAAGTGTTGAGAGTGATAAAGATGTCTCCTGTTATATAAATGAGGCAATTTTTGGAAACACCTAAGGATGGAGACTGGTTGCTAGGAGACCCAATCATGAGATTAGAGGTTGGAAACTTTCAGTCCCACCCCTTGATTTCTTGGGAGGGGAGAGGAGCTTGAGGTTGAATCAATCGCCATTGGCCAATAATTTAGTCAATCATGACTATGTAATGAAGCCCCCATAAGAACCCTAAAAGACAGCTTTTTGGCCCTTTTTCGGACAACTTCCATGTTGGGGAAACAGAATGCTTCCATGTGCTATCAAACTGGGCCCCAAGTTCCATAAGTACAGAAACTCCTTTGTTCAGGATTTTGTCCTATGTATCTCTTCATCTGACTATTGATTTGTATCCTTTAATATGGTTTGTAATAAATTGGTAATTTAGTGAGTAAACAGGTTCTCCTGTGTTCTGTGAGCCATTCTAGCAAAGTAGTTTAAGCTGAGGAGGGGGTTGTGGGAACCTCTGATTTTTTGTTTGTTTGTTTGTTTTTGTTTGTTTGTTTGTTTTGCGGTACGGGGGCCTCTCACTGTTGTGGCCTCTCCCATTGCGGAGCACAGGCTCTGGACGCGCAGGTTCAGCGACCATGGATCATGGGTCCAGCTGCTCCACAGCATGTGGGATCTTCCCAGACTGGGGCAGGAACCCGTGTCCCCTGCATTGGCAGGCAGTCTCTCAATGACTGCGCCACCAGGGAAGCCCGGAACCTCTGATTTTTAATCATTTGGTCAGAAGTACAGGTAACAACCTGGACTTGCAATTGGCATCCAGAGTTGGAGGGGGTTGTTGGAACCTCCAATTTGTACCCAGTAAGTCAGAAGAGCAGGTAACAAAGTGGGATTGGTACTGGCATCCGAAGTGGAGGGCAGGTCTTTTGTGACTGAGCTCTTTATCTGTGGAATCTGATTCTATCTCCAGGTAGATAGTGTCAGAAGTTATTTGAATTCTCAGACACACTGCTGGCATCTGAGAATTGCTTGTTGGCGTGGGAAACCTACACACACATGCGTTGGATAATTCTTGTTGGTTTAGGCCAAGGTTTATTTTTTGTTTGTTCATAGATGTTTATTAGTTCCAGTGTTTTTTTTTTATTGTTATTGTTGAAAGGGCTATAATTCCTCCATTAAATTCCTTTTGCAAAAGATGCAAAAAATGCAAAGCAACTTCTGTATCCTTTGTCAAAATCAGTCGGCCCTATGTGTGTGGGTCTATTTTTTGGTTCTCTATTTTGTTCCAATGATCTATGTTTCTATCCCTCTAGCAAAGCCATACTGTCTTGATTATAACCACATTATAATAAGCCTTAACATTGGGTAGAGTGATTCAGCCCTTTATTATTTTCAGGATCGTTCCAACAACTCTAAGGCCAGTAGAATAGTTTACATGCCTTTCCATATACATTATAGTAAAAATTGTCTAAGTCTAGAAAAAAACTTCTCAGTGATTTTGGTATTATTTTCATGAAACCTACAG
This sequence comes from Aethalodelphis obliquidens, assembly GCF_003676395.1. Taxonomy (NCBI): domain Eukaryota; kingdom Metazoa; phylum Chordata; class Mammalia; order Artiodactyla; family Delphinidae; genus Aethalodelphis; species Aethalodelphis obliquidens. Next base: position 7,916,883 of record NW_020837998.1, read on the forward strand.
ATCACTTTTCAGAAAATTTACATTTTATTGTTTTGTTTTTCATTCTGTCAGCCTGGTATGTCTCTTCATTTATTTTGGTTTCTTTGTTTTCTTTCATTAGCATTTTGCAATTTTTAGCATACAGATTCAGTGCATGTTTTGTTGCACATATATTTAACTATTTCAATTTTTGGAGCAATTGTAAATGATGTGTGCTTTTAATTTCAGTTTTCACATGTAGTTGTTGGTATTATATTAAAATGAGGTTGATTTTGTGTGTTGATCTTGTGTCTTGTCACCTTGCTGATCTCCTTCATTAGTTATAGTGAATTTTTAGTAAATTCCTCAGAATTTCCTACATAGAGAATCATGTAATTTGCAAATAGGACCAACTTATTTTCTTCCTTTCACTTCTGTATATCTTTATTTCTTTTTATTACCTTGTTGCAGTGATTAGAATTTCCAGTACCATATTGAATAAGAGAGGTGAAAGCAGACATCCTCACCTTGTTCCCAATCTTAAGGGTAGCACACTCATTCTTTCATCATTAAACAAGATGGTAACTGTCATTTTTTTGTAGAAATACTTTATCAAGTTAAAGTAATTCCCCTCTATTTCTAAATTACCAACAGTTATTTTCATGAATAAATGTATTTTTTTCAAAAATGTTTTCTACATCAATGGATATAATCACGATATTTTTAAGCTTTAGCCTGTTATAATGGATTACATTGATGTTCAAATGTTGGAACATTGTTGCAAATCTTGTATAAATCTCACTTAGTCATAGTGTATAATTCTTTTTAAGCATTGTTGGATTAGATTTGCTAATATTCTGTTGGAGACATTTTTGTGTCTGAATTGATGAGATATTGGCCTGTAGTTTTCATTTTCTATACAGTTTTTGTCAGTTTTGATATCAGGGTAATTACAAGTTGCATAAAATGTGTGGGGTAGTGTTCTTTATTCTTCCATTTTCTTGTAGAGACTATAAAACTTTTTAATTATTTTATAAATTGTTGGTGGAATTCTCCCAGTGAAACCATCTTGGCAAAGATATTTAATTTTGGAGAGTTTTTTAAACTGCAAATTAAAGTTATTTAATGGTTATAAGACTGCTCAAATTTTTTTATTTCATCTTAGTTGAGTTTTGATCATTTGTTATTGTGATGGTAATTTCATATGTCAACTTGGCTGGGCTATAGTTCCCAATTATTTAACCAAACACTAATCTAGGTATTGCTGTTAGGGTATTTTGTAGATCTGGTTAACATATAAAATACGTTAATATTAAGAAAGGACATTTCTCTCAGTGATGTAGGATGGACTTCATGCAATCAGTTGAAGGCTTAAAGAAGAAAAACTAAGATTTCCTGGAGAAGGAGAAATTCTACTTCAGGACTAGAGAATCAACTCCTGTATGAGTTTTCAAACTGCCGTACGTATTTCAGACTTAGCACCCCCCACAATCAGAAGACTATTTCTTAAAATAAGTCTCTGTCTATCTCTCTCAATCTGGGTAACCCTTGTTGATACAGATTTTGGTCTCGAGAATAGTTCTAGAAGGTCAGATACTTAAGGATCAATTTTTCAAATTGGTTCTGGTGTTTCTGGTAATGGTTCTCTAATGTAACTGCATTTAAAGGGACTAATAACTCTATTTCCAGTGGTAAAGAGGACACTGATAGTCCACGGTGTGATGTGGCAATAGAGACATGAAAAATATCACCACTGGATATTCGAATCAAATACTTATAAAGGCAAAGTTCTAAATGACTATGGATTTCATAAGTTAGAAAAATTCTTGTCAGTCTTGTGAGAGGAATGAGATTTACTGCTTGCTCCTAACTGTGCTGGAAAAAATATAGAATGAAAAGAATAAGCTCAGGGCTTCAAATTCCCAGCTCAAGCTCTGCATAAATGATCTTAAATTTTCTATGTCTTCCCTGAAAGAAGTCCTTATCTCCTGCAGCCAGAGCTAAAATTTCAGAAAATTAAATACAGAATATCATCCTGCAAGCATATTAAATTACAATACAGATTAAATTCCCAACCTCCCAGAATGTCTTCTTTAAACTGATCAGGGAGGAATGGTATCCTGAAAATTGGAATAGGGACATATTGGGAGATTTTAATGAAACTGGGAATATTGAACCCCTAAATTCTGCTGTGTCTTCTTTGCCAATAGAAATAGCCCTTCTACCTCTCTCTGATGAGGTTAACCACACTTTGCTTGAAGAAAGCAGAATGACCTACTCTGAGGTGGATGCCTTGCAAGACACAACTGATTCCCCTCGAGACTTACCTCCACCACCCCTCTCTGCTTCAAGACAGATACCTAGATTCAGTCTCAGCAGGCTCTGAGAGATGAGATATAAGTTGTGACCCAGGAGGAGGAATGCTATGCTCAAAAACAACTGCGTGATTTTTTACCATGTATACAGACAGAGATATGAGGAATACACGTGGAAATGAATACTAAGAGTGTAGAATAATGGTGAAAATAACATAAAATTATATCAAATCAAATTTATTGGTATGGACCTGCTAAGCAGAGATTCTGGATTCTAGGGGTGCTCAAGGAGTTATAAAGGGCTTAAAAGTTTATTTTCTTGATTGAATGAAACATGGACCAAATGGTGGCCTAGAGTGTATGAAGTTAAAATTCCAGACCTGCCTTGCCATACTGTAAAGGAAGTGATCCAAAGGCTAGGGAGACTGGGATATTGGAGTGGATTTATTATGTAATACCTGCTCATGCACACTGGTAGGGTCAAGAGGACACATCTTTCACCATGACTGAGAGAACAAAGCATTCTTTAAGAGTACTGTGGTTGCTCTTTTCTGTAGTTCAGAAATTACAGTGGGAACTGCTGTCACTGAGCAGTCTACTGAATTTTTACCTGATCTGTATAAGTGATTGAGTTCTAAATGAATCAACAGAAGTCTAACTTGAATCACCAAAATAGAGAAGCAACTCCCATGGAGAAAGGATCCTACACACTGGCAAAAATGTACACTATTTCTCCCAGCCTTCTCCAAAATAAGTTAAAACATTTTACCACTCTGACAGTGCAGTGGAGAAAGGGAAATACTGACTTTGGATGATCACTGGACACTGGCTCTAAGTTGACACTAATTCCAGTCTGGTGGTCCACCAGTCAGAGTAGGGTCTTATGGAAATGAGCAATGGAGTTTCGGCTCAAGTCCATTTCAAAGTGGTCCAGTGACTCCATGAACCCATAATGTGTTTATTTTCCTAGTTCTGGACTGCATAATTGGAATAGACATACTTAGAAATTAGAAGAATCCCCACAATGGCTCCATGACCAGTGGAGTAAAGACTATTATGGTAGAAAAGGCCAAGAAGAAGCCCCTAGAACTGCCTGCCTTACCTAGGAAAATAGTAAAATGTAAACAATGCCTGAAGGGATTGCAGACATTAGTGCCACTAACAAGGACTTGAAGGACACAGGAGTGGTAATTCCCACCTCATCCTCTTTCAACTCATTTATTTGGCTTGTGAAGTAAACAGATGGATCTTAGATAATGAAAGTGGGTTATGGTAAAGCTAATAAGGCAGTGACTCCAACTGCTGCTGCTGTTCCAGATGTGGTTTTATGCTTGAGTAAATTAACAAATCCTCTGGTACCTGGTATGCAGCCATTGTTCTGGAATTTATTTTT
>NW_020837998.1:7920948-7966602 GCF_003676395.1 Aethalodelphis obliquidens
TTTTTTTTTTTTTTTTTTTTTTTTTGCCGTACGCGGGCCTCTCACTGTTGTGGCCTCTCCCGCTGCGGAGCGCAGGCTCCAGACGTGCAGGCTCAGCGGCCACGGCTCACAGGCCCAGTCTCTCTGCGGCATGTGGGATCCTCCCAGACTGGGACACGAACCCGTGTCCCCTGCATCAGCAGGCAGACTCTCAACCACTGCGCCACCAGGGAAGCCCTCTGTTTTGTATATGGATTCATTTGTATTATTTTTTAGATTCCACGTATAAGTGATATCATATAATATTTGTCTTTCTCTGTCTGATTTACTTCACTTAGTATGATATTCTCTGTGTCCATCCATGTTGCTGAAAATGGCAATATTTCATTCTTTTTTTATGGATGAGTAATATCCCATTTTATATATATATATATGTGTGTGTGTGTGTGTGTGTGTGTATACATACACACACATATATAACACATTTTCTTTATCCATTCACCTGTTGATGGACACTTTGATTTGCTTCCATGTCTTGGCCATTATAAGTAGTGCTGCTATGAATATTGGGGCATTGGAGTGCATGTGCCTTTTCAAATTCCAGTTTTTGTCTTTTCCAGATATATGCCTAGGAATGAGATTGCTGGATCATATAGTAGCTTTATGTTTAGTTTTTTAAGGAGCTTCAATACTGTTTTCCATAGTGGCTCTACCAATTTACATTTCCATCAACAGTATAGGAGGGTCCCCTTTCCCCACACCCTCTCCAGCATTTATTATTTGTAGACATTTTGATGACAGCCATCCTGACTGATGTGAGGTGATATCTCATTGTAGCTTTGACTTGCAATTTTCTAATAAATAGCAATGTTGAGCATCTTTTCATGTGTCTGTTGGCCATCTGTATGTCTTCTTTGAAGAAATGTCTATTTAAGTCTTCTGTCCATTTTTGAGAGGATTGTTTGTTGTTTTGATATTGAGTTGTATGAGCTGTTTGTATATTTTGGAAATTAGCCCATTGTTGGTTGCATTGTTTGCAAATATTTTCTCCCAGTCCATAGATTGTCTTTTTGTTTTGTTTACGGTTTCCTTTGCTGTGCAAAAGCTTTTAAGTTTGATTAGGTCCTATTTTTAAATTTTTGTTTTATTTATTTTGCCTGAGATTGGTCTAAGAAAATATTGCTATGATTTATTTCAGAAAATGTTCTCTTCTAGGGGTTTTATGGTGTCATGTCTTATATTTAGGTCTTAAACCATTTTGAATTCATTTTTGCATATGATGTTTAAGATTGTTCTAATTTCACTGATTTACATGAGGCTCTCCAGCTTTCCCAACACCACTTGCTGAAGAGACTCTCTTTTCTTCTTTGTATATTTTTGCCTGCTTTGTTAAAGATTAATTGACCATAGCTGTATGGGGTTATTTCTGGGCTTTCTATTCTGTTCCATTGATCTATATGTCTATTTTTGTGCCAGTGCCATGCTGTTTTGATTACTGTAGATCTGAGTATTGTCTGAGGTCTGGGAGGGGTCTGGTGACATCTTGATTACCTTTTCCTTCCATAAGAAATCACATTGACCTACTACATTAATGATATTAAGCTGATTGGATCTCATGGGGAAGAAATAGCAACTACCCAGGACTTACTGATAAGACATTTGCATGTCAGATGATAAGACATTAATCTGACAAAAACTCAGACCCTTCTGCATCAGTAAAATTTCTAGTGGTCTAGAAGTATGGGGCATGTTGAGATATCCCTTCTAAGGTAAAGGATAAGGTGTTGCATCTGGTTCTTGTTACAATCAAAAAAAGGTACAATGACATATGGGCCTTTCTGGATTTGGGGACAAAATATTCCTAATTATGGTGTGCTTTCTGAGAAGTTATTAATTTCGAGTGGGGCCCCAAAATAAGAGAAAGCTCTGTAACTGGTACAGGATGCTGTGCAAGCTGCTGTGCCACTTGTGCCATATGATTTATGAGACTTAAAGTTGCTTGATATTTCGGTAGCAGATAGATATGCTCTTTTTAGCCTTTGGCAGGTCCCTACTGGCGTCACACAACAGGTCCTTGGGATTTTGAAGAAAAGTCCTCCAATCCTCTCCAAGTAACTACTCTACTTTTGAGAATCAGCCTTCGGTTTTCTACTGGGCCTTAGTAGAGACTAAATGCTTAACAATGGGACATCGATTTACTGTGCAATCTGAGCTTCCATCTTGTAGTAGGTGTTATCCATCTCACCAAGCCATAAATTTTGGTATGCAGAGCAATGTTTCATGCTATAGACTTAATATTTGTTCCTCCACCACCCAAATTCATATGTTGAAACCTAGTGATGGTATTAGGAGGCAAGGCCTTTGGGAGGTGCTTAGGTCATGAAGGTAGAGTTCTAATAAATGGGATTAGTAATCTTATAAAAGAAATCTCACAGAGCTCCCTATCCTTCCACCATGGGAGGTTACAGTGAGAAGATGGCCATCTATGAGGTAGCAGACCCTCATCAAATCCCAAATCTGCCAGCACCTTGATATTGGATTTCTCAGCCTTCAGAACTTTGAGAAATAAATTTCTGTTGTTTATAAGCTACCTAATTTATGGTATTTTTGTTATAGCAGCCCAAATGTATTAAAACAGAAATTGGTACCAAGAAGTATGGTACTATTGTAACAAACACCTAAAATGGGGAAGTGGCTTTGGAACTGGGTAATGGGTAGAGGCTGGAAGAATTTTGAGGTGAATGCTAGAAAAGGCCTACTTCGCTGTGAATGGCCTGTAAGGGCAATTTTGATGAGAGCTGAGAAAGTAAAGAGGAGAGCTATAGAGAAAGCCTCAAGCTTCTTTGAGAATACATGTTGTTTATTGCTCTGATATGATTTCAGATCCATTTGTTACGACTTAAGTGAAGTTGTTTTAATTTACTTGTTTATGACAAAGACAAAAAAATGGTCATTTTTAGAAGTAAAGTTGTACTGATATAAGAATGAAGTAAGTTGTGTCAGGATGTCAGCATCTCATGTCTTCTCGATAAAAACTTAGTAGCTCAGTTGCTGAGGGGCCCAGCTAGGGGCTTATTGATAAGAATATGTGGAGAAGCAATAGTTATTGCAAGGAGACATTAGAATAAATACTGAGAATTTGTTAGTAATATCTGAGAGTATTGGTCTGGGCAAAAGATACCCTTTGCTGATCTAGCTCTCTGAAGCTCTTGAGGAACTTGCTCCAGCCATGGCCAGGCTACACTTGGTTGGTAGTGGTGATAAACCATGCAGCAGTCTCAGGAAGAGAAGGAACATCTATTCCTGTCTTGGATAGGCACTCCATGCAGGCAGTGGAGAAAGCCAGGCAATGGTCCCTGGAGCGATAACCCTCAGAATAAGTGGCTTTTATTTTTGTTCTGGCAGGTAAATGTCAGCTGTCGTTGGCAAAGCTGTCTTTCCTGAGAATCTAAAGCTTGTGAAAAAGGTATACCTTGAACTTAATTTGGACCTTATTTCCGTCATCTCCTGTTGCCTGGAAAAATAGTGTAGTCAATTTGTCATTTGTTTGGAGTATGTTTATTTGTTTATTGGTTCATTAAAATACATTACCCTGTATGTTATTGGCTTGTGAAATTTCCACAGTGAACCTATGTTAAATAAACTATTGGCAAAGACAATCTCAGTGTCTGAGCATATTCGCCATCCCCAAAACAAAACAATACCTAAGTTGTTGTGAATACCATGTTGGTAAGAATATGAATGGCAAAGGCCATTCTGATGAGGTCTCAGATGGAGATAAGAAACATGTTATTGGAAACATGAGAAAACGTAATCCCTGTTTTAAAGTGGCAAAGAACTTGGCTAAACTGTGTTCATGTTTTGAAGAGCCAGCCTTTGTTTCATTAACTTTCTCTATCATTTTCCTGTTTTTATTTTCATTTATATTTATTCTTAGCATTATTTTTTAATTTATCATCTTGCTTTCATTTATCTTGCTCTTATGTTTATAGTTTCTTGATGAAGGAATTTAGATGATTGATTTCAGAACATTCCTCTTCCTAAAGCAAGTATTTTGGACTACAAATTTCCTTCTCAATACGTGTTGTCATCCTCCATATTTTGATATGTTGCATTTCCATTTCATTTCATTCTATATTCTTGTTTTTCTCCTCTGAAACATTCTCTTTGACCCGTATATTGTTTAGAAGTGCACTGTTTAATTTCCAATTGTTTGTAGACTTGCTTGTTATCCTTCTGTTATTTATTTCTATATTGATTCCAATGTGGTCAGAAAATACGTGCTGTATGACATCATTTTCAAAAAAATTATTGAGCTATGTTTTCTGGCCCAAGATAAGTTAGATCTTAATGAATGTTCCATGGGCAACTGAAAAATATATTCTACTCTGATTGGGTGCGGTATTCTATGTATGCTACTTACCTCATATTGCTTGATTTTGTTCTGTTGTTTTACATTCTTGTTCATTTTCTGTCTAGGAATTCTACAAGTTACTTTTGAATTCAACAAGTATAATTGTGTATTTTTCTCTTTTTTTCTGAGGTCTACTGTATCTATTATTAACAGAGCCATTTCTGATAAGTTTCAGTTAATGTTTGTATAACACATCTGTTTTCATCTTTTTACTTTCAACCTACCTATACCATTGTATTTGAAGTGAGTTTTTTGTAGACAGCTTTTTGAGGGATCATTTTTTAAATATTTATTCTGTCAATGTTTGTCTTTAATTGGTGTATTGAGACTATTACATTTAAGGTCATTATTGCTATATTATGGCTTAAATATGCCATCTTATTATTTCTTTTCTATTTCGGTCTTCCCCTTCTCTTTCCTCTGTTTCTCATTTCTTGCCTTCCTGTGGATTGCTTGTACTGTTTTTGTGATTCCATCTTGATTTATATGTAGTATTTTTAATAATATGTAGTATTTGTGAGTACATCATGTTATTTATATTTTTCTTAGTGGTTGTTCTAGTTATTACAGCATCAATATATAACATCACAGTTTACTGGTATCAACATTTTATCACTTTGAACCAAATCTAAATACTTTGCTTTAATTAATTACCTTTGTTCTTACCACATTTTAAATATAATTGTCTTATTTCCTGTGTGTACATTAAGCACTACATCACATGGTGTTATTATTTTTACCTCAACCATCAAATATGATTTAATGAACTCATGAGAAGGATACTCTATTATATTGCTCCTGTTTTTAAACATCCCAGCATTCTTCTTTCCTTTCTAAAGTTCCAAGCCTTCTTAAGTTTCATTTTGTCAATACTTTTTGTTTAGATAACTTTACCTATTAGTTATTGTTGTCTTTTTTTTTCTTTTTTCTTGGCCTTGCGGTATGTGATATCTTAGCTCCCCAGCCAGGCATCAAATCCGTGCCCCCTGCAATGGAAGTGCAGAGTCCTAACCACTGGACCGTCAGGGAATTCCTTTTAGTTTTTCTTTAAGATTAAGTTTACCAGTAGTAAATTTTCTCAATTTTCCTTTGTCTGAGAATGTCCTTTATGCTTTCTGGTGAAAACGATTGTATTAGGAAATTAGAAAGCCACTACCTTTTTCTGCTGTGCTGGAGTCAGGTGATGAGGAAAATATGCTAACCTCTCTGAATCTTGGAAAACGTAAGGAGCTATTTAGGGAACAGATTTTCAATTGGTGTTCAGCTGGAGTATGATGGGTATCATTTAAAAGCTTTTATGTTCTGTTAGACCACACTTTCCCCTATCTTTTGGTTAGGGAGAGTAGGCTTTTCTCTTAGTGTTTCTTGTCTGTGGTTATTGATGGTTTGGGTTACAGATTTCTGCAGTATGCAGTCCAAGATACATGATATGTTTATATATGATATAGTTTATATGATGAAACATGAAGTATGCATAAAATAATTCTGCTGCACACTGAAGTACAATGCTTATTTCAAGGAACAGCACTTGTGTGATTGTTTTAGTTGCAACCTGAATAAGCCATTTTTTTCATGGCTACAAATTTTACTTGAAAAAATGAGTGACAAGCTACATTTATTGATACTTTGGTATGTAGTATAAAATTTCTTAAAAATTAATGAAGGGAGCCTGCCAATCAAAGAAAACAACATGCCTCATTTGTTACTAATAATAAAAGATTTCAGCTTTTAAGTAAAAATTGGAATTTTGGAAAATGTATACCTGCCAGTAGGAGCTTGACATCTCTCTATTACTAAAGTTGTTTTAATGATGAGATCAATGGTGATATCAATAAATACAATGTTAAAAATATACACTGAAATGTGTCAATAAATGGAAATCCTTCATGACTTAGAGGAATATTTTCCAAATTACTAATGAATGATGTTATGAATTCTTGCATGGTAAAAATTTTATTCAAAGTGCAAGAGGGTCCAATATACTTTAATTTGACAAAGTAAGAAGAGTTTATTGATAGTCTCACATTGCAACTAACTTTTAAGAAATGATCACTTGTTGAGTTGTGATATTGCATCTAAGATTATCCACAATTAGACAATTGAAATATTCTTCTCCGTTTCCACTATATTTCTGTATGAGACCAAGTTTTCTTCATATCAGTGCATTGTAATAGCATATCAGAATAGATTACAGAATACAGAATCAGGTATGAAAATCCACCTGTCTTTTATTAAGCTAAATATTCAAAAGACTTACCAAAAATGTCTTAGACAAAATGTTTGTCAATCAGAAGTTTATGTTAAATAACTGTGGCAAGTACAAGTTCAGAATCAACTTCAGTTTTCAACAAAGATCATGATTTGCTTTGGGGAGATGCAACAGCAGCAAATCAAAGCTGTAAGCCTACTTTTCCAATGGCTCAGAAACTCCCAGGATAAATATCCACTTTCCCTTCTTTTTGGGGGGGAGGGTGATTTTACATCTCATGCCTGGGGATTCTTTACTTGCTTGCCTATCGAATCTACTCCCAGCTCCCACCTGTTGAAGCACCTGAGTACAGCAACAAATCACCCAAGGTGGATATCCTTTGTCCACAAGTTACCCACATATTTCCACCTACTGACATCTCCTTATTTATTTTCTACAAATAAACCACTGAAAGGCTAGGCTTGACCTTATAATTTCAAAATCTTTAGAATTCTGTGATTAAGTAGGTCTTTTGGGGGACAGATGGTCTTAGCCCATAGTCTCAAACATATTTGTGTACATACCCCAACCTCCAATTTCAAGCTGCATCCACATTTCTATCCATATCGCCTCTATAGTCAAGAAGAATTAACACCAACTACACAATCCATATTTGGGAACATAGACCCTGTGAAGTGGACAAATGAACTCTGAGGTGTTGGGTAACCAGAGTATAATCTAGTATATGAAGTAGTGTGTGTGTGTTGCTGTGTGTGCGTATATGAGCAGTCTCTTTGTCTTGAAAGATCCTTGCCAAGTGAAAAGAGCTGTCTATGGATGAGTCACAAAACAGGGTCTTTAGGACAGTGCTTCTCAAATTATCTATAGTTAAGGATAAGTTTCTTTCTGTTCCCCAATATGTCACAAACCAATAATTTTGGAAAATACAATAAAACTGAATTAGTAAAAAAGCCTAAAAAGACATAGAGAGTTTACATCCATAATGAGAGCATAAGGAGCTCAGTAGACCCACTCACCAATTAAATAAGCATAACTGCTGAAAATTAGCAAAAATAAAATAAAAACAAAACAAACTAAAACAAAAGTATAAACACTTAAAGCATCTTGAAATTATTGTAAACACATACAGAAAATAAAAGAAAACATTTATTCAAGAAAATCACTTAATCTCAGTAAGATCAGGAGGAATCTATGGCACTTGAGCCACAAAACACTCCCTCCTCTTCTATCAGCTTGATGGAAGCGAACTCCAGGTTGCTGAGGCTAAGAAGATAGGGCTTCCTTTACCCTCAGCTCTCAACAAAGGTAGTTGGTATCTCACCAGGAGAAGCAGGCCACAGGCATTTCTTATTCCCTCCAAATGTGAGTTGAAGCAGTTAAATTCCTGGTGAGTGCAGCCAAGAGGTTTGAGGTTCCCTTCTCCTACTCCTTTCTTACTAGCAAGATAAAAGTTATATCCCAGGAATCATGTATATCATTATTTTTTATGGCTGAATAATATACAGTTCTCAAATTTTCTTTATTCATTTATACACTGATAGGCACTTAGGTTGTTTCCATATCTTGGCTATTGTAAATAATGCTTCAATAAACTTAGGGGTACATATATCATTTCATGTTTGTGTTTTTGTTTTCTTGGGATAAATACCCATAAGTGGAATCACTGGATGATATGGTAGTTCTAATTTTAGTTTTTTGAGGAATCTCCGTACTGTTTTCCATAGTAGCTGTACCAAATGGCATTCTCACCAATGGTGCACAAGTGTTCCTTTTTCTCCACATCTTTGCTAGTAAGTTCAACATCTGTGTTTCCTCAGAGTCACCTTATATTAATTACTTTATTTTCTGTGTATGGGCCATACTTTCCTATTTCTTTTCTTGTCTTATCATTTTGTAAAAACTAGATGTTTTAAGTAATAGAGTTCCAACTATGGAAATCAGATTCTATTCCTTCTGGAGTTTGTTGTTGTTACTGCTGTTGTTGTTGTTGTTGCTCTTATGAGTGGTTATTTGAAGACACAATCTTATAGAAGAAAATGAATAAAAGCTATGAGGTGATCATTTATTTTTCTGCCCATCAGTGTATAAAATAATATCCTATCTCTAAATGAAAAATAGTCAATTCCTCTGTACTATGGCATACTAGTGATATTCTAGCATTAAACTGTTAGTACTCACTTCTAGGTAGACATCTTTAGATGTACTCCCTAACCATTCTTAATTTAAGGTTAGAAGAGGATCTAAAAAATCTACTATGATCCATTTCTCTCCTGTATCAAGGAAAGGTCCAAGAAGCAAAGGAATCTAGTCATTAGAACTCACTTTTAAACATGTTGGTCAATGGATTGATACCAGTAGAGAGGCATGTCCTTATCAATGAAATGTTATTAGCAGGATGTCTTTGGTTTGAAAAACAATTAATGGTAAATAATCCCAGAATGTATGAATTTTTGAGGAATTAATCCTTGTAAAATAATATATAATCTCTCTAACTATCTGAGTATAAAATGCAGATGGTTCATAACCTAAAATGCTCTGGGTTGTGTGAGGTCACTGATAACCTTACTTATAGCACTTTCCTTTGAACTCAGACCCAAAACACATCTGTTGTGAGAAGCAAATATCTCAGGAATTTATCTCAATGTTCCAGACTATTTTCCTCTTTTTATGGGCCTGTTGATTGCTGGGATCCTTGAAATTATTTGTAAAGCTTCATATTACATAAGCGTGCTTATTCAAGTAAGGCTGAGTTGATAATCTTATCCTGTGAGTTATTTCAAGGACCAAGAAGGGAACAAAGGGGACAAGTTTTGAATTCATTTTGCTTGTCCACTATCTCTTGGATCGAAAATAATCAAGTAATTAGAATATGAGCTTCAAAGATATGTCACAACGTGGGCTTGCTGATCTTGTCTGGCTCTTGGTGAAACGTCAAAAATGTTCAAAAAATAAAGAAAAGGAAGAATTATTAGTTTTCATAAAGTCCTTTGGGGCTCAAGATACAGAAACATCATTATCTCCAGTTCAGGAAACTGTTAATTGTGATTCTCCAGATGAAACAAATTTGAAATAGTGGGAATGCTTCCTAGTGATTTCACAGACTTATGATTTTCTGTAGCACGTGGCAATGGACTAAAACATAAAACTGAAAATATCTGCTCAGAGGAGATAGTGAAGGCTATGTCACTAAGCTGAGACTATATTCCTATAGTACTGGAGTGGCAGATATGTTGGGCTCAAAAGGAACAAGAAAGTTTGTATAAGGAAACTTGTTCAAATTAGACTTGGGCTACAACCACTGCAACTATATGAACTGCACCTGAAGTAAAAAATGTCTCAAATGACAAAATCTGGGGTGTACACAATTTGCTAAGATAAATATATTTCCCAAGATATGGTGATTTTATAATGTCAAAGCTTTCCTCACACTTACTTATGGAGAGGCTACAACCAAGATTTTTCTCTCTCTACTTTCTATTACTCAAGTATTACTGAGCATCTGTTATAGAATTTGACTTTATTAACTACTAATCTTGTGAAATTATATGATTTCATCCATGCTTTCTTCTGGAAATTTCACGTTTGATTTTATGATCCACTTAAAGTTTCTACAATTGTTTGGAATGAGGAAAAGATAATTTTATTGTTTTCCATATGACTTTCCAGACATCCAAGCTGTAGTGGGTTGAATGGTGACCACCACCCCCTATAAGGCATCCTTTCATTCTCACCCTTGGAGTTTGTGAATATAACCTTATTTGGGAAAAGGATCTTTGCAGATATAACAGAGGTTCTCAAGATAAGATTATCCTCAACTACCTTGGTGTGCTTAAATCCAATGACTAGTGTCCTTATAATAAAAAAAAGGGGGAAGACAGACACATACAATAGAAAAAAGATGTGAAGATGGAGTCAGAGCTTGGAATGATGGGTCTAAAAGCCAAAGAACATTAAGGATTGCCAACCATTACCAAAATCTAGAAAAGGCAAGGAACAAAGTATCCCCTAGAGCATTTTGAGAGAATATAGGCCTGCCAAGACATTGATTCCAGACTTCTAGTGTCTAGAACTGTGAGAGAATAAATTTATGTTATTTCAGACCACGAAGTTTGTAGTACTTTTTTTACAGAAGCCCTGGGAAAATATAAAACTACAAATAAATGAGATAATTTCCAGAAACATAAAACATCAAATTTGACCCAAGTAGGAAAAAATATCTCAATAGACCAAATGACCATGATAGAAAATACAGAACTTTCCCTTAAGAATCTATGAGGCCTAGATGGTTTCAGAGAGTTCATTCTATGAACGTCTAGAGTGTAAATAATCCAATTCTACTTAAAATATTTCAGAACATAGAAAAAGAGGGAAAACGTCCAAATTTAACTTTCAAGTATATTTAATCTTTGGAGTTTTATTTCTTTTTGGAAATTTTATGAGTAGTTTATTTTTGAATTTGTGTTTATTTCTATAATGCTGGTTTTGTTTTTTATTGTTATTGCTATTGTCTTTACATAACTTATTTAAATTTTTCCCCCTTAAAACTCACTGGCCTTTTTTTTTAAACATCTTTATTGGAGTATAATTGCTTTACAATGGTGTGTTAGTTTCTGCTTTATAACAAAGTGAATCATCTATACATATACATATATCCCCATATCTCTTCCCTCTCTTAATATTCCATCTAATCTCATTGCAGATACTCTGATCGTTTTGTTGAATAACATGGCTAAACATATTTAAAAATAAAATATAGAAGAGGAAATTATTTATTTAACCTTGGGGTAAATTTAATTAATGCATCAATCTGACTCATTTCAGTGCCCAATAGTGGCAAAATCTAAAATAACATCCAGCGGTTCTAGTGAGCAATTGTTGATATTGGGGATGGAGCTCATGAGGGTAAAACATAAATATCTGGTATGTTGCTAGTAATGTTTTCCAAGGATGGATAACCATAACTCAGATTCACCTGAAGAATAATGGTTAAGCTTAATGTGTTAGGACAAAAAGCTAGGGTACATGTCTATCTATAATCATAAAAGACATTGACTCAGTGGCATAAAATCAATATTATGCTAAAATAATGTCTATCAGGTCAGGCTAGTAACACCAGTTGTTGATGAAGATGTGGACCACCAGGAACTCATATACTTCTTGTACAAAGAAAATTTGGTAAAGCTTAGTTGAATTGCATATACATATATCCTAACCTAGGTGTGTATGTCCGTTACCTTGACCCAAGCATCCTTCCTCCCCAACCTGCTATCCAGGCCCACCTTTGTAAGAAGAGCAGCTTGGCATGATGAAGCAAGTGATGGTATCAGAATTTTCACATTGTCATGCAAAGCCTTTAATTCTAAATGCCAAAGCAAAAACAAAACAAAACAAAATTAAGAGATATCAAATATTCAGTAACACTAGACATTTGCGGTGTTTTGGAAAGGCTATATGCATGTATACAGAAGCTTGAGACTATTTAAAAGAAAGTGAGCCACTCCTTAAAATTTGGTCATCATCATTAATATTAAAGTCTGTCTCCATTTCCCCTCCCTTGACAAACCCTCATATCCCATATAAGGGTGTTTTTCAGATTAATTCATCTAACTATAGCTTCATCAGACCCAGAGAGCATTTGGATATAGAAAGTTTACTGGAAAATCATCTTAGATGAACACCTGTTGGGGAATGAACAAAGCAGAATTGGGCAGAAAGTTTAATGTTGATGTAGTCCCAACAATGGAGACATCTGAGCTCACAGTGAGCGCTACACTTAAGATGGCCAAGCAGAGTTGTCCTAAAATGAGGAAACAGGGCTGGGTTGACTACTCATTGGATTGATGCTACCCCTGGGAAGGAGACATGCCTTGGGCAAGGAGACTCACTTCAGATGAGGAAAATGCTGGTGGTGAGTAGATGTAAACACTAGACATCAGCTGTTTACAGCAGCATCTGAATGAGTAGTAAGTGCTTCTATCATACAGGGAGGATCTTATTGGTGACCCACAGAATTCACTAAAATAACACTTGTTACCATTACCCTAAGGTTTTACCAGACTTAATAGATCACTGGAAAATAGATGAAAATACAGTCTCTTGGGTTTGACATTTTTTCCCAAGGAAGCCTTTTGTAAAGTATGTCTGGGGAATGAAAAAAAAAAATCATGGAAATCTTAATTTACCAAATTGCAATTAGAAACATCATCTGAAAAACCAAAGCAATTCTAAGTAACCTGATAATATTTTTTACATTCCTTGGCCTTTCATATCCCTTCTAACATCACTGCTATGTTAATTTTGATATGCAATCACTCCAACGCCACAGCCAGCACCTAATCATGATATCCAAAGTTTATTTTTCTTTCTATTCTATAAGCCACATTAAATGAACATTTTGGTTGTTGGTAAAGAATCTGTTTGCACTCTACAAAAGAGAAGATCAGGAGTAATGCAAATAAGAATACATGAAAAAAGGGTAAAAATAGCATAATCAGTGCTATTTTTTTAGCACTAATCAGTGCTAAAAACTAAAACAATCAGTTTTAGCTTTTGTGAAGTCAAACTTTATGCCTTGGGACGATAACACAGATGTAATCTCCTTGCCACATTATTGAGTTCTCATAATGAAAGTTAAGTGAACAATGACATGCTAAGCAGATCATGAAATTCAGGAAGCATGTGGTAGTTGTTTAAAATTTTAATGAAATACTTTTAAAACTTTAAAACAATGGAAAGTTTGTCCCATAAATGAAATTTCAAAGGCAGGTCCTGAGTGGAAATTAGACACTACATTGGTAATTACTGGACTCACACAGAATTGAGCACTTCACTTTCACTATAACGTATTTTGGAGGATTTTAGGAGAGATGTATTGGAGTCAAAGTATAAGAAATGTACAAATGATCCAGAAGTTGGGTCTGTTTAGAGATAATTTTTGACATCTTTCAGTAAGCTTGCTGGAAAAAAATTTCGGGGTTTTGGTCATTATTTGCATCTCCAAGGGTGAGTCTTAGAGTCCACTTGAGGATCCAAGCTTGGAAAATATTCAGAGCTGTTCATGTCAGGGATCTTTTGAATGGTGTTTGCAGTACAGGGAACATCTTTTTCTGCAAAACTCTTGGATGGAATATAGACTAAATCACACAGAGTGACCTTCTTCATATGCTCCTTCTGTAACTCATGCTTTGGAACAACAGCCAGAAAATATTCCTCAAGACTGAGGATGTGATTAATTGCTTTTGTGACTTTATTAGGGAGTCCAGTCACAGTGACGATGTTTGCATCTTGGACTCCTCTAGGAGGGAAAGAGATGTCAACCTGAAATTGATACATGATTTTATGAATGGCTTTTCCACGGGATCAAATAATGTGGCCATGAACACGATAGTTTAGTGAAATTTGCTTAGTAACTGTTTTTTCAAACTTTTGCACCATTTCCATTATTGTATCCCGAGCGGCTATGGTGTTATTTTTATATCCAATGTTTGTGATTTCGTCTTGTATCTCATTGCTCCCTTTACTTGGAAAATGGATAGTAACTTTATGCTCTAAACCAATTTGAGCAATAACTAACCCCTTCTGACCAATGATCTTGGGGTACTATTTGGGGTCTAATGTGAACTTGAGTCTGAAATTTCTTAATGATCGATCATCTATTTCAGTTTGTAAAGCTTTGACTTGTTCTTGTAATCTAGCCTTGGCTTGTTCTACATTTGCAGCAAGGCCAGTGATGGAAATGATATCAGACTCTAATTCAAGTGCTGATACCTGTATATTAACTTCAAACTCATCCATTATCTTGTGTATCCTACTTCCTTTCTGACCAATGATGTAACGATGTAGATCAAAGGGCGCATCTACTTCAGCAGTGACAGGAATTAAAGCCTTAAGCGCTTCCATGGCTGCTTCACACTTTTCCTTTTGGCCTGAGATAAATATGGTGTCACATTTTGTTGGGGAAATAGAAGCAGCTCCTGTAGTGCTCTTTTCCCTTTCCTTATTTTCTAGAACAGCTGGCTGTTTATTGGTAAGTGAAATCTCCTCTCTCTCTGGGAATTTGATTTGAACGCTATAATCTCTAGTGATTTGTCTGATCCGAGAACATATTGGTCCCATGAAAAACTGAGGGAACTTCTGGGGAATAACACATTCTGTTGCTACTTCATTGTCCAAATCCCCATTAACCTCTTGAATATGTTTATTGACTGCTTCTACACAAGGCTTTGCTCCTTTGATTGTGACTTTGTTACTCTGTTTTCCTGAACATGAAAAGTTAATAATTACACCACCATACTCCTCAGTCATCTCCTGTAACACCTGGCCCCTTTGCATAAAAAAAGTGCTGGTGATACATGGGATTTATCAGTATGTTGTCCTCTACCACATTATCTAGATTTGTAATTAAACCATCTAGTTTCTTTTGTGCATCTTTGACAGACTTCTCTGTCCCTATAATAGCTAACAAGACTTGATCCTTGTCCTCAGGGATAGGGAAAATGATACATGCTCTAGTCTCTTCACAGACTTTGGGAACATTGCCTCCATTTTTACTCATGAGGAATTTATGATACTCTGGCTTGAAATGGAGGACCACAGAATAACTCTTGGTTTGCTCTTCTACTAGTTGCAGCAGCTTTTTCTTGGCCACCTTCACATTTTGGTCAGGTCCCCTAATAATGACTCTTTGAAGTCCCGAGTTGTTTTTTGGAAAGTGGATATGGATACTTCCACATTCTTCTGTGACTGCATCAATCAAACTGTCTTTAGAGTCAATAAAGGATTTGTGTAGATTGGAAGGAATAGAAATTTCTAGTTCTGAAATATTGGCTATATCTTTCTGAATTGAAAGAATCAAATCACGAGCCACTTCACAGTTTGCTGGCTTTCCACTGATGACAATATTTTCTGAGTCGCTATTTGCTAATGAAAGATTAATTTTGGTGTTGCTTGCTGCACAGATTTCTTTGATGTTTGCACCTCCTTTTCCAATGATATTTTTGTGAAGCCTTTTGAAGATGAGAATAGTTATGGAATAGGTACTTTCTACAATGTCTGTCACCACATTCTCCAAATATTACGTACATTTTTCTAATTCATTTCTTGGTCCTCTAATTTGGACAATGTCACTTTTTTGTGTGCTGGGTCAGGAAAAGTAATTAAAACCTCTGGAAACTTCTTACGGATGTCATGTATCCATTTACCTTTCTGCCCAATGATTGCGTGGTGAAATCTTTGCTCAATGATTAAGTCATTGTGCTCATTTTCTAAATGAGAAGCAAGTTCAAGAAGTTCTTTCTTGGCCTGTTGGGCACCCTGAGGTTCCCTCTCAATGCTGATCTAGTTATTCTTTGCATTTTCAGGTGAGATTAGCACAGAAACTTTATTCCTTTCTTTAATCCCATTTATGATAACACCTTTCTTCCTTGTCAGGAGTTTGTGAAACTTATAGTCAACATTAATCTCTGCATAATCCATCCTGTTAATAAGATCTTTTACTATGACCTCAATTTGTTCTTTAGCATAATTAACATCTTCTGTCAGCCCTTCTATTGTAATTTTATCTTCTCCAGTAAAATTTATGTGAACTTTTGGCATGTTCTAAGTAATTGTAGATATATTATAACCTTTCTTACCAATAACAAATCTGTGAAGCCAGGAAGGTACAGAGATAGAGGAAAGAGTGTAAACTTTGGTATTTGAGTAGGCTTCAGTAAATGCCTTCCTTAAACTTTCAGGCTTACATTGATATGTCACAGAATCTGACATGCTCTGTGAGGGTGAGATCTCTATTGAAACTCCAGTTCTTTCCAGGATCTCCTGGACGGAATTATTTTGGGGACCTATGTACATTTGTGCTGCAACTTCCTCTCCACATCTATGGATGTGGTTTTCTCTGTAGTATTGTCAAAAATCTTCTTTACACAAGCCTGATCCTGATCTAGTTGTTGCTTTTTTCCAGGAAAGCTTATTTGTATCTGATTGGCACTAGATGGTGAGATGTGGATATGGTCCTCCATTTCCTGTAGGATTCTGTCAAAAGTTTTATTGGATGGTCCAGCAATGAAAGGATGAAATGCTTTTCCCACATCTAACCTTTCTTCAGCACACTTGTCTTGTTCAGTAGACATAAGTAAGACTTCATGTGGAGCCTTTTTCATGATCTCTTTGGTGCCAATAGTATTGATCCAGGTGCTGTGGTTAACTGGGCATAAGGTCTGAATGTTGGTTGCAGCTTTTTGTTCTAGGTCTTGCAGTTTTTCACCAGTCTTGCCTAGCAAGACTAGCAAAGCAAAAATGTTCTTTGGGAATGGAAGCTGTAGTTAAAACTTGTTTCTTAAAACATACAAAAATCTCCTTCTGAGCTTTCGTGACAGATTCTGGCTTACCAGAGACTATAATGTAGAGGCATTGGTTTTTGACAAAAGTTATTTCTAGGTTGGCACCAGTTCTTTGCATGAAGTCTAGATAGAATTTTGCTTGTGTACCTTCCTCAAACAGATTCACATAGTGTTTCTCCTCCAGAGGCACATAAAACCTTGAGTGATGACTGATGCCATGATAAGTTGACTATTATTGTTTGAGGATGCAGCAGGCTCCTGAGCATTTTCCAACCAACTTGTTTTCTCTAGAAGTTCAGTGAATTTATCTTTGGAGTTTGGCGTGTCAAGATCCTCTTCTGAATTTAAAGCAGTAACATCATTATCTTTTTGAATGTATCTACTTGGGTGCTGTTAAATTTTCTTTGTAATTCATAGTTGATTTTTAATTATTTAGAGGTGTTGCAGCTACATGGTCAGTAGCCAGAAAATTCATCCTGTAGCTGCCTTTTTGCATATTACTGTGTGGGAAAAATAAATATTTTAAAGACATAATTCCTTTCCAAATTAATCTATAAACTCAAATCAATAAAAATTGAAATCCTAATATTTATAGAACTCATAAAAATGTCCAAGGTTCATCTATTCTACTGTTATGAGAGTACCAAGATAAGGTTCAAATTACAGGGACTGTGAGGAAACAGCCACCATTTTGTTAAAGAAGAGAAATATATCTTTTGATTATTCTTATCAGAGTCATCTCAAACCTCATTTTTGCCTTACCCAGTGCCATCATTTTTTGACCTTTGGCACTATTGACTGCAAATTATTTTTGGAAAAATATAATTCTCTAGTCTTCAATAATACCATATTTACAGGGTTTCCTTATTTTCTTAATAGCTTTTTGAAGAATAATTTATATACTATAAAATTCACATAGTCTATGGATACAATTTAATGATTTTTAGTTAATTTACAGTGCTGTACAGCCATCACAACAACCCAGGCTAAGAACATTTCCATCACCCGAAAGAGCTTCCTCATGCTCATTTGCAGGTAATCCTGTTTCCACACCCAGGCAAAACTAATTTATTTATTTTTCCTCTATAAACTTGCATTTCCTGGACATTAAATAAAAATATTATCAAACAGTATAAGAGGGTCTTTTGTACCTTGATTCTTTGCCTTTACAATCCGGTTTTTGGATTCAACCATGTTATAGCATATATCAGTAGTATATTCCTTTTAATTGCTCAAAAATGCTTCAATTCTATTTACTTTTACCTTAATGACTCTTGTAACTCAATCTTCTTTCCTGGCTCCAAGACCTCCACTGGGACTCTATATACCCAAGTGTTACAGGATGCTCTTTTGGACTCCTTTCTTTGTCTATATTTTTTCCATATGTGATGTAGTTTACACTCATAACACTGAATATCATTGACAGACTGATGATCCTCAAATCTACTACTCCAACCCTGAAATGCAATGTGTTTATGCATAAACCTTCTTCATATCATCACTTGAATGTCTAATAGTCCTTTCAAATGTAATATATCAAGTGAACTCTTGATTTTGTCCCCAGACTTTCTCTTCTTGGAATATTCTGAAACTCAGAAAATGTCCCCAGGGTTTTCTCCTATTTCTCAGGCCAAGTACTTGGCATCATCTTTGACTTCTCACTTTCTTTCACATAACACATGTAAAGTAAGAACATTCTTGTTAATCTAAGTCTGACCTATTCTCATCATTTCCATTCTACATTCTTAGTTTAAGCCAGCATGTCAATACTGTAACAAGTATTGAATTGCTATACCACTCCTACTCTTGGCTTCTTATTACCTATTTTCTACAAAACATTCAAATAAGAGGTGATGTCAGCATCATTGTGGTATAAAACATTCTTCCTTTTTGTCTCCCTTTTTAAACAATGAATTAAACATCCATCCACGGACAAAAACACCTTTGTGGGAGTTGTGGGATCCAGCACAGTATACCAAGGGATATGGAAGGAGTCTCACCCAGCTGTGCATCTGGTAGGAGGTAGACAGATATCGGTATGGGCTGTGGAACTAGAAGAGCCAGCAAACCTGCCTCAACCCCTCTCACCACAGTCAAAAAAACAAACAAACAAACAAACAAACCATGGAGAGTGCTGACCTGGTCAGATACCTACAGATGAGAGAGATTTTGCAAAAGTCCAGGCTTCCTGGGGTGGAAATTCCAACATGTCACTGGAGCAAAAAACAAAAAAAATCCTGTTTGGTCACAGTGGAGATGGTATCAGGAATTTTCCCAGTGTCACCCTCCCCCAAGGCAACACTGCACAGGGCTGAAATATCTGGCAACTTTAACCTCTTCTGTGAGAAGAAAGGAGAGCACACATTGCTCAGCTATCCCACTAGTGCAGGATGCTGCTGGAGAAACACATTTCTTTCCAGCAGAACTCAGAGTACTAAGGCAGAAGCTCCATGGTTGGGAGGAGGAAGAAGATTGGGAAAAAGTCAGTGAATATCAAAGTGCATTAAAGTGACATAGTTCCTGCTGACTGTGCTCAGGACTTTAACAGGAGGTCCACCCAGGAGACTCTGGGAGTACCTGTCCTGAAGATCTCCTCAACAGGTTTGCAGGCATCCCTAATAATGCAAATGCTAAACTCACACCTCTTCCCACTCTGGCCACATGCTCCCAAGTGCAATGGTGAAAGCAAGTCTGGTAAAAAGTGCTATCAGAAAAACAGACCAGGATTGTGGGCAAGGGAGAAACCACAAACTTGAGCTATAACACCACCTTCTGGGAAATAAGAGAGGTTTCTCAGGAACAAGAAAATAAAGGACACATATCATCACTGAAAGATAACAATGAATCTCCAATAACTGATCTCAATGGCAGATTTTTGCAATTTAGCTTATAAAGAATTCAAATTAGCTGTTTTGAAGAAACCCAGTGAGCTACAAGAAAACTCAGAAAAACAATTCAATGAAATCAGGAAAAAATACATAAACAAAATATTTACTGAAGACATAGAAAATGTAATAAGAACCAAACAGAAATTGTGGAGCTGAAGAATTCAATGAATTAAATGAGAAATGTAATAGAGAGCATCTGTATCAGAGTAAAGCAAATGGAAGAAAGAATTGAAAGAATGGAAGTGAGCTAAAGGACAGGAATTTTGAAACAACCCAGTCAAAGTTGAGCAACAACAGAAATGAATGGGGAAAGAACAACAATAAAAGCCTAAGTGATTTATGTGATTCCATCAAGAGACAATAATTAGAGTAATCAGGATCCCAAAAGGAGAAGAGAGGGAGAAAGGGGCAGAAACTTTATTTAAAGAAATAATAGCTGAGAATTTCCCAAACCCGGAGTGAGACTTGAAAGTCCAAGTTGACAAAGTCAATAGATAATTCTATTATCTCAGTGCAATAGTACATTCTCCAAGACACATTAGATGAAACTGCGAAAAATCAAAGATAGAGAATCCTAAAAGGAGCCAAGTGGGGGGAAATTGTAACTCTTTAAAAAGAAACCTCCATTAGGCAATCAGCAGATTTCTCAGCAGAAACACTACAGGCCAGGGGAGAGTGTAATAACATATTTAAAGTGTTGAATGAAAAATTTGAAAACCAAGAATGTTCTATCTAGTAAAGTTATCCTTCAGATCTGAAGGAAAAATGAAGACTTTTCTTGCCAAAAATCTGACAGCATTTATTACTACAAGGCCTGCCTTTGAAGAAATGCTAAAAGGATTTCTATAAGCTTAAACAAAATGGCACTACTCAGTGACATGAAAACACTTGAAAGTATATAAAACATTGGTAAAGTTAAATATACAGTCACACTTAGAAAACTGCAACTTTTAATAGGATTTTGTGTTAACCACTTAACTATAATATAAAAGTTAAAGGAGAAGACTATTAAAAATAATTATAGCTACTATAATTTGTTAACAAATATACAATATAAAAGGAGGTAAATTGTGACATCAAAAATAAAAGACAGGGAGTAAAAGAACGAAGTTTGTGTAAGTGATCAAGATTAAGCTGCTATCACCTTGAAATTGACTGTTTTCTCTATGAAATATTTTATGTAAGCCTCATGGTAACTACAAAGCAAGATCTTAGAGTAAATGAACAAATGATAAAGAAAAGGGAAACAGAGCATACTAATATGAAAATCACCATTTTACAGAGGTGGGCAGAAACAGAAGGAAAAAGAAACAATGGATACAAAACATCCAGAAAGTAATTGATGGCATTGGTAAGTCCTTACATATCAATAATTTCTCTTAGTGTAAATGGGTATAATTTAACAATCAAAAGCCACAGAATGGCTGGCTGGATTTATTTTTTAAAGCAAGAGCACATTGTATGCTGTTTACCAGATACTCACTTTGACTCTAAAGATGCTATGTGAGACAAGTCAGACAGAGAAAGACAAATACTATATGGTCTCACTTATATGTGGAAACTTAAGCTGAACTTGTAAAAACAGAGCACAATATTTGTTACCAGAGGCTGGGGGTGGAGGAATTGGGGATCTGTTGTTTAAGGGTACAAACTTGGAACTACTAGATAAATAAACCCTGGAGTCTAATGCACAGCATAGTGATATAGGCAATACTGTATTATAAACTCCATAGTTCCTAAGAGACTATATCTTACTTGTTCCCACCACAAAAAAAATGATAATTACATGACATGTTAGAGGTGTTAGCTAACATCACTGTGGCAATTATATTGCAATATACAAATGTATCAAATCAACATGTTGATCACCCAAATGATACATAATGTTATATATCAATTATATCTCAATAAAAATGTTTAAAAAATGATAAATAACAGTCAAAAAGTTGATAAAGCATCAATAAACTCATACTCTTGTCCTTAATACTGTTGAGTGGGTTCCCACTGCAATTAGAATAAAATAAAACTATTAAGTAAAACTGTATGAAATTACCAATGCTTGATTATTTTTATCTATGAAAAGACATTTTATCTAATTCTTTTTGACCTTTTAAATCCTTTAGGACACAATCCCTTTCAACCTCAATTGTCTCATCTACCAGTCATGTTTCTATTATGTTACTGCTACATTGGTCCATCTGTTGTTTGGCCATGTCTTGTGCAATTATTCTTCAAAGCCTTACCATTTGCTAGTTCCTCCATTTGCAAATCTCCTATTTCCAAGTCTCCTGTACTTTCCTCCTCTTATCATTCACTTCAAACATCATCTTAACTCAAATATCTCCTAAAAGATGACTTCTCTGCCGGACCTAACTAAATAAACTCTTCACTCTATCACTTTGCTCTTTTCTTTACTATTTTATTTACTTCAGTGACACAGTTAGGGTTTATCGCTATGCTTCCTAATACACACACACACACACACACACACACACACACACACATACACACACATTCGGATGTAAGTTCCTTGATTTCAAGAATTTGTTTGTTCATTGCTGTATTTTCATTGCCTAGTAGGGTGTGTCATGCTCCAAGAACTAAAAATTATGTTTTATGGCTAATAATTCAAATGACAAGCAGAAAAAATAAAACAATAAAATACAGCAAAAGCATATTCTATTGAACATAAAAAGGCACTTAAAAATCAATACAGGAGTGCCTTCAAGATGACAGAGGAGTAAGACATGGAGATCACTTCCTCCCAACAAATACATCAAAAATATATCTACATGTGGAACAACTCCTACAGAACACTTACTGAACGCTGGCAGAAGACCTCAGACTTCCCAAAAGGCAAGAAACGCCCCACATACCTGGGTAAGGCAAAAGAAAAAGGGAAAAACAGAAATAAAATAATAGGGATGGGACCTGCACCTCTGGAAGGGAGCTGTGAAGGAGGAAAAGTTTCCACACACTAGGAAACCTTTTCACTGGGGGGTGGGTGAGTGGGAAGCTTCAGAGCCACAGAGGAAGGCCCAGCAACTGGGGTGCAGAGAGCAAAGTGGAGAGATTCTCGCACGGAAGATCAGTGCCAACCAGCACTCACCAGTCTGAGAGGCTTGTCTGCTCACCTGGTGGGGCGGGGGATGGGGGTGGGGGCAGTTGGGAGTTGAGACTTGGGCTTTGGAGGTCAGATCCCAGGGAGAAGACTGGGGTTGGCTGCATGAACACAACCTGAAAGGGGGCTAGTGCACCACAGCTAACCAGAAGGAAGTCCAGGGAAAGCATTTGGAACTGCCTAAGAGGCAAGAGACCAATGTTTTAGGGTGTGTGAGGAGAGAAGATTCAGAGCACCACCAAAACGAGCTTCAGAGACAGGCACGAGTCACGGTTATCAGCACGAACACCAGAGACAGGCATCAAATGCTAACACTGCTGCTGCAGCCACGAAGAATCCTGTGTGCAAGCGCAGATCACTATCCACACTTACCCTCCTGGGAGCCTGTGCAGCCTGCCACTGCCAGCATACTGCGATCCAGGGACAACTTCTCCAGGAGAACACACAGCACACCTCAGGCTGTTGCAACATCGTGGGAGCATCTGCCGCCACAGGCTGGCCCAGCATTCCGTACCTCTCCATCCCCCCAGTCTGAGTGAGCCAGAGCTCCTTAATCAGTCACTCCTTTAACCCCCTCCTGTCTGGGCAAAGAACAGACACCAGAGGGTGACCTTCATGCAGAGACAGGACCAAATTCAAAGCTGAACCCTAGGAGCTGTGTGAAAAAAGAAGAGAAAGGGAAATTTTTCCTTGAAGCCTCAGGAGAAGTGGATTAAATCCCCACAATCAGCTTGATGTACCCTGCATCTGTGGAACACCTGAATAGACAACGAATCATGCCAAAACTGAGTCCGTGCACTTTGGGAACCACTGTAGAATTTGGGTTTGCTGTATGCGACTGACTAGTTTCTGATTTTTATATTTATCTTAGTATAGTTTTTAGCACATGTTATCATTGGTGGATTTGTTTAGTGGTTTGGTTGCTCTCTTTTTATTACATTTATTTTTTAATTGAATAATTTTTTTAAATTTTTTATTTTAATAACTATTTTATTTATTTTCTTTCTTTCTGTTCTTTCTCCCTTTTCTACTGAGCCATGTGGCTGACAGGGTCTTGGTGCTCTGGCCAGGTGTCAGGCCTGAGTCTCTAAGGTGGGAGAGCCGAGTTCAGGGCATTGGTCCACCAGAGACCTCCCAGCCCTTCATAATATCAATCGACGAGAGCTCTTCCAGAGATCTCCATCTCAACGCTAAGACCCAGCTCCACTCAACAGCCAGCAAGCTACAGTGCTGGACACCCTATGCCAAACAACTAGCAAGACAGGAACACAACACCACCCATTAGCAGAGAGGCTTCCTAAAATCATAATAAGGTCACAGACACCTGAAAACACACTAATGGATGCGGTCCTGCCCACCAGAAAGAAAAGATCCAGCCTCATGCACTAGAACACAGGCACCAGCACCCTCTACCAGGAAGCCTACACAACCCACTGAACCAATCTAACCTACTGGAGGCAGACACCATAAACAACAGGAACTACGAACCTGCAGCCTGCAAAAAGAAGACCCCAAGCACAGTAAGTTAAGCAAAACGAGTAGACAGAGAAATACACAGCAGATGAAGGAGCAAGGTAAAAACCCACCAGACAAAACAAATGAAGAGGAAATAAGCAGTCTACCTGAAAAAGAATTCAGAGTAATGAGAGTAAAGATGATCCAAAATCTTGGAAATAGAATGGAGAAAATACAAGAAATGTTTAACAAGGACCTAGAAGAAATAAAGAGCAAACAAACAATGATGAAATTAAACATTAAATAAACAAATGATAAATGGAATTAAAAATTCTCTAGAAGGAATCAATAGCAGAATAACTGAGGCAGAAGAATGGATAAGTGACCTGGAAGATAAAGTAGTGGAAATAACTACTGCAGAGCAGAATAAAGAAAAAAGAATGAAAAGAATTGAGGACAGTCTAAGAGATTTCTAGGACAACATTAAATGAACCAACATTCGAATTATAGGGGTCCCAGAAGAAGAAGAGAAAAAGAAAGGGACTGGGAAAATATCTAAAGAGATTACAGTTGAAAACTTCCCTAATATGGATAAGGAAATAGTCAATCAAGTCTGTGGAGCCCCATACAGGATAAATCCAAGGAGAAACACGCCAAGATACATATTACTCGAACTATCAAAAATTAAAGAAAAAATATTAAAAGCAGCAAGGGAAAAACAACAAATAACATACAAGGGAATGCCCATAAGGTTAGCAGCTGATCTTTCAGCAGAAACTCTGCAAGGCAGAAGGGAGTGGCAGGGCATATTTAAAGTGATGAAAGGGAAAAACCTACAACCAAGATTACTCTAGCCAGCAAGCATCTCAATCAGATTTGATGGAGAAATTAAAACCTTTACAGACAAGCAAAAGCTAAGAGAATTCAACACCACCCAACCAGTGGTGGTTTGAATGGATAAAGAATATGTAGCCCATATATACAATGGAATATTACTCAGCCATAAAAAGAAACAAATTTGAGCTATTTGTAGTGAGGTGGATGGACCTAGAGTCTGTCATACAGAGTGAAGTAAGTCAGAAAGAGATAAACAAATAACATATGCTAACACATATATATAGAATCTAAAAAAAAAAAAAGGTTATGAAGAACCTAGGGGCAGGACAGGAATGAAAATGCAGACGTAGAGAATGCAGTTGAGGACACGGGGGGGGGAAGGGTAAGGTGGGACGAAGTGAGAGAATGGCATGGACTTATATATACTACCCAATGTAAAATAGATAGCTGGTGGGAAGCAGCCACATAGCACAGGGAGATCATTTCGGTGCTTTGTGACAACCTAGAGAGCTGGGATAGGGAGAGTGGGAGGGAGATGCAAGAGGAAGGGGATATGAGGATATATGTATACATATAGCTGATCCACTTTTTTACACAGCCCAAACTAACACACCATTGTAAAGCAACTATACTCCAATAAAGATGTTAAAAAAAAATAGAGGGATTGGGTTTCTCAGACAGAAGTGAATCATATTTACGAGTGCTGGTGAAATTAGATGAGTGGTTGAAAATGTAAGAAATCTCAATAGAGGCAAATACGCACTACTATATATATAATAGATATCTAATAAGGACCTACTGTAGACAACAGGGAACTCTTCTCAATACTCTGTAATGACCTATATGGGAAAAGAATCTAAACAAGTGGATATATATATAACCAATTCACTTTGCTGTACAGGAGAAACTAACAAAACATTGTAAGTCAACTATACTCCAATAAAAATTTAACAAAAAATAAAAACTGAAATTATGACCTCATGTTATGCTTTATCCCGGCATCTTGGACAATAAATAAAGAATGATATAGATAAAAAAAGAAATCAATACAGCAAGGCAGCAGGAAAATAAGTGCCTTATGTAAACAAAAGAGAAAATGTGAATGACCAAGAGAAAAAATTAATTCAGTTTCTCTAATACTTATGAAAACACAAATAAACTATCCATAATATTACCATTTTCATAATATTAGCAAATATTAAAAAGTTTAACCACAATAAGTTTGGACTAGGACAATTCTTACTCTCAATTAGTGTATTTATTTTGCCGCTGACCTGTACCAAACAATTCTTGGAACTGTACTGGTCAATGAACCACACTTTAATTAGCATTGGACTAGGATGTGGGGGATGGGCATGCTACTAATGCAAATGTCAATTGTTAGAAGCAGCTTTTGGAGCATTTGTCAATATATATCATTGATAAATTGTACACACCCTTTATTCCAGAGTCAAATTTCTAAGAGAAACACATGCCTATATCTATCAGGGAACATTTTTCAGGATCCTCATAACAGAACTGTCCCATTAATAAACAATTTAAGACCAAAACCATAACCATAAATTAAAAAGATGCTTACATATTTGTGGTATATTAATCCATTCAATGGAATATTGAATATGTGATTATATAAAATAAATTAACATGTACTCATATATATAGACATCAATAACAAAAATAAGTTAAATATGTTTAATATTTTTATAGCATCATACTGTCTCTATATTTAAAAATCACATCTAAATCTTTAATGATGTTATATATTGTGAATATTAGGTATGTGTATTTTGCATGTGCATAGTAAAGTCTTTAGAATATATGTATAAGGATACGTTTAACTAATGAATTTAGGCTCAGGGATAGGATTCAATGGTACTACACTTTTAATATATCAAATTGTGCTTTAATCAATTGAAGTTTCTGTCTATATCAATACTTTATTAGGAGTTTTTGCACTCAGAACTTATGAAGCAGATGTAAATATTGATAATAAATGACTGGGGTTCATACCTTTTTAAAATAAGTCTCTTACATTTCATTATATATGTTCATAAAAAGTGAGCTATAACTAATGGACTTACCCAGGATTGTAAAATGTTATTCATTAAAAATTTTCAGTTAGAAGAATAATCTCTGTTAGTGTGACTTTCCTGATATGTGTCTCAGGCTGCCCTCCTCTCTACAGAGTCTCGAAAATCCCATATCAAAAAATGTACAGTTTAGGTTTTAATATAAATATAAATGTTTTGAAATGAATGAAATGATAGGATATCAAAATATGCTGGATGTAGTTAAAAACGTAAAAGTAAATTTATACCCATAAATGCCTAAAATAGAAAAGAAAATCCAAATCAGTGATATGGCTTCCATCTTAAGAAACTAAAAAAGAAAAAAAACCATAAACTATAGGGAAAAAAGCAAACAATAAAGGGTACAAATACTTTAAAGAGAAAACAGAAAAACAATACTGAAAATCAACAAAATCAAGAGTTTGTAAAAAAATCAACAAAACTTATTAACCTCTAGTCATACTGATCATTCTTAAAAAGGATACAAATTACTAATATCAACCATGAAAAAGGGGACATCACAAGAGAATCTTCATTAGTTAAAAAAGTAACAAGATAATATTTTAAAACTCTCCTTTTTAAGGCAATGATATTTAAAATATACCTGGAAGAAGAATACTTCCACAAGATGTTCCTAGTAATACCAGAAAACAAATCATTGACTAGATAAATTTAGAAAATAAATAGGTTAACAAAATTAAACAAGTAGTGTTTTCTTCAGATTTTTTCAAACATACAAGAAAAATATATAGTGAACACAATTTCCCAACTTATTGGACACATTATACTGTAAGTTATCTAAAATCACATTGAAAACAGTTGGAAAATAATTATTTTAAGAAATTACCATGAATGAAAATATATGTGAGTGGAGGGGAGGAGGCTACTCCAAGTTCTGTATTTTCCTTAACAGAAAATATACCTCCAAATAATAAATATTTTCTCATAGTTAAAGCACTGACTATAAACATGATATAGTTTTTTAGAAAGCCATTAAGTGGAGAGAGGTATTTCTATTCAATTTTGTAAACATTACCCATGTTTGAGTCATTCTCCCAAGAGTAATCAAGATTTTTCTAAACATGCTTTCATGCAAAAATAAGTTTTGAGAAGAACAAAAACAAAAAGATATCTTTAAAAAATGTTTAATATATTCTCTTATCTTATGTTCTCTACAAATCCAGTAATCTTCACTGTCTCTTTGGTTGGTAAATTTCTAAAATTAGAAACTTACCTTACAAGTTGCCTAAATAATATTTTTAACATCTTTATTGGAGTATAATTGCTTCACAATGGTGTGGTAGTTTCTGCTTTATAACAAAGTGAATCAGCTATACATATACATATATCCCCATATCTCCTCTCTCTTGCATCTCCCTCTCACCCTCCATATCCCACCCCTCTAGGTGGTCACAAAGCACTGAGCTGATCTCCCTGTGCTATGCGGCTGCTTCCCACTAGCTATCTATTTTACATTTGGTAGTGTATATATGTCCATGTCACTCTCTCACTTCGTCCCAGCTTACCCTTCCCCCCCCCATATCCTCAAGTCCATTCTCTACATCTGCGTCTTAATTGCTGTCCTGCCCCTAGGTTCTTCAGAAGCTTTTTTTTTTCTTTTTTTAAATTCTATATATATATATGTGTTAGCATACAGTATTTTTCTCTTTCTGACTTACTTCACTCTGTATGACAGTATCTAGGCCCATCCACCTCACAACAAATAACTCAATTTCGTTTCTTTTTATGGTGAAGTAATATTACATTGCATATATGTGCCACATCTTCTTTATCCATTCATCTGTCGATGGACACTTAGGTTGCTTCCATATCCTGGCTATTGTAAATAGTGCTGCAATGAACATTGTGGTACATGACTCTTTTTGAATTATGGTTTTCTCAGGGTATATGCCCAGGAGTGGGGTTGCTGGGTCATATGGTAGTTTGTCTAAGTAATTTGAGATGACAATTTCTTGCAACTGCTAATTTGCCTGGTTATGAATGAAAAAGCTGAGGACAAAAATTTTAGACTTCCATTTCTCAAAACCTGCAATGATCTGTACTTAAAATACAGCATTCCCTATTAAAAGCCATAACTGACTGGACATTGGAATGTAGTTTATTTATATGAGATTTTAAGACCAAAGAAAAGATCTCTCCTCCAAATTAGAAATTTAGATACTCAGACTCTTTCATGCAGTAATATTGTCAGAAAAGTTCAAAAGGATTTTCTTTGATATGTTCTCAAAATAAATGGATCAACTGTTACTAAGAATTAATAAATACCTTAATAAAAAATTACAGTACAAAAGAAATTATAGTACAATATGTGTCCAAGCAGAGACTAATGTATATTATCATTAGTATTTCTAAATAGAATTTGAATTGTTTAATAAAAGGTTTATTTACTCCCAAATTCAGCAGCCTTTTTTTTTTAATATTCTGCTTTGACCATAAACCTGTTGAAATGTAAAAAGTAAGAGCTTTTTAGTTTTTATTGATGGGTTTTGGCACTAAGAATAAAAGATACACACACTCATACCACACACACAATACCCTCAGAAAGCCTTACAAATATTTTAAAACGTGGCAATCTGACAGTTACAAAAATGGCTTAATGATTGCATCAGAAAGTGCTGAATAAATATGGATTGTTGTTTTAAGTGATTTTATAATGAAAAGACATTGGTCTGTCTGTTGAATTTTAAATTTCACCATCAATATATTGCTGTACATTACTACAAACACCCTCATGTGTGCATGTGTGTGTGAGAGTGTGTGTATTTGTATATCTTTTACCTGTAAATGGTGAATTATTAGACTGCTGTAAGTTATTGCTAAAGCACTATGCATCTACACGCTATTCAGGCAATCTGTGCAAAATGTTGGGTAACTATGTGACAGAAAATATTAAACCCAACCAAGTTAACTTAAGATATACTCTACTCAACTTGTAAATAAAACTTGTAACTCTAAAAAAAGAGAAAATAGGTTATAAAATGCTTGTGGGAAAATAGACCATATAAAAGATGAATTATGAGGAGAGATAAAAAAAGGTTGGCATAAACAGAAGTGGCTAAAAAAAATATTGTCATCCATCATCATCAGACAAATATTAAAACACAATCCAGTAGAAGTTTCCTGCAAAAATCCAAAAAGGAACAAATATAACTGCAGAAGGTGAATTAGCAGACTGGTCTGAGCAGGCATTAAACCACTATACATGCAAGGGATGCCAAGGCAACTTAGACAGAATTTTGATGGACTTTGTGATCTAACATAAAGTTCAACCAAGGTGGAAACATGTCCATAGTGGTGATAATGTCCATACTAGCATATTAAAGTTACACTGCACTCAAGTAATAGATGAAAGTTAAATAACTATATATGTAGACATATAATTTATATTTATATACATTGATATATACATGATATTAAAATTTAAAAATACATAATATTAGTATAATTAGTAATTATAGGTTTAAAGGTATGGTGATCCTAAATTCATAAATAAGTATAAGTTGTGAGAATAGATTATAAATATGTACCAGAAGAAGGCTAGTTAGAACATGGCAATATATAGATGCATCTGACACACTTTCAAAAATCAGGAATGAAGAAAAAAGTGTGACCTGCCAAGGCTGAATTGTCAGACTTATGTGAGATAGCACTCTCATTTTGCATCAGAAATTTACCTGGGAGACTTTGAATTTTGAGGGACTCTATGACCTTACATTGAAAAATTCAACCAGTTTGGCCATACACCTAGAGTACTAGATATTATGAGTACTATTGTGAGGCTAATATATTAAATATATATACAAGTGATAGATATAAATTCAACGACATAACCAAAGAGAGGATAAAGTATACAGACATTATGGTTCAAACTCTATGGTGATTAAAGGGATAAGAAGAGAATAATTTGCAAAGAGTGATAATAGAGTGACAATGGCTAATAACGGAGGGTGCTGAAAAATAGATCATTACAATTAGAATTTTAAAGATAGAAAAATAAAACATCCAGAACTAAAAATATAAACCAAACAAATATCACATGGTATATCAGAATAATATTAAAGGAAAGAAACCAATATTTACAAATAATTTTGTAGAACTTTCAAAGGACAAGAATAAAGTTAGAAATCAAAAAAAAAATCCAGGAAAGGTAAAACTATTGCCTGGAAAGGGTGAATAATCAGACTGATCTATGTTGGCTCTATAACACTGTGCACAAGAAGGCTGCCAAAGCAATCTAGAACTTTGAGGGACTGACATCACAATGAAAATACTAACCAAGATATCCACATGCTCACAGTACTAGGATTGGCCTAGGCTAGGATATTAAATATATATAAATATGGTACATGTATGGTATAAGTAAAAATATAAAAACAAAAAGAGAAAAGAGAAAGCAAGGCACAGAAACATTATGGTATAAAATATATGATTAAAGAGATAAAAAAATGAATGATTTAGAAGGAGCAATAATAGAATGACAAACAGATATAAAGAAGATTGCTGAAAAATAGACCATTACAACTACATTTTTAAAAATTCCAGAACTGAAAATGTAAATCAAACAATTATCACACTATATAATAATAAAGGAAGCCAATATCTAGACATAATCTAGTAGAACTTAAAAAGATCAAAGGTAAAGTTAGAAACACACAAAATCCAAAAAGATAAAAAATAAATTACCTGGAAAAGGTAAATTATCAGACTAGTCTAATTTGGCTCTGAAATATTATGTACACAAGTGTTGCCATGATGACTTAGAATTTTGAGGGAGTTTCTTATCTCACAATAAAAAAGCCAGTCAAGATAGCCACATGTTCACAGTGCTAGGTTTGACCTAGGCTAGGATATCAAAGGTATACATAAGTGATAGATATAAATTCAAGGACAAAACCTAAAAGGAAAAAAAAAGTACTCAGACATTGTGCTATAAAATATATGGTGATTAAAGAGATACAAAATTAATAATTTGGAAGGAGTGACAACAGAATAACAAACACATACATGGGAGGGAGATATCTGATGAAGACCAGTACAATTTCACATTTTTAAAATAAGAAAAAAAAATTCCAGAAAATGTAAGTCAAACAAAAATTACAACCACATATCAGAGTAATCATAAAGGAAAGATGTCAATATCTATGTATAATCTGATTGAACTTTTGAAAGTCAAAGATAAAGTAAGATCCAAAAACTCTAGAGAAGGTAAAATATATATTACTTGAGAAGTCAGAATAATCAGACTGCTCTATGATGGCTCTGAAACACTCTGTACATGAAGGTTACCAGGACAGCACAGACAGCATTATGAGGGACTTTGTGACATCACAGTTTTAAAAAACAACCAACTTGGCCACATCCACACAGTGTTGGATGGGCCTAAACTAGGACATTAAAGGTACACTCCACTCAACTGCAGGTTGAAAATTGAACATTAAAAAAATGCAGGTTTATGGCATAAAAGTTTTGATGGTGAAGGATATCAGAAAATATTAACAGGACTGATAATATAGTCAAAATTCACAGTGATGTTGCTAAAAATTGGATTATTACAAATAGATTAGGAAAATACTCAGAAAATCATTTTTGTCAAAGCTGAACACATGAAACAACTTAAAATTTTACCATATAAAAAATTGATAATTACCATTATGAGTAATAATGAAAGCAGGGCAACATCTACAGAAAGTCAGGCAAAATATTCGGAGGCAAAGATAAAAAGAGAGACACACCCATACCCAGAAAAGGAAAAAATACTACCTGTAGAGGATGAATTGTCAGACGGGTTGGCAATTTCTCTGAAAGTGTAATCCCAAAACTATCTGGGAATTTATGGAGAATTTTGAACAATTCTGTGACATAAAAGTTTAATACCCAACCAAGTTATGTTAGCATACTGAAAGATATACTCCACTCACCTAATAAATGAACATTTTTTAAATTAAAAATATGAGAATTATTTTTATAAAAGGATTGATGGTGAAAGAGATGAAAAAATATAAATTATATAAATGTATAATATAGTCACCATACAGATAAGTGTGATAAAAAAGAAAAATTTTTCATAGCTGAAAGAATATCTGAATTTTAAAATAATCTCTCAATTTAAATGAATAATATTAAAGACTCCAAGACTGAGAGTGTTTATGGTGAAAGTTTCAAATATCAACAGTGTCTTTTTGTCTTTGGCTTTTGGCAATTTGATTACAATGTATCTCAGTGTAGATTACCTTACATTCATCTTATTGGTCTTTTGAAATTCATGGCACTGGATTTCATTTCCCAAGCTATATTTATGAACTATCAGCCAGTATTCCTTTTCTTAATTTCATTATTTGGTAATTAATTAATTTTTATTGAAATATAGTTGATTTACATAATATTATATTAGTTTCATGTGTATAACAAAGTGATTAACATTTTATATATTGTACTCCATTTAAAGTTATTATAAAATATTGCTTATATTCCCTGTTCTGTATAATATATAACTTATTTATTTTAAACATAGTAGTTTGTACCTCTTAATCCCCTAGTCCTATCTTGCCTCTCCTTCCTTCCTTCACCCCACTGGTAACCACTAGTTTGTTCTCTCTCTGTGTGAATCTGTTTCTGTTTTTCTGTATTCATTCATTTGTTTTACATTTTAGATTTTATATTCCTTTATATTTAGATATAAAGGACAATATGCAGTGTGTGTCTTTATCTATCTAAATTACTTTGCTAAGCATAATACCCTCAAGGTGCATCATGTTGTTGCAAATGGCAAAATTTTATACTTTTTATGGCTGAGTAGTATTCCATATATATGTATATAGTATTCCACATATATATGTATATGTGTATGTATATATATGTGTGTATATATATATAGTATTACATGTATATCCATCATATCTTCTTCATCCATTTATCTGTTGATGGACAGTTAGGTTGCCTCCATTATCTTGACTATTGTAAATAATGCTGCTATGGATATTAGGGTACATGTATCTTTTTGAATTAGTGTTTTCATTTTCTTTGCATATATTCCCAGGAGTGGAATTTCTGGATCATATGCTAGTTCTATTTTCAGTTTTTTGAAGAACCGCCTTACTATTTTCCATAATGCCTGCACCAATTTACACTCCTTCCAATAGTGTACAAGTGTTCCTTTTTCTCCACATCATTGCCAACATTTGCTATTTGTGGTCTTTTTGATGATAGCCATTCTGACAAGTATGAGGTGATATCTCACTGTGATTCTGATTTGTATTTCCCTCATGATTAGTGTTGTTGAGCAACTTTCATGTGCCTGTTGGCCATCTGTATGTCTTCTTTGGAAAAATGTCTATTCAGGGCTTCTGCTCATTTTTAACTGGGCTGTTTGTTATTTTGATACTGAGTTGTACAAGCTGTTTATATATTTTGGATAGTAACCCCTATTCATCATATGATTTGCAAATATTTTCTCCCATTCAGTAGGTTGGTTTTTCATTTTGTCAATAGTTTCCTTTGTTGTGCAAAAGCTTTTAAGTTTAATTAAGTCCATTCTGTTTACTTTTGCTTTTGTTTACTTTGCCTTAAGAGACATATCAAAAAAATATTGTTACAATTTATGTATTCTGCATATATTTTCTTTTACAAATTTTATTGTTTCTGGTATTACATTAAGGCCTTTAATCCATTTTGAGTTTATTTTTGTATATTGCGTGAGAAAATGTTCTAATTTCATTTTTTAACTTGTGGCTGTCCAGCTTTCCCTGCACCACTTATTGAAGAGACTGGTTTTCCTCATTTTATTTTATATTTTTGCTTCTTTTGTCATAGATTGATTGATCATAAGTGCGTGGGTTTATTTCTGGGCTCTCTATGCTAAATTTGTGGTAATATGTTAGACTGCACCAAAAAACTGATATAATGTCATATTAATGTCATAATAAATATTTACAAGATTGAATCTTATACATATATAGATATATATAGATATATAATTTACAAAATACAAAGTATAATTATATATGCCTTCTTCTCTTTTAAATAAGTCTACATTTTATTTTATTGTTTTATTTTATCTTTTGCTGGGCACCTTCCTGCCATTCCTCTCTATTAATCTATAGTAACTCCACCCAACCCAACAGGTGGAATTCTAATTCATTATTTTTAAAGTATAATATTGCACAATATAGATATAAAATAATATATTCAGTTATTCATTTGTTCTTGAGCACTTGTTTTCTTTTGTTTTTCTTGCCACCATGAACAATACTGCAATAAATATATTTATACATACATCCATACATGCTATTATTTTATTTTTATTTTATTATTTTTATATTATTATTTTATATTATTATTTTATATTATATTTTTTATATTATTATTTTTATTTTATTTCCATTTGCTGGTTTCCAAAACATGGGATTGTTGGGTCTATTTGCCACTGTTGTATATATTCTACATTCAAAAATAAAATATAATTACAGGCTTTTAAACTATCTTAATGTTTTTGTTATTTTAATGTTATTCAGGCTTCTTACACTGAATGGGAGAGCTTTCTGTCACATTTTTTGTCCTTTTACCAGAACACTGTTAATAACATTGGGGTTATTTTATCTTTAAAGATTAGGTAACACTATACATGGAACTCATTTGATTTTCATGTATTTTTCAGTGGCAGATATTAAAATTCCTTTTAAATTTATTTTATGGTAATGTTTGTAAGCAAATGTTTCACAATACTATAATGTATACTTGAAAGTTGCTAAGACAGTAAATCTTAAATGTTCTCACTACACAGACACGCACAAATGTTAACTATGTCAGGTAATTTATGTATTAACTAACCTTATTGTAGTAATCACTTTTTAATATATATGTATATCAAATCATCACACTGT
The DNA here is from genome assembly GCF_003676395.1 of Aethalodelphis obliquidens. Classification (NCBI taxonomy): domain Eukaryota; kingdom Metazoa; phylum Chordata; class Mammalia; order Artiodactyla; family Delphinidae; genus Aethalodelphis; species Aethalodelphis obliquidens. The sequence continues at coordinate 7,957,158 of NW_020837998.1, forward strand.
ACACCTTAAATTTACTATCTCAATAAAGCTGGGAAAAAATTAAAATATAAAACAGAGAAAGAAATGTTTCACATCTCCTTGGCTAAATTTTGGAAATTTATATTCAGCTAGGAAATATTCTGTTTTCTCTAGATTTCCTAGTTTATTTATACATCATAGTAGCATGTAGTATTTTCTTGTCATTGTTTCTGTCTTTCCAGGTAAATATGTTATGGATTTTTTTTTTATTGCTCACTCTTATATGTTTTGCTCTCTTTTTCCCTCAATCAGGATCATAAGGTATTCAACTGTATTTTTAAATGGATGAATGAGTATTCCCTCTCATCTAGAAGATATCTCATCACAATTGACACCCAGAAAAGTAATAATTCCAGTTGTCAAAGCTGCCAAATTAGCTCCAATGTGTAATAACTGGGAATATAATAAGAAGGAAAATAAAATGTCTGACTCCATACTTAGAACTACATAGTTTTCATGAGAAGTTCTTATTGGAAGCCTTTTTTTCCCACTTTCTCTTAACTTTATATGAGTACCTATTAGAAATTGAAGGTATTGTCTTCTTCTCCTTCGAAATTATAACAGGTTTACAAAAAGAAACTGGGCATATCAGGAATCAACGGATTATGTAGTATGCAGTTATTACTAAACAATTTGTCACACACAAAGAAATAATAGTGATAAATAAATGGAAAGCAAAGAATTAACCAATCTTTTGTCAGTTCACATAATATTTTAAACCATTTCAAATTCTAAAGGAAAATTTTTGATTTCTAAATTTTGTTCTTTTAAAATAGTTTCAAGAAAAATATTACTAAAAAATTCAATTAAATGAAGTCCCATGTATAGCAATTGTAGTTATGAGAAGGGAAGTTTGCTTATTTCTTCACAAGGGAGTGCTTAGTATATCTAGGATTTAGAAACTTGGATAAGACCTAACAACCAAAAACTCTTTCAAAGATGTGATAATTTCCTTTTTCTTAACATGTCTCTTAGTGAATCCTAAGATAAATCGACTTTTTCGTTTTGACTGCTATTTTGTAAGATTGATAAATTTCAAGTTTAGGGTCAAATAATACCACTAAGTCATTTTTGTATTACCAGTAAAGGAATGTAATATATTGGAATCAGACTCAGACAAACTTGTTATATAATCTTGGCTCAGTTACTAACTTGTTAAGAGACCTTAGACAAGATTTCATATAGATAGATAGATAGATAGATACAATTTAATCAAAAAACTTCAGAAGGTTGCTCTGAGGATTACATGTGAAACATATAACAAAATACCTGGCACATATTATAGACTAAAATACTCTTTTTAAAAAATTTCCTCCTTTTCACAGTTGGTTTCCAAGAATGATGAGGATATGACCATTGGTAATTTTTGCATGATTTCCATTAGTTCTTGAAACTCTGTGGTACTACTACATGTATCAGTCTTCTTGGATCTGCTGATTCAGGTCAGTCACTTCGAACAAAATTAAAATATAAGTTAAAATCTTATCATTCCTACTTCCTATATCATATGTTAAAGAATGAAGAGATCATCACTCACTATCTGAAAATGAAACAAAGCTGAATTTATTGCTTACTGTGGCAAGGGAGAGATATGCTCATCATATCTGTCCAAGCAGAGCAGATATTTGATATTATATAGAGCTTTTGGAAAGCATGGAGTACAAAAATTGATGGAAAATCAGAGATGTGATTAGCTTGTCATCATCTGTAGAAATGTGCTTACTCGGGTGAAACTGTTATTGATTGGTTGACATTCCAAGACGTATTTATCAGAATGAAGCTGTCCCTGATTTACTGACTTTCAGAAGAAAAAAACACACTGATTAGTTGCCTTAGAGAAGTGTGTTCACTCTAAGCACAGATACAAATTAAAAATAAGAGGCTTAATTCTCCCTGTTGAAAGTAGAGAAAGACTTCAGCCCCCTTCCTTTTTTTTTCAGAAGTTATTTCTCCATCCTTTTCAAATGTATGTAAATCTTCATAATGATTAAATAAGCCTCATGCCTGTCTCTCATCTCAGGAATATTTCCTCAAGGACCTGGGAATCATCTTTTTAAAATGCAAGCATCAAGGGAATAGTGCACCTATCTCTCAGTTCCTGGGGAAGACTAAGAGCCTGTCTTTAGTGGGTGCCTTCCTCCAATTTGCAATGGTAAGTTTGTTTCTCCTCTGGATAAATCCAGCACAGGGGATCTCCCCATTCACCATGATAAAGTTAAGCAAAACTATGTGTGCCACAAGATGTCGTCAAGTCCTCTTACTTGAGAACTAGTTACTGTCTACAGTATTTTGAAAACATGTATGTAATAGGTTGTACACGCTTGGCTGTATAAACAAGCACTGAGGTTCATTTCTGTCTTTGCAATCCCTTAGGGATTGCCTGTGTTGCACATCACATTCTGGTTCAATGCTTATCCAATAATAAAACTGTTGGGAGAAGGTTTTGTTTGTAATTACATTGCCCTGACACCACTGAGGTAGAGTTTATGTTAACTTTTGAACATATGTAAAACCAGCTCTGTTACTTACTTGTTTACATGACTACAGAATAATCTGACTTTTCCTAAATTTGTGGAAATTCTAAACTTCTCACGTGTTTTCTATTAGCCCTATATAGCATAGTAGGCATTACAGTTTAATCAGCACTCTGGGTAGAAATATAATCCCACCACTTAAGCACACAATTATTAATCCAAACTTCATGGGTTTGACTTCCAGCCAACCACTTACTGGCTATATGACTGTGGGCAAATTACTTTCCTCTCTATGTACCAGTTTCTTTATGTGTAAAATATAGATACAAATAGTACATTCTGTATAGGGTTATTCTGGGGAATTAATATGTTACCAAATATAACATAGTTATGTTAATTAATTTTTATAATTAAATTATTTTTAAAATATATAATTTATAAAATTATTTATAATTTAATTATAATAATATTTTATTTTTAAAAGTCTCTGACACATATAAGGAGTATATATTGTGTTTATTAAATTAAGACTATTCTTACACTATACATTTCTTAAAATCAGAATGTATAATTGATTATTTTTATACCCCAGTAGCATCTAATACTAATAAAACTTTACTTTATTTATAGTGCAAGTATACTTTAAGCTTGGTCCTTCCTGATTTTCCATCTAGTATGACATGGAGTACAGAGTATAGATAACATGAAGTGTAATCACTCAAAATTGTTTACTATAAATGAATAAGTATTTATTTACAAATAACATAATAATTCAGAAGCAATAAAATGATGACAGGACCAGGTAGACACTGATGATATATTAATATATCCAAAGAAGTTCTCTATCAGACTCCATGGGGGTGTAAAAATCTATTGCAAAGGGAAAGTTTTATGAAAATCATATGTAGTTTTGGCATTGGGAATAATGAACAGTTCTATAAGAGGCAGTGTTGCAAAATGGAAAGAGCTATGATTTCAGTTTTAAGCTGAACCTGGGTTCAAGTGTAAGCTATACTGTGAATTAGCTGTTACCTAGAGCGATTCATTGACCCTTTCTGAGTTCCCCATTTTGAAATGAGAATAATAACATTTACAACTTATAGAATTATTAAACTTGAATTTTATAATTTTTTGAAGTGCTTTGTACATGGAAAACACATGGCAGCTTATAGCCATTGTTATTATGAGCATTAGTTGTAGTAACTAGAAATTGTAGTAATAGTAGTAGTTGTAGAAGTAGTAGTACTAGTAATAGTAGTAGTTGTAATAGCACTTTGTTTGTCTGCTATTTTGGCCTCCTTTGCCCCTCTTTCAGGGGCTACCATTGCACTTCAGGCAGTTGGTGCCCTTCAGTCTGTATGAGAAAAAGCTATTTGCATTTTAGAGGCATTTCCAATTAAACTCTTTCTGTTTAGGTGGCAGACCGCAAAAGGTGGGTGGAAAGATTTTTTTTGTTTAAGTGTGTGTGTGTATGCAGATTTTAGTTCCTGAAATAATATTACATTAGCAGCTCCCTATTAGCAAGGCTAACGTTGCCTACATAGAGTTTATTTGCAGCTTACCACATTCATCTTCTAACTAACCCAATGATCTGATGCAATTAGACATTGCAAGTTTAATTGGTAAATAGCACCATTATGCTACTCTCAGAATGAATCAGTATGTTCATTTTTAAAAAAATTGTGTTCATTCAAACATGTTTTTCAAAATTACAGAATTAATGCATATTCAGTACGGAAAAATTAGAAAATGCACATATTTATAAGGAAGAAAATACCAAAAATACACAAATTTCATGACTCAAAGAAATTCACCATTAAAATTTGAATACATATCATTTCAGACTATTTTTCATGCATGTACTTATATACTTTTTCTTATAATGGGCTATATATTTTTAATTACTTAATGCTTTTTATGAGAAGAATTATACTTTCCTAGCAGCTTTCTTAGTAGCTAAGTATTTCTTTTCATAAATGTATCACAATTTACTTAGGCAATCTCATATTATTAATCATTGCCTCACTTGATCCAAAATATTGAGTATTATGTGGATATGTGTGTTTGTGCTATAACTTGCATCTGATTGAATAATTGTCAATTTTAAATACATGGATTAAGTCACATAAAAAGTTAAAAAGTTACCAGTTACTTTTTAAAAAACAGTACTTTTGTTTCATGTAGCAGAAAAATAAAAGGAAAAGGTCTTTAAGTAGTGGTAAAACCTATATTTTTGTAGGTTAAGTTCATGAAAAGTTAGGGCTAGAGAGTGTGTGAAAGAAATTTGGACAATTTATATATATGTGCATCTTTCAATTTTTCATCTTAGATCTCAGCATCAAATGGCAGGTGCTTTTTTCATTGAAATGAAAAGAAAGTATTTTCTGTAACAGTGACAAATCTATTTAATTCTCATAGGAAGGTAGAATCATGTTTTATTGCCATCATGAATATTAAAAGTACTGAATAATCTACCACCTAGGAAAACTGAAGTGGGTACATGCTCCCATCACTTATAATTGTTATTCCTTTTAACCAAAATGAAAGAAAAGAAGCAGTTTTACTAAAATAAAAATAACAAAACCAAATAGCTTTTAGAAATGAATATCAGTATGCTAACTTCGAAATTTTTGAACTTTCCTCACAAAGCATTAATTTTGTTTTAGTTTAAATTACTGACTAATGAAATCTGGTTGGGCTTTCTTGACATGTATAAACTGTATTTCTTTGAAATTTATTTATACTTTAAATTGAATTATTTTTAGTAGTCAGTAATTGGTTAGCATTTATTTTCCCAAATAACAGGCTCTATTATAACTGGTCCCTTCTCATCTTGCATCCCTCAAACATTCCTTATTCTAAAGCTGCTCAGGCTGCTTTAGCCTTTGTGCCTTTCTTTTTAAGATACCAAAACATTTGGATGACAGTTGCTAATATTCAGTCAAAAACCCAGATGCTCTGATTATATTTTTGCAGATGTTTATTGAGAGGAAAACAAAAGTGTCTACTTCTCCATAAGAAGAAAGGATACACATTTGATTGCATCATTATTAGAATGTACTTACAAATGGGCAGAGGCATTGTACTGAAACAAACCCAGGCAGGGTTTTCTGTCAAGAGGATCTATAATCAATCAGTCTCTCTCTCTCTCTCTCTCTCTCTCTCTCTCACTCTTTCCCTCTCTCTCTCACTCTTTCCCTCTCTCTCTCTCTGACCGCTTAAGTGTGCTCACCATTATTTTGTGCTCCTGTATAATATGGCTCACCAGAAGACAACAAGAGTCCAAGCTTTTGATTTACACTTAAACAGAATAGAATTCCTACTGCAATCTTAAGCCTAAACTGCTTTGGGTTGGGTGATGGGTGATACTGTGGACTGCCCCAGGTAAGAATGACAATGTACCTTATTTCTCATTGGCCCTATGCCACATTTTAACATATATATTCAGAGATCTCTCAGAGAAGCAGGATTATTTGAGCACAGTTTTTCACATGACTGTCATCACATTTTAATACTCTCACAACATTACCCTAAATTGTCACAGCTAGCAAGATGTAGATATAATATACAGATCACTGATTTTAATTTTACCCATTACCACGATAATATAATATCATATGACTGTAGACTAAAATTTGTATGAGAAAATTTTCAGTTTATAAAATGTATATATTTTAAAATATAAATTCAACAGAAAAATCACTTTGTATTTTTTAAAATAAAGCAGATCTTATTATGAAGTAGTGTTTAATAATATATGATTATCACCATATAAATATCTTTTAATCAAGATGTTAATAATAAATAACTTCATTCTGGGCTGAATGAGTCAGAAATGATGGATCCTTATTTTAAAAGCAGATTTAGAAAGAAAAAGTAAATATGAGACATTTAAAATGAGAAATTATTGTCATATAAAGTTCAAAATCCATTAGAATCAGGTGATTTTACCCTCATACATGTGTGCATATATGAAGAGATACATAACTAAAGAGATATGATAAGCATGGAAATGGTAGAATGGTTACCTGAAGCTTGTTAATTTCCTTTTAGTTAAAATGCTGAGGCTTCTTTGAATAAGAAATATTTTCTTAGTTAAATTCAAATGCTTCTGGTTTTGGCTTGAACTATGAGTGCCTCAGAACCAGTTTATTTAGTTCTAGCTTTATTCAATTGTGATAGAAGCCTATAATAAGCAGCACAATATAACACTATTTATTCTTGTTTGTTTTCAGCCCTTTACATTATTAACATAAAATATTTTCCTCAAAATTTATTTTCTGCAATGTGTTCTTTCTTTGATGCATTACTCACCTCAAGCAATAATAAATTATTTTTGTCAGTACGAATTCTACTTGCAGATGATCACCTACTAGCTCAGTATATTCATAACAATTCTTACCTCAATAATGCCTCTGATTTCCTTTTTTTCTCATTTACACTCTCTATTCACTAAATCAGACATTCACAACCACTCACTTAAGACTATAGAAGAGTATCTTAAGTAATCTTGTTGTTTATAGGATTTCCTCAGTCCAATAACTCTATACAGTGCCACCAACGTATGCTTCCAAAACAACAATCAAATCATATTGCTCAAAAATATTCAGTAGCTTTCTCCTTACCTTCCTGTGTGTGCATGTGTGTATATACACATGCATACATGTCCGTTTTATCTTTTGGAGGGAAGGAAAAGATTGAATATTTTTAGGAATTTTTATCATGCTTTGGTTGAAAACACTTATTCTCTGAAAAAAACTTCCAAGCACAAAACTGCAGTTAAGGTCCTTCTTTGTCCACTGTACGGTGGGGAATAAACTAAGGAAATATTCACAGTATTGTTCCTAATGTAACCTGTTCCAGAATGTCAATCTTTTTAAGAAGTCTCAAGATGATTAATATAAAATCAGCCTTGAATGTTTAGATAACTGCTCATAATTTGCCTATATTTTTTCTAATGTTTTTCTTCCTTATTTAGGTACAAGTTTTGTCTGCTTTATCTAATAATCAGTTTACCAGAGATCATGCTATGCCCCAAATGTACGCTTCTGCCTTTGAAATATGATTACTCAGGGGTGTGTTTTTGTCTCATTAAAATTATGGCATTTTCCCTTGAGTATTCTTTTAAACTAAGAAATTTAAACAGATAACTTTATACTAACACTTTCTATTGTTTATAAAACCTTCAGAATTTTATCAGCACTGAAACTGACTTGAGTGTGTACCAAACAGCACTGTGAGTTGGTTTCAATTTAAATTAAGTTTCTTTAGAGTTTAGTGAGAACTTGAGCAGGTTTAAAGTGAGTTTTTATTATATTCTCTTTTAGGCATGCTAAATGTTTTTAAAAAATCCATTTTTGTGCTATGGCATTATTTAAGCTATTCCTATTTTTCTGATCTGCCAAATAAAATATGTGTCTGTGTAGTGATTTCTAAGGAGAAACAGCTCCATCTAAAGGCTATTTTGAGTCATCTCAACTTTCTTTTTCATTTCCAAGTTTTCAGAAATCTATTGCAAAAAATTACTGGTAGAAATGAAAACCCTTATAACTTTAATATAAAACAATATTTAGCATATATACTTAAAATCATATATATATATATATATGATTAATTAAACAAGGGGGCCATTAGACTGTGGTCCTGATGCTGTGTCAGCCTATGTAAGCAAACCAAAATCTAAGCCTGTAAACAATTAAAGGTTAAAAATTGAAACTTAGGGACAACCAATTAGGCTTTAAACTATAGCCAAACAATAATTTCCTTACCTTGCTTCCACCTTTTCTCTGTAAAAGTATTTCCCTGAGTTCCTGTCCAGGGACACTCCTAATCAATTCCGGTTTGGTGCTGCCCAACTCAAATAGATTTTTGCTCAACTAAGCTCTTAAAGTTTTTAATATGCCTCAGTTTATCTTTCAACAGTCTTGGTGTCAGAAGAGAGAACTGAAGGAGACCCCCTGTGATCCCAAGGAGCAACAAGCAACCAGGCAAATGTAACCCACTGAGCCCCTTGATCTCACTGCTTTCTTGCTGCCTCTGGAGGTCACTGGTAAGTCCCTCTAGGAAGCTAGTTCTGCAGCTTTTGTGTTATGGGCTTTATTTGAGCATTTCTTCTTCTGGACTGGCTCCAGATACCAGCCGGAGTTGGACTGGATTCCACTTAGAAACTGTGCTGGGTCCAGGGTTGGACTGGGTCTGTCTCAAACTGGACCAGGTTCAGTGTGAAGCTTCAAATGAATAAAACTTTGTTTTAAGGCTGAACAAATAGCTTAAACTTACAAAAGGAAATCTTGAATTACAGTAGCTGCAGTGGAGAACTTTTCACCTAGATAAGCTTATCCACTTACAAGGTGCCCTAGAGAAAAAGGGGTTTCAGCCAACCACTCACCCATGTAAAGGGTAGATGAAAAAATATTTTTTCTCCTCTACAGTTTCTGATGATCAGGATGAGACCTGCTGGGATGCCCCACTTTCTCCAGAGCCTGCAGATGGTATACTGAGAAAACTGGCAGAAGCCAGCCAAGAGTGAGAATTCTTATCAGAGTCAGCTATCCTTGATCTCTATCTGTGGTGCACAGTCTAGAGACAAAAGTAAAGTTTCATTTTGTCCCTTCCTTTCCAAATTAAGATTGGCAGGGGAAAAAAAATTTGTAAGAATTAGAACTTTGATTGTGACTCCTGAGTTTGCTTTTGGGTATTCATTGGTTATTGATCCTTTCTCTCCCAGAAACAGCTATTGCCTTCTTGTCTATCTCATTTTGTGTTCTAAGAATTTGTCTTGGCAACTGTCAGGTTGGGAGCCCCCAAAATATGGTTAGAGAGAAATATGGGTTGCACTCCATTTGCAGCTAGGGTCCTGCTGATCTCAGGTGGTGTTGGCCTGCAGTGGCTTGAAGCAGGATTTTGATTCCCTGCCGGGGACCAGCCCCAGCTGAACAGGATTCACCCAAAGG
>NW_020837998.1:7966612-8039092 GCF_003676395.1 Aethalodelphis obliquidens
CATGCTGAGACTCAAAGGCACTTCCTATGTGGCTCCCGGCAATTCCCCAGCCAGAGATTGAAGTCAGGTCACAGCAGTGAGAGCACTGAATCTTAACCACTAGACCACGAGAGCTAGTAGCCTGTGACAAGGCCCTTGCCCATCATCTTTGTAGAAATGAATTTCCACAAAGAGATGGAAAGTAGTGAAACAAGTAAAGTGTTTATTAGGAGAAAAAAGAGTACGTGTGAATAGGCACACAGGGCAGGCTCAGAGAGAGAGTTGTACCCTCGTGGTAGTTTGAATCAATGGTATGGGGCAGTTCTTCTGGGTTTCCTCTGCCAATTATCTTGCTTTGCCTGGCTCTGAGTCTATATTTGGTTAATCTCAGGGTTCTCCCCTGTGTGTGCACGCATCTCTTAACCAAGATGGATTCTAGTGCAGAGACCTATGGGTAGGTTGACATCACTTACTATGGGGTGGCGCACCCTCCCTTTTTGGCCCCTGAGGAGCCTTTCTGTGCATGTATAGTCAGGAAGGTCTCCTTGACCTCGAGAATGAGAAATACGTAGTATCTTTGTTGTTTTGTTGTTGAGGTATAGTTGTTTTACAATGTTGTGTTAGTTTCTACTGTACAGCGAAGTGGACTTCCCTGTGCTATACAGCAGGTTCTTATTAGTTATCTATTTTATACATATTAGTGTCTATATGTCAATCCCAATCTCCCAATTCATCCCACCACCACCACCCCCGCTTTCCCCCCTTAGTGTCCATACGTTTGTTCTCTATATCTGTGTCTCTATTTTTGCCTTGCAAGCCAGTTCATCTGTACCATTTTTCTAGATTCCACATATATGTGTTAATATACAATATTTGTTTTTCTCTTTCTGACTTACTTCACTCTGTATAACAGTCTCTAGGTCCATCCACGTCTCTATAAATGACCCAGTTTGTTCCTTTTTATGGCTGAGTAATATTCCATTGTATATATGTACCACTTCTTCTTTATTCAATCATCTGTCAATAGACATTTAGGTTGCTTCAATGGACATTTAGGTTGCTTCCATGACCTGGCTAAATAGTACTGCAGTGAATATTGGGGTGCCTGTGTCTTTTGAATTATGGTTTTCTTTGGGTATATGCCCAGTAGTGGGATTGCTAGGTCATATGGTAATTCTATTTTTAGATTTTTAAGGAACATCCATGCTGTTCTCCATAGTGGCTGTATCAATTTACATTCCATGTGGTCTCTTTATCTTTTATCTGGGCAGGGCTCAGCTCCTCCTAGCTCCTGCTATTATCTTCATCTTGGAGTATCTATCCACAGGGGACAAACTCCAACTGCTCAGCCTGGGGCTCATCTATCTCCTGCCTCACCATCAATTATTGCCAGCTCTCTTTCATTCTTTTGGTTATTTCTGAGAGTAGCCCTGGATTCTGGGAGGGTAGTATCCTTTTGGTACACTTCTTGTGGTTGTTAAATATTGCCAGGAAAATTTACTGTTTGTCCCAGCCGAAACTTGACAAGACACTTGAAAGGATTTTTTTTTTTTAAAGTCAGATATTGCCCCAATTGGAAGCTGATATTAAGAGTCTGGAAAACAAACAAAAAAGAGTCAGAGGAATTTTTTTAAGGTCTTCTCTCTTAAACTAAAATGAAACTATGTACCGAGAGGGAAAGAAAAACATTCTGAAGCTGTTGTGGAAGGATTTGCTAAAACATTCCAAAGACACACAGATCCAAATCTAGAACTTAGGAATTTTTTGTTTTTCAGTTTAGTTGAACATCTTCTCCCTCTCATAAAGAAGTAACCTGAAGGTAATATAAGTAAATGCGTAGGTCAGCCTCATGATATCATTCAGGTTGCAACCCAATTCTATGAGGAATTAAAAACAACTGTACTTGTCTTACAAATCAAGTATTTTCAAGAAAAGAAATGCAGCTCTAGAGACAATTCAACATCCATCTATCATTTTGAATCAATCCCTAAACTTCCTCTATTCATCTCAAAAAACTCACAGATATTATAAAATATCTGGATTTAGGAAACAAAAGCACTTTTTTGGAGAAACTTACATTCTTACTCTGTGCTTTTGAGAGGTATATATCTGACCTGGTCTTCTTTCAGAACTCAGAGCCAAATCTTAAAATGAAAACTTCACAGAGGGAATTCTTAGAAAATAGGAAGCATTTGGAAATTAGTCAAATAAAAACTCAACACTCTTTTCCACAAATACTAGTAAAAAGTTTGGCATCTGAGGAAGTAAACTTAACTTATTCCATCTACCAAAAATGTGATTTGGACCTAACTGTTCTTTTACAAACTAGTGAGATTTGCATTGATGTACATGTCTCATGGCTAAAATTTAAAAATGAAAGCTGTAAGATCTATGTTTGCATTTGTATGCATGTTTATGTATGCTATAGATGTGTGACATTTTTTACCTTCGGATGGTATGCCAAAATTAATTTGTGAAGAGCTTTATTTAATTGGTTTAAAGAAAAATAAGCACTTAGATAAATTAAGTATACTCTCAGAAATATAGAAACTAACCCAAACGTTTTTCAAGTTCACATGATCTAGGATAATCTTTGCTACATAAAAGCTAGCTTGTCTGTTGTCTAATTAAAATAGGCATATCTTCAGAATTATTAATATCAAATATAAGGCAGACATACAACTTTATTCTATCTGGGTGTGCTAGTCATAAGTTTGTGCTATCTCTTACAAAATGTGACAGCAAGAAAAGCTAAAACATTAAAACTTAAGGACAACCAATCACAAACAGCCAAGTAGGCTTTATGCTATAGCCAATCAATAATTTTCTTACTTCACTTCTGCCTTTTTTCTATAAAAGTCTCTCCCTGAGCTCCTGTTTGGTGAGTTCTCCTAACCACTTCTGGTTTTTCATTGCCTGGTCCAAATCAAATTTTGCTCAAATAAACTTAAAATTTTTAATATGCTCCAGTTTGTCTTTTAATACTATATCTCCTGAATATGTTTGCTATCTAATATTTGACTAGACAGAAACTAGACTGCATTTTCTAAAGTTTCATGTGTCTCGAGCAAAAATTGATATGGATTAAATTTTGTGCTGACTTTGTGATAGTTTTTGGCTTTTGAGAAAAATTCAAGTCTCTTATAATTTAAATTAATTTTGGCATTAGTGAAGGGATTATCACACTAGAATTGGATGTACATTAGTGACATTTTATATAAAAGTGGTGATAGTACTAATATCATTTGTATTTCTAGGAGCAAAGATTTCAAGTCATCCAATACAGTTAGTAATTAAGTCAACCACAATAACTGAACTACAGAATGATCAGACCAGATATTTACTGATTAACAGATAATTCAGATTAAACTACTCAAATGTCAGGTGTTTGAAATCCCTACCAGTTTATTTTGTTTTGGTCCTATCTAAAGTAAAGGCTTAGGCAAAGCCACAACTCCTGGCCTTTAGCTATTTTCATAGAGAGCAACCCACAATGAAATAAAATATATAATAAGTCCATGCTCAAAAGAAAAACTATTCCACTAATATGGTATTCACAATTTATATGATATATGCAGGCAATCAAAAATACATCAGTGGCCCCCACTTCCAATTTCCTTCTACCTAAAGAGTTAAGTAGAGGGACAAGGGGAAGATGGCAGAAGAGTAAGACACAGAGATAATCTTCCTCCCCACAGATATACCAGAAATGCATCTACACATGGAACAACTCTTACAGAACACCTACTGAACGCTGGCAGAAGACCTCAGACCTCCCAAAAGGCAAGAAACTCCCCACATACATGGGTAGCACAAAAGAAAAAAAGAAAAAACAGAGACAAAAGAATAGGGACGGGATCTGCACCAGTGGGAGGGAGCTGTGAAGGAGGAAAGGTTTCCACACACTAGGAAGCGCCTTCGCGGGTGGAGACTGCGGGTGGCGGAGGGGGGAGCTTCGGAGCTGCGGAAGAGAGCGCAGCAACAGGGGTGCGGAGGGCAAAGCGGGGAGATTCCCGCACAGAGGATAGGTGCCGACCGGCACTCACCAGCCTGAGAGGCTTGTCTGCTCACCCGCCGGGGCGGGCGGGGCTGGGAGCTGAGGCTCGGGCTTTGGTAGGAGCGCAGGGAGAGGACTGGGGTTGGTGGCGTGAACACAGCCTGAAGGGGTTAGTGCACCACGGCTACCTGGGAGAGAGTCCAGGAAAAGGTCTGGAGCTGCCGAAGAGGCAAGAGACTTTTTCTTCCCTCTTTGTTTCCTGGTGTGTGAGGAGAAGGGATTAAGAGCGTTGCTTAAAGGAGCTCCAGAGATGGTCACGAGCTGCAGCTAAAAGTGCGGACCCCAGAGACGGGCACGAGACACTAAGGCTGCTGCTGCCGCCACCAAGAAGCCTGTGTGCGAGCACAGGTCACTATTCACACCTCCCTTCCGGGGAGTCTGTGCAGCCCACCACTGGCAGGTTCCTGGGATCCAGGGACAACTTCCCCTGGAGAATGCACGGCAAGCCTCAGGCTGGTGAAACGTCACGCTGGCCTCTGCCGCCGCAGGCTCACCCCACACTCCGTGCCCCTCCATCCCCCCCGGCCTGAGTGAGCCAGAGTCCCGGAATCAGCGGCTCCTTTAACCCCGTCCTGTCTGAGCGAAAAACAGACGCCCTTCGGTGACCTACATGCAGAGGCAGAGCCAAATCTGGGAGCTGTGAGAACAAAGAAGAGAAAGAGAAATCTCTCCCAGCAGCCTCAGAAGCAGCGGATTAAAGCTCCACAATCAACTTGATGTACCCTGCATCTGTGGAACACATGAATAGACAACGAATCATCCCAAATTGAGGAGGTGGACTTTGAGAGCAAGATTTAGGATTTTCTCCACTTTTCCTCATTTTGTGATTGTGTATGTGTATGCTTCTGTGTCAGATTTTATCTGTATAACTTTGCTTCCACCATTTGTCCTATGGTTCTATTCGTCCGTTTTTTTAAAAAAATTTTGTTCTTAATAATTATTTTTGATTTTAATAACTTTGTTTTATTTTATTTTATCTTCTTTCTTTCTTTCCTTCCTTCCCTCCTTTAGACAATGAATCATCCCAAATTGAGGAGGTGGACTTTGAGAACAAGATTTATGACTTTTTCCCCTTTTCCTCTTTTTGTGAGTGTGTATGTGTATGCTTCTATATGAGATTTTGTTTGTATAGCTTTGCTTCCACCATTTGTCCTAAGGTTCTATCTGTCCGTTTTTTGATTGTATTTTTTTAGTTTGTTTTCTTAATAATTATTTTTTAATTTAATAACTTTATTATATTTTATTTTACTTTATCTTCTTTCTTTTTTCCTTCCTTCCTTCCTTCCGTACTTTCTTTCTTCCTATTTCTACTATTTCTTTCTCTCTACTTTTTCTCCCTTTTATTCTGAGCCATGTGGATGAAAGGCTCTTGATGCTCCAGCCAGGAGTCAATGCTGTGCCTCTGAGGTGGGAGAGCCAAATTCAGGACACTAGTCAACAAGAGATCTCCCAGCTCCACATAATATCAAATGGCGAAAATCTCCCAGAGATCTCCATCTCAACGCCAGCACCGAGCTTCACTCAATGAACAGCAAGCTACAGTGCTGGACACCCTATGCCAAACAACTAGCAAAACAGTAGCACAACCCCACCCATTAGCACAGAGGCTGCCTAAAACCATAATAAGTCCACAGAAACCCCAAAACACACCACCAGACGTGGACCTGCCCACCAGAGAGACAAGATAAAGCCTCATCCACCAGAACACAGGCACTAGTCCCCTCCACCAGGAAGCCTACACAACCCACTGAACTAACCTTAGACACTGGGGACAGACACCAAAAACAACGGGAACTACGAACCTGCAGCCTGCAGAAAGGAGACCCCAAACACAGTAAGATAAGCAAGATGAGAAGACAGAAAAACACACCGCAGATGAAGGACCAAGATAAAAACCCACCAGACCTAACAAATGAAGAGGAAATAGGCAATCAACATGAAAAAGAATTCAGAATAATGATAGTAAAGATGATCCAAAATCTTGGAAATAGAATGGGCAAAATGCAAGAAACATTTAACAAGGACCTAGAAGATCTAAAGGTGAAACAAACTACGATGAACAACACAATAAATGAAATGAAAAATACTCTAGATTGGATCAATAGCAGAATAACTGAGGCAGAAGAATGGATAAGTGACCTGGAAGATAAAATAGTGGAAATAACTACTGCAGAGCAGAATAAAGAAAAAAGAATGAAAAGAATTGAGGACAGTCTCAGAGACCTCTGGGACAACATTAAACTCACCAACATTCAAATTATAGGGGTTCCAGAAGAAGAAGAGAAAAGAAAGGGACTGAGAAAATATTTGAAGAGCTTATGGTTGAAAACTTCCCTATTATGGGAAAGAAAATAGTTAATCAAGTCCAGGAAGCACAGAGAGTCCCATACAGGATAAATCCAAGGAGAAATATACCAAGACACATATTAATCAAAATGTCAAAAATTAAATACAAAGAAAACATATTAAAAGCAGCAAGGGAAAAAAAAACAAATAACACACAGGGGAATCCCCATAAGGTTAACAGCTGATCTTTCAGCAGAAACTCTGCAAGCCAGAAGGGGGTGGCAAGACATACTTAAAGTGATGAAGGAGAAAAACCTGCAATCAGATTACTCTACCCAGCAAGGATCTCATTCAGATTTGATGGAGAAATTAAAACCTTTACAGACAAGCAAAAGCTGAGAGAGTTCAGCACCACCAAACCAGCTTTACAACAAATGCTAAAGGAATTTCTCTAGGCAAGAAACACAAGAGAAGGAAAAGACCTACAATAACGACCCCAAAACAATTTAGAAAATGGGAATAGGAACATACATATTGATAATTACCTTAAATGTAAATGGACTAAATGCTCCCACGAAAAGACACAGACTGGCTGAACGGATACAAAACAAGACCCATATATATGCTGTCTACAAGAGACCCACTTCAGACCTAGAGACACATACAGACTGAAAGCAAGGGGATGGAAAAACATATTCCATGCAAATGGAAACCAAAAGAAAGCTAGAGTAGCAATTCTCATATCAGACAAAATAGACTTTAAAATAAAGACTATTAGAAGAGAAAAAGAAGGACACTATGTAATGATCAAGTGATTGATCCAAGAAGAAGATATAACAATTGTAAATATTTATGCACACAACATAGGAGCAACTCAATACATAAGCAAATACTAACAGTCATAAAAGGGGAAATCGACAGTAACACATTCATAGTAAGGGAATTTAACACCCCACTTTCACCCATGGACAGATCATCCAAAATGAAAATAAATAAGGAAACACAAGCTTTAAATGATACATTGAACAAGATGGACTTAATTGATATTTATAGGACGTTCCATCCTAAAACAACAGAATACACATTTTTCTCAAGTGCTCATGGAACATTCTCCAGGACAGATCATATCTTGGGTCACAAATCAAGCTTTGGTAAATTTAAGAAAATTGAAATTGTATCAAGTATCTTTTCTGACCACAACGCTATGAGACTAGATATCAATTACAGGAAAATAACTGTAAAAAATACAAACACATGGAGGCTAAACAATACACTACTTAATAACGAAGTGATCACTGAAGAAATCAAAGAGGGAATTAAAAAATACCTAGAAACAAATGACAATGGAGACACGATGATGCAAAACCTATGGGATGCAGCAAAAGGAGTTCTAAGAGGGAAGTTTATAGCAATACAAGCCCACCTTAAGAAACAGGAAACATCTCGAATAAACAACCTAACCTTGCACCTAAAGCAATTAGCAAAAGAAGAACAAAATAACCCCAAAGTTAGCAGAAGGAAAGAAATCATAATATTCAGATCAGAAATACATGAAAAAGAAATGAAGGAAACGTTGACAAAGATCAATAAAACTAAAAGCTGGTTCTTTGAGAAGATAAACAAAATTGATAAACAATTAGCCAGACTCATCAAGAAAAAAAGGAAGACTCAAATCAATAGAAATGGAAAAGGAGAAGTAACAACTGACACTGCAGAAATACAAAAGATCATGAGAGATTACTACAAGCAACTCTATGCCAATAAAATGGACAACCTGCAAGACATGGACAAATTCTTAGAAATGCACAACCTGCCAAGACTGAATCAGGAAGAAATAGAAAATATGAACAGACCAATCACAAGCACTGAAATTGAAACTGTGATTAAAAATATTCCAACAAACAAAAGCCCAGGCCCGATGGCTTCACAGGCAAATTCTATCAAACATTTAGAGAAGAGTTAGCACCTATCCTTCTCAAACTCTTCCAAAATATAGCAGACGGAGGAACACTCCCAAATTCATTCTACAAGGCCACAGTCACCTTGATACCAAAACCAGACAAGGATGTCACAAAGAAAGAAAACTACAGGCCAATATCACTGATGAACATAGATGCAAAATTTCTCAACAAAATACTAGCAAACAGAATCCAACAGCACATTAAAAGGATCATACGCCATGATCAAGTGGGGTTCATTCCAGGAATGCAAGGATTCTTCAATATACACAAATCAATCAACGTTATACACCATATTAACAAATTGAAGGACAAAAACCATGTGATCATCTCAATAGATGCAGAGAAAGCTTTTGACAAAATTCAACACCCATTTATTATAAACACCCTACAGAAAGTAGGCATAGAGGGAAATTTCCTCAACATAATAAAGGCCATATATGACAAACCCACAGCCAACATCATCCTCAATGGTGAAAAACTGAAAGCATTTCCACTAAGATCAGGAAGAAGACAAGATTGCCCAGTCTCACTACTCTTATTCAACATAGTTTTGGAAGTTTTAGCCACAGAAATCAGAGAAGGAAAGGAAATAAAAGGAATCCAAATTGGAAAAGAAGAAGTAAAGCTGTCACGGTTTGCAGATGACATGATACTATACATAGAGAATCCTAAAGATGCTACAAGAAAACTACTAGAGCTAATCAATGAATTTGGTAAAGTAGCAGGATACAAAATTAATACACAGAAATCTCTGGCATTCCTATACACTAACGGTGAAAAATCTGAAAGTCAAATCAAGAAAACACTCCCATTTACCATTGCAACAAAAAGAATAAAATATCTAAGAATAAACCTACTTAAGGAGACAAAAGACGTGTATGCAGAAAATTATAAGACCCTGATGAAAGAAATTAAAAATGATACCAACAGATGGAGAGATATACCATGTTCTTGGACTGGAAGAATCAACTTTGTGAAAATGACTCTACTACCCAAAGCAATCTACATGTTCAATGCAATCCCTATAAAACTACCACTGGCATTTATCACAGAAATAGAACAAAAATTTTCACAATTTGTATGGAAATGCAAAAGACCCTGAATAGCCAAAGCAATCTTGAGAATGAAAAACGGAGCTGGAGGAATCAGGCTCCCTAACTTCAGACTATACTACAAAGCTACAGTAATCAAGACAGTGTGGTTCTGGCAAAAAAAACAGAACATAGATTAATGGAACAGGATAGAATGCCCAGAGATAAACCCACGTACATATGGTCACCTTATGTTTGATAAAGGAGGCAGGAATGTACAGTGGAGAAAGGACAGCCTCTTCAATAAGTGGTGCTGGGATAACTGGACAGGTACATGTAAAAGTATGAAATTAGATCACTCCCTAAGAGCATACACGAAAATAAGCTCAAAATGGATTAAAGACCTAAATGTAAGGCCAGAAACTATCAAACTCTTAAAGGAAATCATAGGCAGAACACTGTATGACATAAATCACAGCAAGATCCTTTCTGACCCACCTCCTAGAGAAATGGAAATAAAACCAAAAATAAACAAATGGGACCTAATGAAACTTCAAAGCTTTTGCACAGTGAAGGAAACCATAAACAAGACCAAAAGACAACCCTCAGAATAGGAGAAAATATTTGCAAATGAAGCAACTGACAAAGGATTAATTTCCAAAATTTACAAGCAGCTCATGCAGCTCAATAACAAAGAAACAAACAACCCAATCCAAAAATGGGCAGAAGACGTAAAGAGACATTTCTCCAAAGAAAATATACAGACTGCCAACAAACACATGAAAGAATGTTCAACATCATTAATCATTAGAGAAATGCGAATCAAAACTGCAATGAGATATCATCTCACACCAGTCAGAATGGCCATCATCACAAAATCTAAAAACAATAAATGCTGGAGAAGGTGTGGAGAAAAGGGAACACTGTTGCACTGCTGGTGGGAATGTGAATTGGTACAGCCACAATGAGGAACAGTATGGAGGTTCCTTAAAAAAAACTACAAATAGAACTACCATATGACCCAGCAATCCCACTACTGGACATATACCTAGAGAAAACCATAATTCATAAAGAGACATGTACCAAAATATTCATTTCAGATCTGTTTACAATAGCCCAGAGATGGAAACAACCTAAGTGCCCATCATCGGATGAATGGATTAAGAAGATATGGCACATATATACAATGGAATATTACTCAGCCATAAAAAGAAATGAAATTCTGCTATTTGTAATGAGGTGGATAGACCTAGAGTCTGTCATACAGAGTGAAATAAGTCAGAAAGAGAAAGACAAATACCGTATGCTAACACATATATATGGAATTTAAGAAAAAAATTGTCATGAAGAACCTAGGGGTGAGACAGGAATAAAGACACAGACCTACTAGAGAACGGACTTGAGGATATTGGGAGGGGGAAGGGTGAGCTGTGACAAAGCGAGAGAGAGGCATGGACGTATATACACTACCAAATGTAAGGTAAATAGCTAGTGGGAAGCAGCCGCAAAGCACAGGGAGATCAGCTTGGTGCTTTTTGACCGCCTGGAGGGGTGGGATAGGGAGGGTGGGAGGGAGGGAGACGCAAGAGGGAAGAGATATGGGAACATATGTATATGTATAACTGATTCACTTTGTTATAAAGCAGAAACTAACACACCATTGTAAAGCAATTATACCCCAATAAAGATGTTAAAAAAAAAAAGAGTTATGTAGCTGTACCACCAAAATGTGTGCTTGTGCCCATTTCTGCTGCTGTGTCTTTAGATTCTGCCAGCAGACAATTGAAATATGAGGCTATTTTTATCTAAGAGATAAACTTGAGGTTGTAACCCTCTTGGTTCAATTTTTTTCAAGACTTCCAATTAAATAAATATAAAATCACCCTAGTATAGTATGCATAGCCCTCTGGTCTCTGCCTGCATAACCAACCTCATTTTCTTCTCTTTCATCACTTATATTCTACTCAGACTAAACTATATGTAGTTTCCCTAAAAAGAAATGCCTACTTGTGACTCCTTGCCATTGCACTACTATTTGTTCTGCCTGGAATGCTCTTTCCATGCATATCTACTTGCAAATCTTATACCCATTCTTTAAGTCTAAGAACAAGAGGTAAAGCTCCAGTTTTCTCATCTGTAAAGTCTAAATATTGCTAAATACTTCTCATATTGCTCTGGAAAGAAATGAGATATTGTAAAAGTACCATTCAGCAAATTACTGGCAAAAGGTAAATGCTCAAAAATTGTAGTTTAACATTTGATTCTGTAAATTTTTAGATTAATTCAATATCTAATCTTAACTTTAAAAAATAAAAGTTGGATGATGACTTCCTATTGCAGAAACTCAGTGAAAAATATATAATTAGGTAATTTTTAAACTAATTTCATTAATTTGTGTTCAATTTGTCTGATACCTGTCTCTTTCATGTATAACAGAACTAGTGATTAAACTTTTTCCAAATAAGAAAAGAAAAGGTATTCTTGAGATACCTTAACATAACCAGGTTATGTTTGAGGGAACAGATAGAATTTCTGATTTCAAAATTGCCCTCTACTTTGTAGTTGATTAACCAGATAATTTCCTAAACCCTCAGCTGATGTGATCCAATGTGAGAAGCACATGATATTGATATATTTTTAAATACAAACAGGAGGATATCCTCACAGAAGAAATATATGTGATTTGATCTGAAGGCTGCTACACAGAACAGTTTTAGTTGGCATCTTCATTGAGTTAAACCATTATATATAACCACCATTATACCTCCTAAGATGTTGTACTACCATCTCTACAGCTGGATAGTGACAAAGATTATGTCATTGTTCAAATTCTTCTCAGGGTCCCTTGAACTCTTTTTCAATTAGGCCTGATTTTTGGGCTTATGTGTTCTTCTCTGCATTGTCCAATTTTATGAAGAATTCTGTCTGAGTTTAGCCATAATATCCTATCCTCCATATCTGATCACCCTTGATATCAGTTGAGTTCCTCACCCTTCACTAACTTCCTGGTGATGTGTGATCATCCCAGCCTGCCTTCAGCAACAATCCTTTAAGTCAGTTTAGCCAGATCCCTCTCTTGCCCCTGATGTACTTCTAGTAATTTTTCACCCACTGACCCCACCCTGCTCTCTGGCTATTGATACTCACTTGCCCATGCTGTATTCAGAGTTGAGCCCAATCTCTCTCCTCCACTGCAAAATACCATCACAGTGATCCTTATACTTATCGTAATTGTCCTCCCCTCCTTGAACAAAAAGTCTTCTTTCTACCATGCTTTAAAAAGTGTCATTTAATGTTTTTTCTCTAACTGTATGAATATAGACATGCACAATAATCTGTATGTACATCACTTTTGATGAACCTAAGCAGAAGTCCCACTCAAGAATGTGGAAACAGCAAAGGTATATAGCCCGCACCTCAGAGTTTAATGGAACAATCTTGTCACTGCTTAAGACTAGTTCAGAAATAATAAAAATCATTTTTAAATAATAAAAGGAAGAAACTGACACATTTGAAAAGAAAAACATTTTAAATTAATAAGGTTGATCATTTCAATGGTAAAAGTTTATTACAGGTTTGGTTTCATGGGAAGAAGACTTTGAGAGTTGAGTGTGCAGGAAGCTCTCTGCAGAGCTGAGACAATCTCTGACTGGGCTAACAGATGAAAGTTATTCATATATACTGGAATTGAACAATTAAATAAATAAATGACAGATGTCGGGATCCAGGTTTCTCACTGTTTGTTAAAGTGGGAGGTTACACGTAAGCAAGGGATGAAATATCAGAATTGTTAACATTCTACCTCAGTAGAAATCAGTTTTATCACCTAAAGTTCAGTGCTTATGTGCATTTTTCTTTTCCCTTTAGACTTAAAGACCCAACTCATTTCTAAAGTTACATAAGTCAGCAGCTTTTTTGCTCCAGACTTCAGTGAGGATATTTCATACATTTATAAGGCAGTTAGATTGTTTTGTCACATTCTGCATTCCATCCTGGAATTCCCCAGGAATCCTTGCCAACACTTATAATTTTCTGTTTTTTTTTTTAAATTATAATAGCCAACCTAATGTGTGTGAAGTAGTAACACATTGTGATTTTGACTTGCATTTCCCTAATAGTGATGTTGAGCACCTTTCCATGAGTTTATTGGTCATTTGTTATATTCTTTGGAGAAATATCTATTCAGGTTATTTTCTCACTCTTAATTGGATTGTTTGTTTTTTGGGGGTTGAGTCATAACTCTTCTTTATATATTCTGGATATTAATTCCTTGGTATATGTATTACTTGCAAATATTTTTTCCTTTCTGTGAGTTGCATTTTCCCTCTTCTGGCAGTTCATATTGATGTGCAAAATTTTTAATTTTATGAATCAAATTTATCTATTTTTTCATATTTTGCCTATGCTTAATGTCACATCCATGAAATCACTGCCAAATACAATGCCATGGGAGATATGCTCTACATATTCTTCTAAGAGTTTTATAATTTTAGTACTTATGTTTAGGTCTTGAATCCAATTTTAATTAATTTTCGCATATGCTCTAAAGTAAGGGTCCAACTCTATTCTTTGCATGTTGATACCCAATTTTCCCAGCACCATTTGCTTCAAAGAGTGTCCTTTCTCCTTTTAATGTTATTGGCACCCTTGTCAAAAATCAATTGACTATACATACAATGGTTTATTTCTGGACTCTCTATTCTATTCCATTGGTCTATATTCTGTCTTACTTTTTATTGAAGTATAATTGGCATACAATATTATATTAGTTTCAGGTGTATAATATAACTATTTGATATTTCTATATATTGTGAAATGATCACCACAGTAAGTCTAGTTAATATCCATCACCACACATAGTTACAGAATTTTATTTCTTGTGATGAGAATTTTTAAGATCTACTGTCTTAGCAACTTTAAAACGTACAATGCAGTATTATTATTGGAGTACTATTGTCTCCATTTTGTACAATACATCCTCATGACTTATTTATATTAGAACTGGAAGTTTGTACATTTTGACTTCCTTTACCCATTTTGCCACACACAACCCCCACCTCTGGCAATCACAAATTAGTTGTTTCTCCAAGCTTTGTTGTTGTCACTGTTAGATTCCACACATAAGTAAGATTATATGGTACTTGCCTTCCTCTTTCTGAAACATTTAACTTAGCATAATGCCCTCAGAGTTCTTCCATGATGTCACAAATGGCAAAATTTCATTATTTTTTATGGCTGAATATTTCCTTATATCTATCTATATAGATATAGTGTATTGGTTTTATAACCTGCAACTTTACTGAATTCATTTTTATATTCTACCAGTTTTCTTGTGGTTTCTTTAGGGATGTAGATAGATAGATAGAATGTATCTGTAGATATTTTATTTCTCATGACAAACTTTTATTTTTCTTCTCATGCTTACTGAGTGAATACTGTATTTCAGTCACTAGAATATACATATTTAATATTCAAAGTTAGTCTTTAAATGTATGCCTACTTAATAAATATGGAAAGTATCTTAAATAATTTTACCAGTCACACAGAAAGTTGCAATATTTTATTTTTTCCCTTTATTTAACAGTTCTCAAAATATTGAGGTAATTACCCAACATCCTCCAAATTCTGATCTGCAAATATCATTTCCCACTAAAAAAATATTGGGATTCCTTGGAGAAATTGATAATTTCAGGTCTCGATTAGGAAATGTAGATGATAAACCTGGAACATCTTGGTATACAATTTATCTAAATAGCTATCTTATATTCTGTTATAGCATCCTGAATGTACTGAGACAGAATTGGTACTGAGAAGTGGGATGCTGTGGTGACAAATTCCTAAAATGTAAAAGAAGCTTTGGAACTGGGTAGTGGTAGAAGCTGTAAGAGTTTTGAGGTGCATGCTAGAAAAGCCTACATTTCTGTGAACAGATAGTTAAAGGTTATTCTGATGAGAGCTCCGAAAGAAAAGAGCTGTAGAGAAAGCCCCAAACTTCTTAGAGAATAGCTAAGTAATCCCGAACAGAATGTTAGTAGAAATATGGATGGTACAGGCTATTCTGATGAGGTCCCAGGTGGAAATGAGAAACGTGTTATTGGAAACTACAGGAAAGGTGATCTTGGTTATAAAGTGGCAAAGAAACCTGGCTGAATTCTGTTAATGTTCTAGTGTTTTCTGAAATGTAGGACTTGTGAGTGATGAAATTGAATATTCACCTGAAGCTATTTTTATGGAAAGTAATGAAGGTGTGGCTTGGCTCCTCCTGACTGCTTACAGTAAAATGTGAAAAGAGAAATATGACATAAAAGTGGTACTGTTAAGCAAAATAGAAGCAAAACTTAAAGATTTGTAAAACTCTCAGCATATTGTAAAAAATGGTAAGATGTGGCCAAGCAACCATAAGGAGATTAGGATGAATCAGCCATCTCAGTAGAAGCCAAGAGCTATTTTTCAAGACAATGGAAGAATGACCCTGAAGGCAATTCAGAGTTCATCAGGGCTGCCAATCACCTGACAGGCCCAGAGTGTCAGGGCTAGGGGACAGAGATTTTGTAAGATGGGCCACCTGTGGCCACCTGTGGGACATTTGACTGCACTGCCTAGTGTTGCATCACACTGAAAGCTCCACTCCCCCACATGCTGGTACTATGCCCCTTAGCTGCCCCAGGTGCAACTCCAGTGGGTCCCAGTGGGGTGTGAGCCACCCCACCAAAGAGCACAGGTAGCAATCTTTGATGGTTTCCATGTGGTGCCATCTCTGCTGGTGCACAGAATGAACAGGCCTGGAGGTTATGGCTGCCTCTAACTAGATTTCAAAGGACATGGCTCCCTGATAAAGTCATGGGCCCAGGACTCCAGCTTGGAAGAGACACTTCAGGGTGGTTTCATTGAGCCAAGCGGGTGATGTTGCTACCCCAGTGGACCTGGAAGGCAGAACATCAAGCCAAAGAGGATTATTCTTGAGCTTTAAAAGTTAATGTTGTTTGCCCTGTTAGCTCTAAGACTTATATGGGACCTATCCTTTTTCCTCTTTTCCTATTTCTCCCTTTTGGAAAGGTAATATCTATTCTCTACCTATTCCACAATTGTATTTTGAAAACACAAAACTTTTTTGGTTTCCCAGTGGGAAGGGAATTTTCCTCAGAGTGAATCAAACATTGAGTCTCACCCATATCTGATTTAGATGATATTTAGAGGACACTTTGGATTTAGATTTTTGAGTTCATGCTAAAACAAATTGAGACTTTCAGGGTTACTGAGATGGAATGATTGCATTTGGCATGTGAGAAGGACATGGATTTGGGGGAAACAGGGACAGAAAGTTATACACTGAATATTTCATTAACCCAAAATTCATATATTGAAACAATCCCCAATGTGATGGCATTTGGAGGCAGGGCCTTTGGCAGGTGATTAGGTCATGATTACAGAGCCCACTTAAATGGGATTAATGCTCTCATAAAAGAGACTCCAAAGAGCTCCCTCACCCCCTTAAATCATGTGAGAACACAGCAAGAAGATGGCTGTCTTCTTGCTCTGACAAGGAGTGAGCTTCCACGAGACACTGAATCGGCCAGTGACTTGATCCTGGACTTCTCAGCCTCCAGAACTGTGAAAATAAATTTCTGTTATTTACCAGACACCTAGTTTATGGCATTTTGTTATAGAAGCTGGAACAGACTAACACATGGTATTATTAGTATCTCACATCTATATGGTCCAGGTAAAACTAAGAAATCAATATGGGTACACTAGTACTAACTAAACTTCAAACTTTATTTGGATTTTACCGGCTTTTCCACTAATGTCCCTTTTTAGGTCTGAGAACAAATTAAAAACAATTGTATTTAAATCTCATACCTCCTAAATGCTAATTAATTTTAGTATGACAAACCATTTAATCCAGACATCTAAAGGACACAAATTTGCACTTTGATGGAAGAAAAGCAAAAGCAAATAAACACAATCAATATATTTCCACCATATCTCCTCCACTTAATACAAATCCATCACAGAACATTCTAAATTTCCAAAGCCTTGGACTATTTATTGTGGAAGTAATTAAGAAAGGTTACACAAACTACAATATGTTGAGTTTTGATTATATTAAAACCTAACACCTCTTATGAAGACCAGAGTGTGTTCCTTAGCTAAAAAACAGAGAATGATTCTTTGAATTGGATTTTTTTCTACTAAGATTCAAGTTTGGCAGATCCTCTTGTTCTATTCCACATTATTCTTGTTCCATAGTAGCTACCATTGGGATAGTTACAAGATACAGTTACAATTTGCAGAAAATATTTGATTTCTACATCCATAATATCTTAAAGTTTATATTTTATTTTAAATACAGCATATATTTTCTGATGTACTGTTAATTATGGAGGGTGAAGGAATGGAGCAGAGGCTTCCTCCAGTACGCTTCTTTCATACATGTTGTATAGGACCTTTCTTTACTTTGAAGTGTTGTCTAAAATTGGAACTGTAGTGTTGTGTATTAATATTTCAGAGTAATTGCATAGTCTTTTAGTACTTATTGGTGTAAACTACCAAATTAAAAGCACTCTGCTGCCCTAAATTATTAATTTGTTTTTGTTTATTTAGAATAAGTGAATTCACCCTTTTCATACTTTTTCCATAATAATATGATAGTCAAAACAATTTCATGAATCAACTATGTTGCTTCAAGTAAATGAAGTAATTATAACTTGGTAAAACAATCAATGGATTCATGAATTGTTTATTCAAGTTAGTTCTAAAAGTGAATAAACCAATGAGATTACATCTAAAAAAAATTGAAAAGATGCTATGCAACCTTTATGCACAAGTATTTGAAAATCTTTTTTTTTAATTTTCTATATCAAAATCACAGTTTTGACTTACTTCTCTATAGGTATTAAAATAATTGAATTGTAAATAATTTTTTATTGAATGAAAGATTTTAAAAATTTTATAGTGCTTTACAATTTCCAAAAGTTTCACACACGTGACTTCATATAAACCCATGATAACCCTTTTTTCCCCCACCCCTATACTGCCCACCCACACAAGTGGTAACCACTAGTTTGTTCTTTTTATCTGTGAGTCTGCTTCTTTTTTTTAATTTTTTAATTTTATTTAATTTATTTTTTCCTACACCAGGCTCTTATTAGTTATCAATTTTATACACATCAGTGTATACATGTCAATCCCAATCGCTCAATTCATCACACCACCATACCCACCCCCCACCAAATGGCTTTCCCCCCTTGGGATCCATACATTTGTTTTCCACATCTGTGTCTCAACTTCTGCCCTGCAAACCAGTTCATCTGTAACATTTTTCTAGGTTCCACAGACATGCATTAATATACAATATTTGTTTTTCTCTTTCTGACTTACTTCACTATGTATGACAGTCTCTAGATCCATCCACATCTCAACAAATGACTCTATTTCGTTCCCTTTTTGGCTGAGTAATATTCCATTGCATATATGTACCACAACTTCTTTATCCATTAGTCTGTCGTTGGGCATTTAGGCTATTGTAAATAGTGCTGCAATGAACATTGGGGTGCATGTGTCTTTTTGAATTATGTTTTTCTCTTGGTATCTGCCCAGTAGTGGGATTGCTGAATCATATGGTAATTCTATTTTTATTTTTTTAAGGAACCTCCATACTGTTCTCCATAGTGGCTGTATCAATTTACATTCCCACAAACAGTGCAAGAGGGTTCCCTTTTCTCCACACCCTCTCCAGCATTTGTTGTTTGTAGATTTTCTGATGATGCCCATTCTAACTGGTGTGAGGTGGTACCTCACTGTAGTTTCGATTTGCATTTCTCTAATAATTAGTGATGTTGAGCAGATTTTCATGTGCTTCTTGGCCATCTGTATGTCTTCTTTGGAGAAATGTCTATTTAGGTCTTCTGCCCATTTTTGGATTGGCTTGATTTTTTCTTTAATATTGAGCTGCATGAGCTGTTTATATATTTTGGAAATTAATCCTTTGTCCATTGATTCATTTACAAATATTTACTCCCATTCTGAGGATTGTCTTTTTGTCTTGTTTATGGTTTCCTTTGCTGTGCAAAAGCTTTGAAGTTTCATTAGTTCCCATTTGTTTTTTTTTTGTTTGTTTTTATTTCCATTACTCTAGGAGGTGGATCAAAAATGATCTTGCTGTGATTTAGGTCAAAGAGTGTTCTTCCTATGTTTTCCTCTAGGAGTTTTACAGTGTCCAGTCTTACATTTAGATCTCTAATCCATTTTGAGCTTATTTTTGTGTATGGTGTTAGGAAGTGTTCTAATTTCATTCTTTTACATGTAGCTGTCCATTTTTCCCAGCACCATTTATTGAAGAGACTGTCTTTTCTCCATTGTATATCTTTGCCTGCTTTGTGATAGATTAGTTGAACATAGGTGCATGGGTTTATCTCTGGGCTTTATACCTTGTTCCATTGATCTATGTTTCTGTTTTTTGCCAGTACCATATTGTCTTGATTACTGTAGCTTTGTAGTATAGTCTGAAGCCAGGGAGTCTGATTACTCCAACTCCATTTTTTTCCCTCAAGACTGCTTTGGCTATTCAGGGTCTTTTGTGTCTCCATACAAATTTTAAGATTATTTGTTCTAGTTCAGTAAAAAAAGCCATTGGTAATTTGAAAGGGATTGCATTGAATCTGTAGATTGCTTTGGGTAGTAGAGTCATTTTCACAATATTGATTCTTCCAGTCCAAGAACATGGTATATCTCTCCATCTGTTGGTATCATCTTTAATTTCTTTCATCAGTGTCTTATAGTTTTCTGCATACAGGTCTTGTGTCCCTAGATAAGTTTATTCCTAGATATTTTATTCTTTTTGTTGCAGTGGTAAATGGGAGTGTTTCCTTAATTTCTCTTTCAGATTTTTCATCATTACTGTATAGGAATGCAAGAGATTTCTGTGCATTAATTTTGTATCCTGCTACTTTACCAAATTCATTGATTAGCTCTAGTAGTTTTCTGGTGGCATCAGTAGGATTCTCTATGTATAGTATCATGTCAACTGTAAACAGTGACAGTGTTACTTCTTCTTTTCCAATTTGTATTCCTTTTATTTCTTTTTCTTCTCTGATTACCAAGGATAGGACTTCCAAAACTATGTTGAATAATAGTGATGAGAGTGGACATCCTTGTCTTGTTCCTGATCTTAGAGGAAATTTCAGTTTTTCACCATTGAGAATGATGTTTGCTGTGGGTTTGTAGTATATGGCCTTTACTATGTTGAGGTAGGTTCCCCCTATGCCAACTTTCTGGAGAGTTTTTATCATAAATTGGTGCTGAATTTTTTCAAACGCTTTTTCTACATCTATTGAGATGATCATATGGTTTTTATTCTTCAGTTTGTTAATATGGTGTATCACATTGATTGATTTGCGTATATTGAAAAATCCTTGCATCCCTGCAATAAATCCCACTTGATCATTATGTATGATCCTTTTAATGTGCTGTTGGATTCTGTTTGCTAGTATTTTGTTGAGGATTTTTGCATCTATATTCATCAGTGATATTGGTCTGTAATTTTCTTTTTTTGTAATATATTTGTCTGGTTTTGGTATCAGGGTGATTGTGGCCTCATAGAATGAGTTTGGGAGTGTTCCTTCCTCTGCAATTTTTTGGAAGAGTTTGAGAAGGATGGATGTTAGTTCTTCTCTAAATGTTTGATAGAATTCACCTGTGAAGCCATCTGGTCCTGTACTTTTGTTTGTTGGAAGATTTTTAATCACAGTTTCAATTTCATTACTTGTGATTAGTTGTTTCATATTTTTTTATTTCTTCCTGGTTCAGTCTTGGAAAGTTATAACTTTTTAAGAATTGGTGCATTTCTTCCAGGTTGTCCATTTTATTGGCATAGAGTTGCTTGTAGTAGTCTCTTAGGATGCTTTGTACTTCTGTGGTGTCTGTTTTAACTTTTCCTTTTTCCTTTCTAAGTTTATTGTTTTGAGTCCTCTTCCTCTTGTTCTTGATGAGTCTCGTTAATGGTTTATCAATTTTGTTTATCTTCTCAAAGAACCAGCTTTTAGTTTTATTGATCTTTGCTATTTTTTGCTTTGTTTCTATTTCATTTATTTCTGCTCTGATCTTTATGATTTCTTTCCTTCTGCTAACTTTGGGTTTTGTTTGTTCTTCTTTCTCTGGTTCCTTTAGGTGTAAGGTTAGGTTTTTTATTCGAGATGTTTCTTGTTTCTTAAGGTAGGCTTGTATAGCTATAAACTTCTCTCTTAGAACTGCTTCTGCTGCATCCCACAGGTTTTGGATCGTTGGGGTTTCATTGTCTTTTGTCTCTAGGTATTATTTTATTTCCTCTTTGATTTCTTCAGTGATCTCTTGGTTATTTAGTAACATATTGTTTGGCCTCCATGTGTTTGTGTTTTATTTACTTTTTTTCCCCTGTAATTGATTTCTAATCTCATAACATTGTGCTCAGAAAAGATGCTGGATATGATTTCAATTTTCTCAAATTTACTGAGGCTAATTTGTGACCCAAGATGTGATCTATCCTGGAGAATGTTCCATGTGCACTTGAGAAGAAAGTGTAATCTGCTGTTTTGGGATGGAATGTCCTATAAATATCAATTAAACCTATCTGATCTATTGTGTCATTTAAAGTTTCTGTTTCCTTATTTATTTTCATTTCGGTTGATCTGTCCATTGGTGTAAGTGAGGTGTTAAATTTCCCCACTATTATAGTGTTACTGTTGATTTCCTCTTTTATAGCTGTTAGCAGTTGCCTTATGTATTGAGGTGCTCCTATGTTGGATGCATATATATTTACAATTGTTATATCTTCTCCTTGGATTGATCCCTTGATCATTGTGTGGTATACTTTCTTGTCTCTTGCAACATTCTTTATTTTAAAGTCTATTTTATCTGATATGAGTATTGCTACTCCAGCTTTCTTTTAATTTCCCTTTGCATGGAATAACTTTTTCCATCCCCTCACTTTCAATCTGTGTGTGTCCCTAGATCTGAAGTGGGTCTCTTGTAGACAGCATATATACAGGTCTTGTTTTTGTATCCATGTTTTGTATCCTTGTTTTGTATCCATTCAGCCAGTCTATTTTTTTTTTGTTGGAACATTTAATCCATTCACGTTTGAGGTAATTATCAATATGTATGTTCTTATGACATCCTATGTTCCTATGGTTTGTTTTTGTAGGTCCTTTTCTTCTCTTGTGTTTCCCACTTAGAGAAATTCCTTTTGCATTTGTTGTAAAGCTGGCTTGGTGGTGCTGAATTCTCTTAACTTTTGCTTGTCTGTAAAGCTTTTGATTTCTCCGTCAAATCTGAATGAGATCCTTGGCATGTAGAGTAATCTTGGCTGTAGGTTCTTCCCTTTCATCACTTTAAGTATATCATGCCACTCCCTTCTGCCTTGTAGAGTTTTTGCTGAGAAATCACCTGTTAACCTTATGGGAGTTCCCTTGTATGTTATTTCTCATTTTTCCCTTGCTGCTTTCAATAATTTTTCTTTGTCTTTAATTTTTGCTAATTTGATTACTATGTGTCTCAGAGTGTTTCTCCTTGGGTTTATCCTGTATGGGACTCGCTGCTCTTCCTGGACTTGGGTGGCTATTTCCTTTCCCATGTTAAGGAATTTTCGACTATAATCTCTTCAAATATTTTCTCTGGTCCTTTCTCTCTCTCTTCTCCTTCTGGTCCCCCTATAATATGAATGTTGTTGCATTTAATGTTGTCTCAGAGGTCTCTTAGGCTGTCTTCATTTCTTTTCATTCTTTTTCCTTTATTCTGTTCTGCAGCAGTGAATTCCACCATTCTGTCTTCCAGGTCACTTATCCATTCTTCTGCCTCAGTTATTCTGCTGCTGATTCCTTCTAGTGTAGTTTTCATTTCAGTTATTGTATTGTTCATACCTGTTTGTTTGTTCTTTAATTCTTCTAGGTCTTTGTTAAACATTTCTTGCATCTTCTCGATCTTTGCCTCCATTTTTTTCCGGAGGTCCTGGATCATCTTTACTATCATTTTCTGAATTCTTTTTCTGGAAGGTTGTCTATCTCCACTTCATTTAGTTGTTTTTCTGGGTTTTATCTTGTTCCTTCATCTGGTACATAGCTCTGTGCCTTTTCATCTTGTCTATCTTTCTGTGAATGTGGTTTTTGTTCCACAAGCTTCAGGATTGTAGTTCTTCTTGCTTCTGCTGTCTGTCCTCTGGTGAATGAGGCTATCTAAGAGGCTTGTGTTGAAAATCATTTTAATGAAGAAAATAAACATACCTCATGGTGTCTTTCAAGGTGAAGCTAAATCAAAGAACGTAATACACTACTGAATTTTAAATGCATGAATTTCTTTTCCCTACATCACAAAACAAACTTGTACCTTAAAGAACAAAAGAGAAAACTAATGTTTAAAATATTAATTGAAAATAAATATACATATAACATGTAAATAATTAGTATGCACCATCTTGAATTCTTGTCATCTGAATCAGCAGTTATGCAAGAACTGGATTGACATCAAAATCTGAAATTCAAAAGTTATAACATGAGCTAAAGGGTAAAAACCTCTAAAGTCTTTTGAAGGCATTTCAGCAGAAACACTGACAGTGTGACTGATTATTCTCTCCCGACCTATGGTAATAAATACATAGAAAGGAAAAATTGTGTGATAAGTAAATGTTATGAACTTGTAGGCAACTTGAATACTTTTGAAAAATTGGTGTGTTTGATAAACATTTAGAGCTCCAGTGTTTAGAAATTAACCTACTAAAAACTAAGAAATAGTTTCCAGTTTCTACTAAAGTTACACATACACACATTTTCTTTTGACCAATGCTAAGTTGCCAATGTCAACTTTTACTTCAGTTGGGAAGAAATTGGATCATTTAACATGATCATGAGAATGTGCTTCCTAAGTGGGAACCCTAATCAAATTTAGTTAGGATTGGAATGATCAATAAAGTGAATGTAGATAAGTTACAAATAGAAAACCTCTAAGTCTAGTAAATAATCTTTAATTGATTTAAGCCACATTTATTTTATATAATTTTACCTTTTTATTCTGTTGATCTAGATCAAAACAAAACAAAAGAAAACAAAATATAACAAAAAAACAAACACACAGCAAAACTAAAACAACTATCACAAGTTACTCCTACTACTTCTGCTTGAATCCAATTTCTACACAATTTACCAGCTGGCACTATGATATCATTGTATATTTAAATTTCAATTCAATAGGTCATTATTTCAAAAAGTTTGCTCTT
This sequence comes from Aethalodelphis obliquidens, assembly GCF_003676395.1. NCBI lineage: Eukaryota > Metazoa > Chordata > Mammalia > Artiodactyla > Delphinidae > Aethalodelphis > Aethalodelphis obliquidens. The sequence continues at coordinate 7,991,171 of NW_020837998.1, forward strand.
TTCTGATGTTTTTGTCAATTTCACAAAGCATACAGCCTGTTATTGCTGATGTAGACCTGAAAATTTAACAGTGAGATTTACTCAATATCTGCAGGGAGTTATTCATAAAAGATGCACTTCTCCTGGTAGAATTTACTATGTATAAATTATTTTTTCTTAATGATTTGTGACATTCTGAACAATATACCTTTTATTCAGGTGACAGAAATAATTATAGGGAAGTCATCTTTCACAATTTACATTCATTTTAAAGGAAACTAGTTAATGATTTCAGTTCTCTGAAAATGTAAAGTGGAGCTGTAATGGGGAAAAACATCAAAAATAATTAAGATAAATGAGCTTCTGGATCACAGAAAGAAAATTTATTTTGTGAAGGTGTTCTCATCTTATTTTAAAACTCTATTTATACATTCAGTCTAGAGTTGGAGTGCTAACCTGGTAATAAGTAGTGCAATAAATTTCCTGTTCATGTAAATAGTGTAATAAAATTGTTATTAGAAATAGAGGAATAATAAGTACAATGTGTCAGAATCCTGGCACCCAATTTAAGACCATGTAAACAATAACCTCTTAAATAATACAGGCACAAGACAATAGGAAAATAGGGAAAAGACTATAGCCTGTGAGATTTGTTTGGCAGTGCCTATAACTCATCCTACCAAATCACCCTTTAGCTCAGGTTATCCATGATCTAGTTATGTACTTCTTTTATAAAAAAAATTAGCACTTATATTATTTTAGTTGTAAAAATAGAAGGGAGAAAATATAGCTTTAAAATATAGATTTTCAAAAAGAATGGTCAAAAATATCTTACTATTTTTGCCTTTTAAAGGGTGACAAATGGTGGAAATTTCCTCACCTCTCTCCAGCCTCCCTTATTGTTTCCATCAAAAGGAAAACAGACATATAATCTGAGAGTGATATTTTATCTAGACAGCAAAAGAAGCCATTATCTTTAACTCTCAAAAATGCATGTCCTAGGGCTTCCCTGGTGACGCAGTGGTTGAGAGTCCGCCTGCCGATGCGGGGGACACGGGTTCATGCCCCGATCCGGGAAGATCCCACGTGCCGCGGAGCGGCTGGGCCCGTGAGCTATGGCCACTGAGCCTGTGCATCCGGAGTCTGTGCTCCGCAACGGGAGAGGCCGTAACAGTGAGAGGCCCGTGTATGGCAAAAGAAAAAAAAAAAATTTGCATGTCCTAGACTCACCTGAGACCTTTTCCAGATTTGGGAAGTTTCTACATGCAGCCCTAAGCAGGGAGACCTCCCCAGGCCTGGACAGGGATCTGCTTAGATAGCGAGTTACACAAGTGGAAGTGGCCTTTCTCTGCTGCTCCCCCCATCCCAAATATTAAGAGGATTAGTGTAATAAGAGCCTGTGCTTGTATAGCACTTTGACATTCTTAGATGAAAAGTGCTAGAATAGGGTACAATTTTATAACTGTAATGGAATTCAAGCAAATAGCATTGTCATAAATGGGTCTGGCTGCTGAAAAAAAAGCATGTTCTATAGCAATTAGAAGTGCACACTAAAAGCAGTGTCATTTGTAAATTTCAATTTGTTTTCTGCACATTTTTCTTACTTAAAGAAATACTCTTTAGTTGATTATATGTGAGTCAACTACATTCTGAGCCAGTCATGCACAATCCCTCTCATTTACAGACATCATGACAATAAATTTAAAGTAGTGTAAGAATTGAATGTCATAATTCATACCCTATTTCTGTATATCAGACCAAAAACTCTGATATCTGTGAAGGACAGAAAAAGAGAGGGGGAAGGCCAAAAGGATAGAGGGAGAAGTTAAAGATCTTATTAGCAGCTGATGCCCTTTGTGGCAAAGCTTCTTCTTTTAAGCATATTGCCAGAGAGTCCGAACCCAAGGTTAGTGAGGAACAGGATCTGATGAATGCTCCAGATGTTTAGAGATGCGTGAAAAAAAAAGGATCTGGATGACAGGAGAAATAAGGATATAAGGGTGGTTATGGAGGGAAAATGAAGGATATTTCAACAAACAGAAAATGAATTTGTTCAGAATCTACTTTTATTGGCTATACAAATCTAAGATTAGGAATATATTGTTTTTCATGTTTTACATAATTTAATATTGACCTGTTTCTAAGTGCCTTTTCACTGACCATGATACAAAGATTCTTTTTTCTCAATATCTTCTCTCAGAGAAGAATGTGTTTTTGATATTGTAATTGTGAGTCATAGATTTGATAGTCAAGAGAGGTCTCAAGGTCGATGAGAGGAAAAAAAATCAGAACGTTTATTATATATATAATATATATAATCAAGGTAGGAATGTAAATTCTTCTAAGCAATCAATAAGAAAGTTAATATTATACATATTGTATAGGTAAATATATTGAGGCCCAGAGAATTAAGAAACTTATCAGATCAGCTTCACAAAGATGTTTTGAGGTTCAAATGAGTTAATGTGAGTAAAGTGCTTAAGACAGTGTAAGCATTTGATCTATGGAAACTCTTATTACTTTTCTTTTGGTTAATACCCTACTCTGCCCCAATGCCTAGAATAATACCTGGTATATAGTAGAAAAGTAACATATATTTATTCATAATTTTTTATAATTTACATATCTCTTGAACTTAATAATGCTTTTTTGTATGTCTTTTTTCAGAACCAAATCATAAAGTTAATTAATCAGTTAGCTACAGATTTTATGAAGGAAGACACGTTGATTGGCAACAAAGTAAATATGATGATCTTTAAAATACCAAATGTGCAAGTGATAATGAAAATATGTTTGCAAAAAATATTAATATTTAAAAATATTTTGAGTATCATGTCACATAGAAAAAATTGGATATCTAGGAAGAGAAAATTCAGTGGGAGATTATTTTATTGCATGTTATATTAGTTTAAGATTTTGTAAATTATTTCCATTAAGAACATCTAATAATGTTATTTTAATAATGTTCTAACAAGCTTTTCATCTAATAATAAATGAAAAGACTGATGATTAAAAATTTGGATAATGGAATAGCCATGCTGTTTTGCACCTTCAAGTCTACTTTGAAGACAATTTATGTTTTTTGTTTTTCATTCAACCACTCATCATTGTTCTGATCTCATGTTCCATTCTAAAAATCATTCTCATGATCTACCAATATAATTTATTCAACAAATAAATCAGATAAGTTTTAATAACACCTCATAATGAGAATTTTTATGTGTCTCTATTCTTTGTACATGATATAAAAATGGATCATATTTTCAATTCAAGCATTTGCTATCATAGGTTTCCACTATATATGACTCATCTGGAAGTCTTTATTAGAAAGAACTGGACATGAATAAATAAATTCAGTATTTATAATATAGCCCGACTATGCTCTCCAGATTCCAGAATATATATTATATTAAGTTAATAAAAGAGAATCCATGTTTAAATACCTGTCACAATGTGGCAATAATAATTTAAACTAACACTTTTAACGTTATATAAAAATCTTCATTTTATTGTTATCTTAGGTTTTAGTACCCCAGATTAACAAAACTATTTTGAACTGAACATATGTGGGGCACACTCAGTGATCCAATTCTTTGTAAAATAATGCTTATATGTCTGATGTTAACAATTATAGATATAAATTGTGAAAAAGTTTTAAAAATGCAGAAAGTCTTTTTAAAACATACATATTTCTGTCACTCCAGTATACTAACAGTTAATATTTTGTTTCAGTTTAAATTTGGGCCTCTTTCTTTTTTTTTTTTTTTTTTTTGCGTTATGCGGGCCTCTCACTGTTGTGGCCTCTCCCATTGCGGAGCACAGGCTCCAGACGCGCAGGCTCAGTGGCCATGGCTCACAGGCCCAGCCGCTCCGCAGAATGTGGGATCCTCCTGGACTGGGGCACGAACCCGTGCCCCCTGCATTGGCAGGCGGACTCTCAACCACTGTGCCACCAGGGAAGCCCTATTTTTAATTTTAATTGGTATTACAGAATATATATAATTCTGTATCTTAACTACTCAACTAAATATTACCATGAACACTTCAGTGTTATGAAATATGTTTTGAAAGGTTGAAGACTGTACAGTAGTGATTTGATAAAATATATACCTTATTGTTTTAATTACTGCCTTAATGTTGGATACTTAGGTTATATTCTCAATCATTTCATTAATTAACATCAATAACAGTAAAATTACTGAGCCAAGGAAACCACCATCTTAAGATTGTTTATATTGATAAATTATTTCTCAGAAAAGCTGTATCAAATTATAGGCTCATTCAAAGTAACTTTTAAAAATCTAATTTCAGGAAGACATTAACATATATTGGACATTATTATTTTTAGATCTTTATTTTTTCTAATTTACTAAAATGATATCTCAATTTAACGTTTATTTCTTTATTAATGAGGTTGAATATTTTCTTCCTATATATACTTGCTTCCTGTATTTCTTCTTCAGGAACTTATATTTGCATGTCCTATACACCATTTTTATTTGTTGTTTATTATTTTAATTTAATTTAATTCCCAATATTCTCCTCTTCTATGTGGTCCCAATTGTATGTTACACAAACTTAGACAACTTGCTAGGAGATAGACTACCAAAGTTTTTTTTAGTCCATGGCTGCATCCATGTAGCATAGCCACAAGCCGAACAGAAAAAAAGAAAATCAAATATGCTAGTATATAATGTATTTCCTACACTGAGAGGACCAAATTAACCTGGGGATAATATATAGGCAATGCCCAAAAGCCTTTTTGAACATTCAAGTTAAATTAACCTTTTTATAAATGTGTCAGAGAATATTTGATATTCTCTAAAATTCATGCTTTTCCTTCCATAGTATAAAATTGTTGCTAGGAAGTAGTTTTTCAGCCAGGGACTATGTTTTCCAGTTTGTCTTGCAGTTATATTTGGACATGTATTTTTGCTCTAACAAATAGAATGTGAGGGGAAGTGATGTGTGTCTCTTCTATGCCTGACCCATTAAATCACCCCATGTGAGAATACTTTTCTCCTTTGACGGTTGGATTTCTACTCGTAGGGCAACCTTGAAAACTATTTGTTAAAGATGAAAGATCCTCCATAAACCAAGGTCTAGAATAGCCACATGAAGAAGGGAACCCCTCCCCACAATCAGTAATACCAGCATCAGACTGTTATACAAGTAATAAATTAATTTCTATTTTGTTAATACACTGAAATGTGGTGGACTTTTATGATAATTAGTATCACTCTAGCTATTATAGTATATATTTCAAATTCTCCTTCAAATCTTTTTCTTTGTATCACAAACATTTCTTACTCCTCCCCAGATGTTTATGCTAGGTGAACTCCTCCCCAGATGTTTATGCTAGGTGAAGGTAACTAGAACCAGGTGTAGCTATGCCTTTACTTAGTCCTTGCTTTTCACTGTTTCAATATGAACAGATTCCAGTTAACAGGTTCACTTAAACACTAGCATCCCCCCTTACAAAAACATAATTCAAATTTCAGTTACCATGATATATTAACCATGAGTAATTGCATAAAACACAAACTTTACTTCTGGTTCTTCAGGCCAAAAATTACTATATAAATTAAAGTTGGGTATCATGGTTAGTGACTAATATCACTTCTTTCAAAATGTGACATTGATTTGTCACTGTATATCTGCTTTTCAATTCATGCACAGGAACAGAAAGCCACTTATGGTTGAAATGGAGTGTTAACTTCTACTTTTGATCAAAGGATGTCATTAAAAATCCCAGTGAGTTTTTGAAAGAAAACAGTAATTCCAAGAAGGTTAAAGAACATGTTACTGTCAGTGAAGGCTAGTTTTATCCTTTCAGAAGTCAACATGTATTGATTAATTTTAAGCTATTGGGTAAAGCTGCTAGCACAAATATGTATGCTGCTGTGAAATCTGCAACTAGATTCCAAGGGTTGGTTAAGATGTGTTATGATGATGATCAAATATTTAATGTCGATTAGAAAAGTCTTTCATTGGAAGGCAAGAACTTATAAGATTGAAGACATAGAATTAAAAAATGGCCATAAAGGTGTAAAAGAGAGAAAACTATTTTATTAGAGAGTGTTATAGACTAAATTGTGTCCCCTCAAATTTTAATGATAAAACTCTAACTCTCAGTACATCAGAATGTACCTGCATTTGGATATAGAACTTTTAAAGTGATAATTAAATTGAAATGGGGCCTTTAGTGTGGGCCCTAATCCAAACTGACTGGTGTCATAAAAAGAAGAGATTAGGACACACACAGATAGTACAGGGATGGGCACTTAAAGAGAACAGACCATGAAAAGAACACAGAAGGTGGCCATCTGCAAGCCAAGGAGAGAGGCCTCAGGAGAAACCAATCTCACTGACACCTTGATCTTGGAATTCCAGTCTCCAGAACTGTAAGAAAATAAATTTCTGTTGTTTAAGCCACTCAATCTGTGCGGTTATTGTTATAGCTGCTTGAGCAAACTAATGTAGAAGGCGGTATAGAGGGTAAATTTAAATCAAAACTATGGTTATCTATTGGTCAGATAAATCATAGATTTCCATGTCCTCGTTTTCTGTTACTGGAAAATTATTGTGAATTTTTGATGTTTTTATGTTTCCTTCGATTTTCATGATTCTTGAAGTTTTGCATTGCTTTTTTTACATTTGAAGTAGAAGTCACTTCCTCCAATTTTTACTAACTGCCTTCAGGGTAAAAATATCTTTCATCAGTCCTGCTATAGATTCCAAGGCATTCTCTGAACTTGCAAGGATACACCTGCTCCTTGCTCCCTCTTTTTTAAGAATTCTTAAGTTTTTATGTCTTCTCTTAATCCTACAGTGCACCATCATGGCTGCTAGTTGCCTCTCTTTTGTTTTCTTGAAGGTAATGCTGCAGTTCATTTGTGGTTTCTCCCTTTCCTGTAGAGTCTGATCTGCTTTCTGCTTTCCATGTCTACTGGAGCTCAGTCTCACCAACACCCTCAGGAGCGTGATCAGGGAGCTATCCACAGAGTGGAGGAAAGTGTGTGTTTGTCACATAATGTGCTCAGGGTTTAACCACAGGCCTGTTGGGAAATCTGTAGGTATTGTTTCCCTGCAGCTTGTGGGCAGGCTTAGTGATGGAGTCCAGAGCATAGTCAGCAGGAACCCTGTAGTGCCCTCTGGGAATTTTATATGCCATGCTCCCAATCTCCTCCCTCCCTTAGCTGGGAAAGCAAGGCATTCAGTCACTGTCTATCCCTTTCCCCTGTGGGAGAAATCATGAGCTGTATAGTTTAGCCTTAAGTTGTGCCTCTTTGGGGGAGGAATGATTCTGACAAAGTCAAGCTCTTTCTCTTGCTCAATCCAGACAAATTTTTTTCTCTCGTGGAGTGGTGGAACTTCTTTCATGAAAACCTCAATATCCACAAAGGCTCTTTTGTCCATAGGTTATGGCCCAAGTCATTATTCTGCAAGCATTGCTGAACCATGCCCAATAAAGGCCAGAATGATTCAGTCTCCTGCAGGTTCCACAGTTGGTATGGAAGTCTGTATGCCTATTACCCAAAGCAACAGTGCAAACATCTCCTCCTGGGTCCCTTGGCACATGATGCTAGGTCCCATACCTCCCACAGAGGCACCTCTGTTCATGGATAGATGCTAAATTTTTGTTGTTGAAGGGGGAGACAAAAATGAGGATGTCTTATGTCACCATGATGCTGATGACACTACTAAGACAGGCTTCTATTTATGCACAACTCTTATCACAGTCACATGGTTTCATGATATTGCCTCATTTTAATATCTGTTAGTGGAAGTTCTCCTTGTTATTTCCTGCTGTAAAATTTTCTTGAATAATTTCACCTTGTATTCCTTCAGGTGTGTTTTTTATAATAACTGTTTCAAGATTATATAATTGGGTTTTGCTGGGACACTCAATAAATATGTGAATATATTTAAGGGCTATTGATATATTTTAATACTAACATTTCCATTCTGAAACATATGTCTCTCCCATTATTCAAATATTTGATTATACAAGCTTTTAAAAATTTCCGTATACTTTGTGCACATTTGTGTAGTTTTTATAAAATATTTAATCTTTTTTTGCTGTAATCCTGTTCTCTAAATGTTTTGTTTACCTGTTGAGTCTTCAATGTCATCTCATATTTATCTGAGTGAACACTGTGTTTCCTTTATCTGGGACTATGTACTCTTAGGCATGATAAAACAAAAGAAATTAATTAGTAAAGTGTTTTTGCAAATTTGTCAGTTGTTTGAATATTAAATTCTTCTTTAAACATAAGTATGTGTACAGATATTCATTTTTAATTGTAATTTTATTTTTTATGTAGTGCATTCAGAGCCAGAATAAATGCACATACCATGAATTTATCAAATATTTGTTGAATAACTCTAATACACACAACATTGTGCTACATATTGGTAGTACGTTACTCAAATTTTACAAATTGCTGAAGGAAAATATACGTTCACATAATTAACCCAATTATAGGTAATTTTTAATGCATATTAATTATTTACCAGCTATAAAGAACTCTGGTAAAATAAAGAAGAAAAACGTTAATTTTGAGTACCATTACTAGGAAAAGTTTTATGGAGCAGGAAGAATTTGAACGAGGCATTTGGATGACTTTTAAGATGAGGTCAATTCCCCTCATCTTAAAGTTGAAACTATTGGGTTAAATTTTAAGTAGATAAAGCTGGTCTTACAGAGCCTGCCTATAGAACAGTGAAACAGCTTATAGAACATTAAAATACAGCACAGATATCTTGGATTCAAGGGCAATTTTCCATAACTATACTATGTTGTGTCATGTTAAGGAAAACAAAGATAATGAAATCTGTTTTATAATAAACAATTGTCTGGTCTTTGTATCTGGTTCCTGGATGGGAGCTTCTACACTTTGGAATTTCCTTAGTGATAGGAATGTTTTTGTTATTCATGGTGGGTCCCTCAAACCACACTTATGTTTATGCTACTGAAGACACTCATTCTGGGTTCCTGGATAGTTTCAGAATGGGTGACAGCCATTCTGCAAAGACCAGCCATATCATTATAGGATTGGGCCTTTGAGCCATGTGACATAATTCCGACCACCCAAACTTCAGAAAGGAAAGGGGGGTTATATATTGAGCACAGTTATGTGGCCAATGATTCAAGCCATAAATGCAATAAAACCCCAGTAAAAACTTTGGATACCGGAAGTTTGGTTTAACTTCCAAGTTGTTAATACACGCCAGTGTGCCAGGAGGGTGAGGCATTCTGAGGACACAGAAACTTTGCATTTGGAACCTTCACAGGTTTCACACTATGTGTCTTTTCATTTCACTAATCTTAATTTGTATTCTTTATAATAAGACTGTAATTGTCATTATAATGCTTTTCTGAGTTCTGTGATTCATTCCAGCAAGTTATCAAATCTGAGAGGGTAGTGAGAACTCTCAAACTTGTAGGAAGTTCAGAGAACCCGGGATCCCTGGAGCTTGTGGTTAGTATCTGAAGTGAGAGGAGTTCTGTGAAGGGCTGTGTATTTAACCTGTGAAATTTGGCCTAACTCCACTAGCTCATGTCAGAATCACTTTGCAATACCTGTAATCAATAACCTCATATAATAAATCCTACTCTAGAGCAAGGTATCAAGTGAACAGCTGAAGCACTAACAAATAGGGACAGAGAGAAAATTAAAGAAAGTAAAATTGAAATAGTTATGAAACAGAGTACCCCTGAAACCCAGTTCCTCTGCTGAGTTTATGATTAACCTCTCTATCCAAAACTTTATTCCCTTTCTTTTCCTGCACCTGTTCCTCTCAGGATTGAGGAGTACCAAAGAAAATGGGAGATTGAAAATGAAAAGGAACCTGTGGGGCCCTCCTGGATACAAAAGACCCTCTGTGCACACCCCCATCTCTTGTTTGTAGAAAAAAGCTTTAATTTCCTAGGCCTTCCTGAGTTCCAAAGAGCAGATTCAAACAGTTACTAATTAGGGAAGTGAGGGATGCAGAAACAAAAGAAGAGCAGTTAAGAAACAATAGTTCAGCTACAACAATAGTCCTAGCTACTCTTCAAGGGATATACATAATAATCTGATATATATCTCTGAATTGTTCTGCTGGAACTAAGGCCTCCACCCAAGTAGAGGATAGCAACTACATGCTGAGATCCTACACTGATTGGAACCAGAAGGTTGATGATTGAGATTCCAGGAACACCACCCTGTTACCTCACCACCAACTAATCAGAGAAAGTCATGCATCATGAAGCCCCACCCCAAATGTTGCTTTTAAAAACTCTTCCATGAAAACTATTGTGGAGTTCAGGTGTTTTGAGCAGGAGCCATATTTTCTCCTTGCTTGACTCTGCAATAAATCTTTTTCTGCTCCAAACTCTGACGTTTTGATTTGTTTGGCCTCACTGCACATTGGGCATATGAGCAGGTTTGACAACAGTTATACCTGTATTTTAATATAAATAGATAAAGAAACTAGCCCCTTGGTGAGCTTATCCATAGTCCAGTGATTGTTTCTCTACAAGATACTTGTTGTTTAATAAAATCTGGTCTATATATTAATTAGTTAAGAGACCAATGGTGATGCAACCAGCTTCTTAGATCTGGTAACAAAATAAACTATCTCTCAACCAAGTAAAATAAGTGCAATAAGCAATGATTTACACTAAAATAAAGTAATTCAATGAGAATTAAATGATTAAGAACTCTTTTTGCAAGGGAAAAGCTACATTATATTTTTTTAGTTTCATTTAGACTTGCTGTGAAATCATATACTATCAGTAGGAGAAAATACGAGAACTAGATTTAAGGATCTACATTCACCTTCATCCAGAGCTTACCATTTGATTAATTCATCTGTTGGACCAGTGATAAATTTTGAAAAGCATTAAGGTTTCAAAATAAAGAACTAGAGATTCTAAATACAAAAGTATAAAACAATATATTGTAAATGCTAGAGAAAGTGAAATTTTATTCTAGGATAACTAATAATAGTAATTCTCAAGCCATCTAGCAAACATAGTGATTTATCTGGCTTCCCTGAAATACCTCATCTGCAACAACAATTTTTCATTTTCAATTTCCATATACTGTAGCTTTTCTCTGAAGCCCTATAAAAAGGAATATGAAAATATCATGATAAACAGATCTATCATGCATACTCAATCTCTTCACAAGCATTTCTTCAAAAGATTTTGTTACTCTGATGTGTTGCTCCAGTAATGGAAATCTGTTGATCCATTTAAATATTTGTAACTGACAATTTCAACATGTGAAATGAGTGATTCTTTTTTTTATTATTAGTTTTGGCTTTACTATGACTTCAAGTAGTTTCTTTTTATTTAAAATGAGGAATGCATAAAACAGAAATATTTTGTCATGCAAAATGGCACTAATATAGAAATTCAAAATAAGTATATTTTATGATATTTTCACCTAATACTTAAAAGACATTGCTTAATTTGGATTGTGCTTTACTATATTGTAGTGGAGAGTGAAATGAGAATTCTATGTAGTGTCTGACAGTTTTCAGTTGGTTCAAATTTTTAATACAATTTCTCCTTCAATAGAACAATTTATGACTGAATAATGTCATCATTTGTAGGTTGGAGACTTGGAAAGACTATTAAATAGTTAACAATAAGTTAAACAACCCTAATTTAAAGCAGTACAATTAAGCAGTATTACATAGGAGAGTAAAAATAAGGAGGCAGGTACTTTTAAGAATATTTATATAAAACAGTATTTGTAATTTTAACATCTAACCAATAGATGACACCAGAGGGAAAGAATTGCAGTTTGTTTCTGAGCTTGGAAACTGGGCAGTTGCTTTTTGTAAGTTAGTTATTAAATGATATGTAATACCTGCGGGCAGGTGAGCATAAGAGTGGAGAATAAGGTAATTCTGTAAAGATATATATATATATGCATATATATTATATATAATACATATATATTTAATTAGGATTACTTTTGTAGCACAGGCAGAAATAATAGAAAGGAGAGCAAGGATTCAGAACAAAGTGAAATATCTGGATATTAAAAAGAGTTGTTTCCCTTCAAGATTTCTTCATTTTTAACTCAAATTTACCTATGGTCACACAAAATTTCACCACAAAAATAAGACTGAATAGTGGGTAACATTCACAAGACATATAGTCTAATTATCAAATGCACAAAGTAAAATTATAGTCCTACTAGTATTAAGAAAAATATTCATTTCTTAGCTTAAGATAATTATAGGTGTTGTAAAAGGAAAGTAGTAATTTGACTAGGCCTTCACTATGAAATGTGAAATATTCAAAAACAAAATAAGCTCATGGAATTACTTATGCATTGCTATTTATTGATGGATTTGAATTACTTGTATGTAGATGAAATACATGTTTAAGTTTGATAAGTACAGGTATATTTATGAACCATAGATCTATAAACTCATGTAAATACAAATGCAAAAGAAATATGAAAGGAAGAATAAAAAGGAAACATACTTATTGACAACTAATTCTGTACCAGGCACTGTGCTAAGCACTTTTGTATAGTTAAATTATACAATTATGATTATGATACAATTATGATCCTCCAAGCAACCCCAGTTGGAAGTTGATTAATTCTCATTTTTGAGATGAGTAAAATGAAGCTCAGAGACTTTACTACTGTACATAATTTATAGTAATAATTGGTAGAATAGGGACTCAAACCCACCTAGATCTGTTGGAGACAAAAATTTATATTTCTTTTGCTTAACCATGATGGATCCCAAAACTCAGTGCCATACACATAGGTCCATAGGTCTTCATTGGTTGAAAGCATGAGAAACCATGATTAGCTCATTTAAATTAATCATGTTCACATGCAACTTATCTTGTTAACTGGAGAACTAAAATTAGATTGGCTTAAGAATGAAATATTAATCCATTGATGGGTAAAGTAGCCAACCTGAAATTTCTGGGAATCAGATTACCTGTGTCCTAGTTTTACCTCTGGCATTAACTAATTGGCTGACCTTATTAAAGTAATTTTCCCTCATGTAGGTTCTGTTTTCTGAAAATTACAATGAAACGAATTGAGATATATCAACATTTTTAAAAAAACTCTAGCAGTAGAATTTTTTAATTAAAATTAAAGATACATGAAATTCCAATATATAAAATAGATGAAAGTAGAGTTGTTGTTTCCCAAAATTGGAGTTCCAAAGCTCTACCTTATCAGAATTATCCTCACAACTCCTTCAGGTGGTCCCTGTGGCAAGTCCATAAAGTTTAAAAACCGCTGTACTAGATTGAATCTAAAGTTACTTCCAGCTTGAATATCTTATGATTTCATAATACTTGATTTAACGATTCAAAAAATAAGTCAACCTGATAATGGTAGAATTGCCAGGCCTTATAGTTGTAATTTCTATGAAATATGAATTCAAAAGGACATACTTTTCAAACAGGAGTTTTCATATGTATCTTTATTTAAAAAAAAACTTATTGAACTACTAATACACAAAATGTTCTATGGTATATGCCTAAGTTACAATGGTAAATAAAAGCAGGTATGTTTCCTATCATAGATTTTTATGATCTAGTGAAAGATCCAGATATTATACAAATAATTGAAATATCCAGCAGATGATAATAACAAATTTTAATTTGCAGGGGAATTTTTTCCTTCAGGTTTATTGAGATATATAATTGACATATAGCACTGTATAAGTTTAAGGTGATGGTGTAATGGCTTGACATATATACTGTGAAATAATTACCACAATAAGTTTGGCTAATATCTCATGTAGATAGAAAAAAAAAGGGTGTTTTCCTTGTAATGAAAACTTTTAGGATTTACTCTCGTTAGCAACTTTCAAATACACCATACAGCAATGTTAACTATAGTCATCAAGTTGTACATTACATCACCAGTATTTTTCTTTATTTTATAACTGGAAGTTTGTACCTTTTGACTAAATTTTAATAGATGTTACATAAAAAATAGGTATATGGAGCCAGGATATCAAATAATGGGGTGAAATTGACCTCATTGAAATATATGGAAGTATTTTCATGAGAAAATGACACCTGACTTGAAAGATATAATATGACTAGGAGGTGAAGAGTGAAGGAAGACAGAGAGGTCCTGCAAGGGAGGGAGCAAAGTGAATACAAGAGACTGAAAGGACACCAGAGAGGTTGGAGGGCAGAAAATGAACAAGAGTGTGAGATAAGATGTGAGTGAAGAGGTATGCAAGGACCAAATTATTTAGAGTAATGTGGGCCATTTTAAGGAATTTTACATTTATCCAATGAGATGTGGAATCTGGTGAAGGGGTTTAGAGTGAATGGACTAGAGAGAAATCAACATCTTATAAAATAATTAAAAATAAACTACCTCAGAAATTAAACTTTTATGCTCTATAATAAACATAAGTAAGTTTTGTGGGCTTCCAGTAAATGAGTGGGAGCTGAATGAAGTCAGTCCAGAGAAAGTACATAAGAAGAGTTTTTCAGTGTGGTAAATTTGATCTTTCACTACTATCAGAATACTGTGAGGAAGAAGCCCCAAGGGTTTGATCTGGAAGCCAGGCTGAAATAAATAAGGCATCATCAGCTGAAGCCAGGTACATCAGGTTCTCTGAATACCATTACACCTTCCTCTTAGGGATGTGTATCTCTTAGATTTTGTCCCATTCCAATCTGACTCGGAATCTTCCAGCTCCTCCTATAACTCTTGACTGTTTTCCTGTGCTCCTGTCATCCTTGCAACTGAGGATCCTTGCTCTCCTACAGTTTTTGGGTATTTTTTAATATCTTTATTGGAGTATAATTGCTTTACAATGGTGTGTTAGTTTCTGCTTTATAACAAAGTGAATCAGTTATACATATACATATGTTCCCATATCTCTTCCCTCTTGCATCTGCCTCCCTCCCACTCTCCCTATCCCACCCCTCTAAGTGGTCACAAACCACCGAGCTGATCTCCCTGTGCTATGCGGCTGCTTCCCACTAGCTATCTATGTTACATTTAGTAGTGTATATATGTCCATGCCACTCTCTCACTTTCTCACTGCTTACCCTTCCCCCTCCCCAACCCAATCCAAAAATGGGCAGAAGACCTAAATAGACATTTCTCCAAAGAAGCTATACAGATTGCCAACAAACACATGAAAGAATGCTCAGCATCATTAATCATTAGAGAGATGCAAACCAAAACTACAATGAGATATCATCTCACACTGGTCAGAATGGTCATCATCAAAAAATCTAGAAACAATAAATGCTGGAGAGGGTGTGGAGAAAAGGGAACACTCTTGCACTGTTGGTGGGAAAGTAAATTGATACAGCCACTATGGAGAACTGTATGGAGGTTCCTTAAAAAACTAAAAATAGAATTACCATACTACCCAACAATCCCACTATTGGACATATACCCTGAGAAAACCATAATTCAGAAAGAGTCATGTACCAAAATGTTCATTGCAGTTCTATTTACAATAGCCAGGATGTGGAAGCAACCTAAGTGTCCATCAACAGATGAATGGATAAAGAAGATGTGGCACATATATACGGTGGAATATTACTCAGCCATAAAAAGAAATGAAATTGAGTTATTTGTAGTGAGGTGGATGGACCTAGATTCTGTCATACAGAGTGAAGTAAGTCAGAAAGAGAAAAACAAATACCGTATGCTAACACATATATATGGAATCTCCTATAGCTTTAACATAACTGTAGGTTTACTGCATTTGAAGTCACACATGAACAGAACATTTTGAAACTTATGTATTCTATAAAGCACATTTTTTTAAAAAAATAGATCTTTATTGGAGTACAATTGCTTCACAACATTCACCAAAGTGAATCTGCCATATGTATATATATGTCCCCATATCCCCTCCCTCTTGAGTCTCCCTCCCATCCTCCCTATCCCCCCTCTCTAGGTCATCGCAAAGCACTGAGCTGATCTCCCTGCGCTATGCTACTGCTTCCCACTAGCTAACTATTTTACATTCGATAGCACATATTGTTTTAATTCCATGCCATATATAGTGTATTAATTTATCAAAGCTGCTGTAACAAAGTACAACAGACTGTGTGGCTTAAACAACAGAAATTTGTTGCCTCATAGTTCTGTATGCCAGAAGTCTAAAATCAAGGTGTCTCCTAAGTTAGTTCCTTCTGAGGGCTGTGAAGAAAGGATCAGTTCTAAGCTTCTTTCCTTGGCTTATAGATGGCCATTTTCTCCCTGTGTCTCTTTACATCACCTTCCCTCTTTAAGTATCTATGTTTGTGACCAAATTTCTCCTTTCTATAAGGACACCAGTCATATTGAATTAGGGCCCATCCCGATGACCTCATCTTAACTAATTACATCTGCAAAGACTGTTTCCAAATAAGGTCACATTCTGAGGAACTGGGTGTTAGGTGTTCAACTGATAAATGGGGGGAGGGCATGATTCAATTGATAATATATAGGAAGCAACTTTATGTACTTTTTAAATACAAATGTATTTTTATAAGAAATATTTATGTTTCAAAATCAGTTAAAAGTTCTAGTATCATAAACCATCATGTTCCCTGATTTCTTATAACTGAGGACCCTCATAAGAAATTCAAGATGAATGAAATACAGAGAACTGTATGTACTCTTGCCCATTATAACTTTTCAGGTAACATGTGTGTCCGTAGTAAAGACAGAAGAACTTAGTTCACACAGCAAATGGTTATAGTTGCAAAAAAAAGACATAAACTAACCTCAAATTGGTTTATTTACTAATTGTGGACATTAGCGAAATATCATTATTTTATGAAAACTATTTAGCATGCCTTATAATCCATAAAATTATTTGCCTGTAAATATGCAACCATCTTCCCTTATTTTATTTCTTTAAGTTTTACATATTTTTTAAATTTCTTAGGTACTTAGTATTTTTGTTTATGTTGTAAGTATGATTTTTCTATCATATTTTATAACTTTTTATTGTTGGTTTGAGAAAGATTATTGATTTTTGTATATTAATGTTTTATCTAGTCAATTTGCTAAAATCCCTTAAACTCACTTTTTACAGTTATTAATCTTAAGTTTTCTAAGCACAAATCTCTATATATCTGCATTCAAATCCTTTGTCAGAATATATGTCTTGCTCTCCAAAAAGGAAAGAAAAGCAGATATCCAAGAGTTATATCTTTTGTTCTGTTTTCTACCTATTGTATGTTGGCTAATGTACAGAACAATGATAAATAATTGGTTATTATGCACATTCCTGTCTTTTTAATTTTAATGGTAAGAAATGACATATAATATGATTAGTACTATTTACTGTTTTGTCTTTTTATTTAGAGGGATCCTAACTTACGTATTCCTAGCAACTCACATTAATGTATATTGATACTTCCACTGTTTTTAATAGCCTTCAGTTATTTGACTAACCAGTCCTCATATGGCTACTGAATCAAGGTGATGTGGTGCAGGGGCAAGAACAGACAAGGTCTTTGCTATATAGTAGAACCCAGTCAATTTATATTCATAGTCAACAAAGGTGCTAAAAGTATTCAGTGAGGGAAAGGGCAGCCTTTCCAAAAATTGTGATGGAATCAATTAATAATAATGTGTGAAAAAATAAACCTAGTGCCTTTCTCCACATCATATAAAAAAATGATTCAAAGGATCCTATTGCTAAACCTAAAAGCTAAAACTATTACTTTTGTAAAGGAATCACAGGCACACATTTTTGCCACCTTGAGATAGGCCAAAATTTCTTATATAGGACACAAAAAAGCAATAACAATAAAGGAAAGTTGATACGTTGTAATCATCAAAAGTATCTGTTAAGAAGATAAAAAGGTAAGTCACAAATAGATTTGTTACAAAATGTATGTGTGTGTGTATGTATGTGTATGTGTGTGTTATGCCTGTGTACAGAGAGAAATTCTTGCAATTCAAAGTTTTAAAAAAGTAAACCAATAAAAATGGGCAAAAGAATTGAAAAGACACAGGCAATATATGAATGCTTAATAAGCACAGGAAAAATTATGATCAACATCTTTAATTATTGGGGAAATAAAAATTAAATCTACAATAAAATATAACTACCCACCTATCAAAATAGCTAAAACAAACAAACAAGCAAAAACAGAAGGAAATAACAAATGCTTGTAAGGGATATGGAGCAACTGAATTCTCACATATCACTGGTGGGAATGTAAAATGTTTCAGCCATTTTGGGAAAACTGATTTGCAACAAGATAAAAATTTGAAAACATACACCCAGCATATTATATGGCAATTCCATTTCTATGAACTTACTCTGGAGAAATAAAAATGCATGCTTACCAAAAACTTATAAAACATTTTTAAAAAACTGTATTTACTATAGAAAACCATTTAAAATAGCTCAAATTCTTATATAAAGGAGAATGGAATGACAGATTGTGGTATTTTTATACAAAGAACTATTACTCAACAGAAACAACAAAAGAATAAACTACTAATATGTGAAACAGCATAGATACATATATAGACATTATGCTGGACAAAAGAAGCTGGGCACAAAAATAATACATGTTGTATTATTCTATCTATATAAAGTTCTAGAATAGGCAAACTGATTGAGAGTGATGAAATCAGAACAGTGTTATCCAATGAGTGGTGAGGATTGGCTAAAAGGACATGAAATTTCCTGGAGTTATTGAATGTTCTGTATCTTCAGGGGGTTCTGCTGGTTAAATGGATGCATACATTTGCAAAAACTCACCAATTTATATGGGTAAAATTTGTTTATTTGACAGTATATAAATTTAATCTCAATAAAAATAAAATAGATGAATGTTTTAAGTAAAAAACAGAGAGAGAGATAATGGCTTGAGCATGATACATAAAAATGAATAGATATTTAGTAGAATTCTAAGATGAAGAACTTACTTTTAAAAGGTACCCAAAAAAGAATATTCACAAAGGAACAATACTAGACTAACCATCATATAAAACTTCAGACTGGGCTTCCCTGGTGGCACAGTGGTTGAGAGTCAGCCTGCTGATGCAGGGGACACGGGTTCATGCCCCGGTCCAGGAAGATCCCACATGCCGCAGAGCAGCTGGGCCCGTGAGCCATGGCCGCTGAGCTTGTGTGTCCGGAGCCTGTGCTCCGCAACAGGAGAGGCCACAACAGTGAGAGGCCCGCGTACCACAAAAAAAAAAAAAAAAAAAAAAAACTTCAGACTGATTGTCAGACTCTTTATCATAAATACGAGGTGCCAGAAGATAATGGAGTAATATCTCAGTTCAGAAGAAAATGATTGCTAACTCATATTTGGTATCTAGAAAAAGTAACATTCAATAGTGAGGTGTACTAAGTACATTCTCCCATCCCAGTGAAAAAATATGGAAGAATGTATTCCAGTAAGAAGAAAGATAAACTAGAAAGAAAGAATGGGTGCATAAAGCAAAGTTAACCAAAGAAAATTCTAAGACAATTTGGTAAAATGCAGTAATAGTGATTGTAAATATATATACTGAAACACACACTGAGGCATGCATGCATACATATCCATTCTTTTGTCAAAGAGAAAAACAAAGTGGGATTAAATAATATAGAATAGCATGAAAGATGAGAGGTGAAAGGAAAGTTCAAGCATTCCCCAATTCCTTATCAAGCTCAAAGAATATTAAAATACTGATCAAATGGAGACATTTTAAGAAAAAGAGCACAGTTAAATATACCTGTATACCTGTTATATTTTCAGAATATAACTTAACAAGGCAATCTACAGATTGAATGCAATCGCTATCAATCTACCAAAGGCAATTTTCACAGAACTAGAACAAATAATTTAAATTTTTTTGTGAAAGTACAGAAGGTTCCGAATAGCCAAAATAATCTTGAGAAAGAACAGAGTTGAGGGAATCATGCTCATGAAAACTCATGGTTTGGTATGCCTTTGGCCTGGCTTGGATAACATTCTCATCACTGCACCAATCACAGCAAGCAGAGAATGGAAAATGGGATTGGCTAAACGTGTATCATACACCCATCTTCCAGGTGGGTGGAACCTGTGTCAGACTTTTGAAACTGGCCTGGAAGAAAAGCCGACGTGCTGGACTTGGACATGAGGACAGATGCTGACTTAGTGAAAGCAGCAGATTCCACATCATTGGCTGCCCACTGAACAGCACAGAATCTGGGCACTGGGTGCCTCCCAGTGACAGTGCAGCCAGGGTGAAATCAGGGTCAGGGGTCAGGGATCAGGGGTGGCGCCGCCCTCCCCTCGGGCTCTGGAGCAGCTCAGTGCTGGGGGAGGGAAGAGACACTGAGCCAGAGATGCTGAGCTGGGAGTCCTTCCGGATTCTTCAGAGCAGTTTTCTAAATATTGGAGGCAGGATGTTGGCTCTTCAGGATTCACCAGGGCTTTGGCTTCTGGACAAGCCTGACCAAGTCTACACAGACAGGAGGTTGGTCTCCTCAGGACATACTGGGGCTTCAGCTTCTGGAAAACATTGGACCTCGTCCACGTAGACAGGAGCCCAGTGTCTTCAGGACCTGCTGGGAGGTGCCACCTTGGGAGTAAAAGGTGAAGAAAAAGTGGGGAGAAGCGTCCTGTATGTGGCTGACTGCTGAGGGGAGTCCATTTTCAGAGGAGCCAGCAGAGGAAAGCCTTGATGTGGAAAACAATAAATTTTAGGTAGTTTTGTGTGTGGTGTAGTTAGTTTCCAGTGTCTTTCTTTGGTTTGTTGTATCTAGTTTCCTTGGCATCATTTATTGAGGGGACTTTCCCTAGTGTATGTCCTTGGCAGCTTTGTCATAAATTAGCTGACCACATACACGTGGGTTTATTTCTGGGTTCTCTGTTCTGTTCTTCTGGTGCATGTGCCTGTTTTTGTGCCACTTCCACACTGTTTTGGTTCCTGTGGATTCCTAGCATAGTTTGAAGTTAGGGAGCTATTTCACTCCAGCTGTGCTCTCTTTTCTTACGATTACTTTGGCTATTTGGGGTCCTTTTTGTTCTGCACACATGATAGGTTTGTTCTGCTTCTGTGAAAAATGCCATTTTAATTGTGTTAGAGATTGAATTGAATGTGTACACTGCTTTGGCTGGATGAACATTTTAATAATATTCTTGATCACAGAATATTTTTCTATTTATTTGTTTTTTCTTCAGTTTCTTTATTAGTGTCTTACAGTTTTCATTGTGCAGGTCTTTCATATCATTGGTTAAATTTATACCTAGGTATTTTGCTCTTTTTGATGCAATTGTTAATGGTATTATTTTCTTACTGTTACTTCTTTATTAGTGTATAGATACTCAACTGATTTTTTTGTATTGCTTTTGTATTATGCAACTTTACTAAATTCATGTATTGTACCTTTTGGTGGTTTGATGTGGAAAATTGTAACTTGAAATCCCATTGTTTCTACTGTATCCCAGGTCATCCACAACACCCAAGACACATTAACTACTAATATAATCTTCCCACAGTACTGTTACTGAGTCCAAGCTCACTCTGCTTTCCGCACGACAGGCCAATAAATTGGGAGATGAGGTGTTGAAGCAAGGAATAGCAACTTTATTTGGAAAGCCAGCAGACCAAGAAGATTGCGGACTAGTGTCCCCCAAAAAACATCTTATCGGGGTCTGGATGCCAGTTTCTGTTATAGAACAGAGAGGGGGAGGAGGTCAGGAAGTAAAGTAAAAAGGCCATTAGTTTTGCAAAATATCTCCTGGCTTGGCCAACATCGGGGAGGGATGCATTAATTTCTTCTTTTCTGTAGCCATTCACAGGTGGGCAGGGTCAAATGGTCTCCCTGTGAGCTGAACAAGGGCACTTTAGTTTTACATTCAGGCAGAGGGGCAGGGTTCCCTGAAGCAGGCCATTGTGTATGATTATAATAACAAAAGCAATGAAAAGCAAAGGTTAAAGTAAAAGAAACAGATCCAACACTGAGTCAGATTTTGCTCTTCCCTGTTACAGTACCTCTTAATAATATGTGGATTCCCACAAGAGCAATTAGCTTAACCATTTTGGGTGAACTGAATCTGCATAGGGCTTGGTCCCTATCATGAAGTTTCATGTCTTATCTACTTTTCTGGCATGGTATTGACATGTTTGTTTTGCAAAGTTATTTACTTTCTAATAATTTCAAACTACAGAAAATTTGCAGTAGCAGTACACTGTACTCTTTACCTGCAAGTTCAGATGTCCCAGTCATCACTGATTTACCACATATGCCAATTTAAATGACAACTTCCATTTTGTTTTACTCTAAAAAGTGACACTCTCCCAGGGAACACCCACATAATCCCCAAATGAGAAATCACTGTAGTTTTCACCTTCTAATCCAATTCCACAGGCCCACTTCCACTTTCACCACCTGCCCCAAAGCATGAAAATGTCTTTTTCAATTCTGATACAGTTTACTTTTTCTGGAAGCGTTCTTGAGACTTTCCCTCATTTTCACAACCTTGATGGATTTAAAACACACAAGATGAGTATGATCTGTGTGGCCTTTTCTGTATATATGGCTACTTTCTCTCAGGATGTTTTCAATGTTCATGCATGTTGTAACATGTATCAGTACTTCATTTACATTTTCCATTGTGATTAAATCCATTGAACATAAGATTTACCATTTAAACCATTTAAACTATATAGTTCTATGACATTCACTACATTTACATTGTGTACAAATATCCTCACTATCCATCTCCCGTACTTTTTCATTTTTTCCAAGTGAAACTGCATCCATTAAACACTAACTCTCTTTAACCCTTGTCAACCACATTCTACTTTCTGTGTCTGAACTTCACTTCTCTGGATACCTCATAGAAGTGGAATCATTTATTAATATTCATTCTTTTGTGACTGGGTTATTTCACTTAGCATAATGATTTTAAGGCTCAGACATGTTGTAGCATGTGTCTGAATTTCCTTAGTTTTTAAGGCTGAAAAATATACTTTTGTGTATATATCACATTTTGCTGATTAATTCATCTATCCATGGACCATGGACACTTTGGTTGCTTCCACCTTTTGGTCAGTGTCAGTATGCTGCTATGCATACATGTATACAAATATCTCTTTTACTCCCTGCTTTCAAACCTTTTGTGTGTCTACCCTGAATTGGAATTGATCATATGTTAATTTATGTTTAAGTTTTTGATGAACTGCCATACTGTTTTCCACAGTGGATGCACCATTTTACTCTTTCTATATATGGCAGAGTAATATGGAAATTTATAGATCTACCCTCTTTTGCTGATCCATTCATCCACTGTTGGATATTCAAATTGTTTCTACCATTGGGCCAATGTCAACAATGCTGCTATGAATATTCATGTACAAGTTTTTGTTTGAACACCCATTTTCAATTCTTTGTGGCATATATCTAGGAGTGGAATTCTTGAACCAAACTCTAACTGTATTTTACCTTTTTGAGGAAATTTCAAACTATCATACATATTGTCTGCACCATTTTACATTTCCACAAGCAATGTGTACGGTTTCCAATTTCTAAAAAAAAAAACAAAGCAGATGTCAACTCTGTCATTCTTCTCATATGAAGTTCATCAAATCACACTTACAACAGCACTTAAAAATAGAGGCATAGGGGGCTTCTCTGGTGGCTCAGTGGTTGAGAGTCCACCTGCCTGTTCAGGAGACATGGGTTCATGCCCTGGTCTGGGAAGATCCCACATGCCACGAAGCAGCTAGACCTGTGAGCCATGGCCGCTGGGCCTGCGCATCTGGAGCCTGTGCTCTGCAGCAGGAGAGGCCACAACAGTGAGAGGCCTGCCTACTGCAAAAAAAAAAATAGAGGCATATTTTAGAATTTTTTTTCAATTTCATTTTTAGATTCAATTCACTGTCAGGCTCTACAATTAAAATTATTAAGTTATTTATGAATATACTCCTTTGTTGAATTCTATTAACAAAAAACATTCTGACTTTTGAATATGTTAAAAATGAATTTATTTCTGAGATGACAATTGCCCTGCCTATTACATGTATAGACAGATCTTGATATTTGAAAATATTAAGATATCAATATATAATATTTCATTACTTCTGCTTTTTTTTTGGTCCAGAATACATCTGCACAAAAGCAAGTCAGTAATTGAGCCCATGATATTCTTTACTGAGATATTAAATTAGCCTTGGCTTTTATTGAAGTATTTTTTTTTTAAATCACAGTAGTCAAATATACATTCCATGTGTCACTTTAAGGAAGTTTTTAAGTGATTATTTTTGAGCTGGGTAATTTTAAGCTAGTTTGCATCATCTCCAAAACATCAAAGTGACATGTTTTCACAGCCGTAGCTTAATTACTGTATTTTGCAGACCTGTTGATAAAGCCTGCAGGAATTCTAATTAGCTGTGATTCTGCCTTGCTTTCCTGTTGTACAATCAGCTTGTAAGCTCCAGTACTATGACTTGCTCAGTCAAGGATGAACATGGCTGTTGGCCTCTTGGCTTACATCCAAGCTGAAAAACCTTCCAAATTTTTAAACTAAAGTCTGCTTACTAACCTTTATCTTCTTGTTTTCTAAATCAAATCTTAGCATGAAAAAGTTTAAATTTTCTTTAAAAGAGAATGAATCTTTCTAGTAGTAGGTTTAAAGGCATTATTTTATATTGCCCTTTAAATTTAAGTTAATGATTTAAAATATAATTTCTAGATGCAAGCAGTAAATAAATAAAGTTACAATTTCTCAAGGTTTTGGTAATGAAATTAGGCAAAGGGAATCATTTTTAGTAGTAAGTGTGATGCACGTTTTTAGTGACTCTTCAACTACAAATCTTGATTTCATTTTAATGACTTTAAATTTTGATAAGGTCCCAAATGAAATAGAGACATATGTGGCAAACAAAATTTATCTTGTTAAAGGAGCCTTTAAGTTGCTAGCAACCCTTAAACTCAAATAATAATGCAAATGGGGGGAAAAGTACAATTTCTCATAATGTATTTTAAATTCTAATTTTTTAAACATTTAAACATAGATGAAGACCTTTCCTTAGATACATAACTAATGACAAACAACATCATCAGACTATGATTTCTTCTACCTGGGGACTGTGTTCCTTAAGGGAATATTAACTTTTACATTCCTATGAAATCTCAAACTCTGATAGATCTTGGCACAGGTAGCACATCCATAATTTTATTAATAAAATTACTAATTAAATTTAACAACTTTCTCTTACTTATATTTTAACTTCCAGCTTTAATCAGACACTTTAAGACCAAGGTACAGAAATCATATTTTATTCTTAAATGTACAAGCTGCTTTAACGTTATTTTATTATTTGTTGTCAAAACCAGGAGTCCATAAACAATATCAAACTGTCCGTCTAGATTGGTCAGTGTGGTTAAATTTCAGATGAATTCTTTATATTTCAATCTAATCAACCTGCAAGCAGAGTCCAAATAGATGAATTGATTGATAAAAATAACTGAATTCATATGATAAAGAAACAATATTGTTAATATCTTCAAAAAATTATAATTGGAAAATTTATTACTTATCCTTATTTTTAAACATTAATTCTAAGGGATACAAGTTGACTTAAGATATTTTTCTTAAAATGACCATTTATGTTTCCTGTCTTTATCGTCCTGTCATCTTTAGCTCTGGAGCCACTTCCTCCCTAACTGTAACTTTACTTCAGGCTCTCTGACTAATGCAACTCTTATGAGGGCACATATAAGGAGTTTTGGTTACATATCTCATTCACTGAGCATTCATTCATTCAACAAACATTGACTGCCTACAATGTGCTACACATTTAGGACAAAGTAGTGAACCAAAGATCATCATCACTGCTTTCATGGAATTTTGCTTTTGGCTTCCTCTTACCCTTGTACCACACTCCCAATAACTGGATCTATGTTCTGTCCCCTTCAAGTTATCTATCTATTATCTATTTAGTTAGCATCTATCTATCTTTATCCTCTGTCAGTATGTTTATAAACAAGTATATGTGTATGTATATCAGCAAGTTTATTAATCTCAAATCTTAATTCCAATAATTTACCTGATTTTTCTTGAATTTTCAATGTAAACAAGCATGCCAAATGAAAATGATGTTTTTTTTATTTTTTCCTTTCCAAATATGATCATTTTTATTTATTTATATTTGCATTACCACAATAGGTGGTACTCTCAGTGCAATATTAGATAAAAGTGGAGGTAGTGGGTATCATTATCTCATTCTAGATGTCAGTGCAAAATCTTTCATTTCACCGTTAGGTGTGTTGTTTGCTATAAGCTAATTAATAGATATCTCTTAATATTGGATTAAGAAAGACCCTTTCTATTTCTAGTTTAAAGAAATTTTTATCATAAATAGGAGCTGAATTTTATCAAATGCATTTTCTGTATTTGTTGAAGTGATCACATTATTTTTCTCTTTTTTCTGCTAATGTGATAAAATACATAGAGTGATTTTCATTTGTTAAAACACCTATTAATTCCTAAAATAAACCAAAATTAGCTTTACTGTATTACCCCTTTCCTATATTGCACATTTTGTCTTGCTAAGATTTTATTTATAACTTTTGCATTTACCTTCATGGATGAGACTGTCCTATGGTAAGATTGGTACTATTTCTACCTTAAATGTTTGGTAGATTTAACTATTAAAGCCATTTTGGCCTGGGTTGCTTTTAAGAAAGGTTTTTCATTACCAGCTGAATGTTGTTAATAGTTATGGAGCTAATCACAATTTACATTTCCCCTATGGTATTTTTATTAGAAATTTTTCTATTTCATCTATATTTCCAATTATATGACATAGAGTAGTTTATGATAAATTCCTGCTAAACTTTCTCATGTACATAGAATTTTTAATAATGTCCCCTATTTTAAGCAAGATATTTGTTTTTTGTTCCATTACATTTTTTATTTTTTCATCATTCTAGCTATAGATGTTTCGATATTATTATTATTTCAAAGAAGTAACTGTTTGTCATATTGATCCTCTGTTTTTATTAGTTTTCTTCTTTTTCTGTATCTTCTAATGTCTCTTTTTTCTT
Source organism: Aethalodelphis obliquidens (assembly GCF_003676395.1). NCBI lineage: Eukaryota > Metazoa > Chordata > Mammalia > Artiodactyla > Delphinidae > Aethalodelphis > Aethalodelphis obliquidens. Next base: position 8,018,162 of record NW_020837998.1, read on the forward strand.
TATGTGCTTAACTAGCTGTTTTTTTCCTAACATTTTTATATGTTTGCTAAGCTCACTGACTTTTCAGCCTTCATTCTTTTAAACAATGTGTGGAAAAGTTAATGGTATGCCTGAAACTGCTATCCTTAAAAGAGACTTGCTTGCTAGATTGAACATTGGCTGGTATCTGGAAAATTAACTGGAAACCAGTTTCCTACACTAACATAAAATGTATCCTAAATAATTAGAGTAGTTCACTGTGCCTAAAAAATTGAATAAACAATGTGGTTTATATTGAATGCCTGCTTTACTTCTGGGAGTTTGGGATTTGGTATGTGCTAGACACAAAGTTGCAACATAACTGATCTTTAATTTAAAATCCCAAAGGTCACAGACAGCATCATACTCAATGGGGGAAAACCAGAAAGTGTTTCTTCTAGTATCAAGAACAAGACAAAGTGACCCACTCTAACCACTTTTTTTCAACATAATACTGGAAATCTTAGCTGGAGGAATTAGGCAAGAAAAAAATAAAAATCATCTAAATCAGAAAGGAAGAAATAAAACTTTCTCTATCTGCACATGATATTATATATTGAAAACCCTAAACATTCCAAAAAAAAACTTAGAAATAATAAATGAATTCAGTAAAATTGCAGGATGCAAAATCAATACAGAAAGATCTCTTGCATTTCTATACACTACGAATGAACTATCAGAAAGAGAAATTAAGAAAATAATCCCATTTGCAATTGCAACAAAAAGAATAAGATATCTAGGAATAAACTTAACCAAGGAGGTGAAACATCTGTACACTGAAAACTATAAAAGTATAAGACACTGAAGAAAAAAATTGAGGATGGCACAAATAAATGGAAACATGTTTCATATTCATGGATTTGAAGAATTAATACTGTGAAATTTTTCTACTCCACAAAGTAATCTAAGGATTCAATGCAATCTCTAAAAATTTCAGTGGCATTTTTCACAGAAATACAACAATTCTAAAATTTTTATGAAACCACAAAAGATTCCAAAGCAAATTTGAGAAAGATTAAAGCTGTATGTATCACACTTTCTTATTTCAAACTATATTACAAAATCTACAGTAATCAAAATAATATGGCATTGACATAAAAACAAACACACAGATCAATAAAACAGCATACTCCACAAAGAAACCCATGCATACATGGTCAATTAATTTATGACAAAGGAGCCAAGAATATGCAATGGGGAAACGGTAGTCTCTTCAATAAGTGGTATTGGCAAACTGGACAGCTACATGCAAAAGAATGAAACTGGACACCTATCTTAAACCATACACAAAAATCATATCAAATTCGATGTAAGACTTCAGTGTAAGACTTGAAACCATAAAACTGCTAAAAGAAAACATAGGTGTAAGATTAACATAGGTCTTGGCAATGATTTTTTGAATTAGACCCTGAAAACAAAGGTGACAAAAGCAAAAATAAACAAGTGGGATTACATCAAACAAAAAAGCTTCTGCATATCTCTCATGATTAGTGATATTGAGCATCTTTCCATGTGCCTGTTGGCCATCAGTATGTCTTCTTTGAAAAAATGCCTGTTCAGATCTCTGTCCGTTTTTTAATCAGTTTGTTGGGCTTTTTTTTGATATTGAGTTGTATGAGTTCATTACAAATTTTGGACATTTACCTCTTATCAGACATACATTTGCAAACACCTCTTCCCATTCAGTAGGTTGCCTTTTTGTTTTGTTGATGGTTTCTTTCTCTGTGCAAAATCTTTGAATTTTAATTAGGTCCTATTTATTTACTTTTGTTCTTGTTTCCCTTGCCTGAGCAGAGAGATCCAAAAAAAATATTGCTAAGACATGTCAAAGACTGCACTGCCTATGTTTTCTTCTGAGAGTTTTATGGTTTCAGGTCTTACACCTAGATATTTAATCCATTTTGAGTTTATTTTTGTTTATGGGCTGAGAAAATACTCTACTTTTATTCTTTTACATGTAGATTTACAGTTTTCCTAACACCACTTACTGAAGAGGCTGTCTTTTCCCCATTGTATATTCTTGGCTTCTTTGTCATAAATTGACCATATGTGTGTGGGTTTATTTCTGGGTTCTTTATTTTAGTCCATTGGTCTGTGTGTCTGTTTTTGTGCCAGTACCATTCTGTTTTGAGCTTTGTATTATAGTCTGAAGTCAGGGAGCATGATACCTTGTTGTTTTTTTTTCTCAAGATTACTTTCGCTATTTGGAATCTTGTGGTTCCACACAAATTTTAGTATTATTTATTTTAGTTCTGTAAAAAATGTCATAGGTATTTTTATTGGAATTGCATTAAATCTGAACATTGCTTTGGATAGTATGGCATTTTAGGGGCAAGATAGGTGAAGGAGATTAAGAGGTACAAACTAGTAGGTATAAAATAAATAAGAAGGATGTAATGTACAACACAGGAAATATAGCCAATATTTTATAATAACTTCATATGGAGCATAATCTATGAAAATACTGAATCATTATGTTGTACACCTGAAACTAATATAATATTATAATCAACAATACTTTAATAAGAAAATAGCCCACAATATCACCTCACAGCCGTTAAGATGTCTATTATCATAAAAACAAGAAATAACAAGTCCTGGCGAGGATGTGGAGAAAAGGAAACCCTGTATATTGGTGCAGCTACTATGGAAAACTGTATGGAGATTCCTCAAAAAATTAAAAATGGCACTACCATATGATCCAGCAATTCCACTTCTGGATATATATCTAAAGGAAATAAAATCACTACCTTGAAAAATATCTTCATGCCCTTGTTAATTGCAGCATTATTAACAATAGCCAAGACATGGAAACAACCTAAGTTTCCATGGACAGATGAATGGATAAAGAAAATGTGATGGATATATATATATATATATATATATATATATATATATATATATATACATACATAATTTTTCAGCCATAAAAAGAAAGAAATATTGCTTTTTGTGAGGACGTGGACCTTGATGGCATTTTGCTAATTGAAATAATTCAGATAGAGAAGATAAATACTGTATGATCTCACTTATATGTGGAATTAAAAACAAAATTAGATACAGAGAACAGATTGGTAGTTGCTACAGGCAGGGGTGGCGTGGAGAAAAGGGGTGAAGGTGGTCGAAATGTAAAATTTGGTTATAAGTTCTGGGATGTAATGAACAGCATGGTTATTATAGTTAACAATATTATGTTGTATATTTGGAAGTTGCTAAGAGAGTAGTTTTTTTTGGGGGGGTGGGGAGTAGATATTAAGTGTTCTCATCACAAGAAAAATTTTGTAACTAAATAAGGTGATTAACATTAACTAAACTTATTGTGGTTATTTTCTTTTTTGCAGTATATACACATGTCAGATCATTAGATTGTATACTCTCTTCCTGCTTGCATAGTTTCTGAAGAGAAGCCCAATGTAATTTTTATTCTTATTCCTTTATAGGTAAGTTTTTGTTTTGATTTATTTTATGTTTAGTTTGGTCTTCTGGCTTCTTTCAAGATTTTTTCTTTGTCTTTGCTATTCTGCACTATTCTGTGCCCATATTTCTTCTCCTTTTCTTATTCCTATTATGTTTATGTTACACACTTTATAATTTTCCCACATTCTTGAATATCCTTTTTTTTTTATTTTCATTCATTTTCTCCTCACTTTTTAGTTTGGGAAGTTTATTTTGACATTTCTTCAAGCTTGATAATTATTTCCTCAGCCATGTCCAGTTATTTAAAGAACTTATCAAAGGCATTCTTCATTTTTGTGATGCTGTTTTTGATTTCCACTATTTCCAGTTAATTATTTCTTTGAGCTTCTATTTGTCTGCTCACATGTTTACATTAGCCATCTGTTTTTGCATAGTTTCAACTTTTTTCTGTTAGAGCCCTAGTCTATTAATCTTTATTGTTGTATCCAAGTTTAATAATTCCAAAATTTCCATAATATATAATTCTGTTTTGATGTAAGCCCTGCTCTTTCAAACTGTTTTGTATGTTTTAGTATGCTTTATAATATTTTTGTTGCAAGCTGTATAAGATGTACTGGTTAAAAAACTGAGGTTAGTAGGCCTTTAGAGTGAGGTTTCATGTTTATCTGTCTAGGGATTAGTTTGTCTTTACTGTTTGCTACAGCTGTAGGTGTCAGATGCTAAAATTTCTTCTGCTATCCTTGTTTTTGTTGCCCTTGTTGTCTCTGGGTTTCCCTTGAGATTTCTTAAAAATCATAGGGAACCTACAGTTCTTTAACTTGTATTCTGTTACTATATAAGAGCCCTATTGATGTAGTGGTAAGGCATGGAGAGAGAAGGGAGCCATTCTATCTACCTATAATTGTCTCAGTCTTTTACGGAGGCTGTACCCCAGGGCTGTGGCCTTTATAAGCATATCTCAGTTTTTCTATTTTGTTTTTTATAGTGAGTATTGTTTCTCTTTTCTTTTTTAATTTTATTTTTTAACATTTTTATTGGAGTATAATTGCTTTAGAATGGTGTGTTAGTTTCTGCTTTTTACCAAAGTGAATCAGTTATACATATACATATATCACCATATATCCTCGCCCTTTCATTTCCCTCCCACCCTCCCGATCCCACCCTTCTAGCTGGTCAAAAAGCACAAAGCTGATCTCCCTGTGCGATGAGACTGCTTCCCACTAGCTATCTATTTTACATTTGGTAGTGTATACATGTTCATATATACACTACCACTCTCTCACTTTGTCCCAGCTTACCCTTCCCCCTCATCATGTCTTCAAGTCTATTCTCTACTAGGTCTGAGGCTTTATTCCCATCATGTCCCTAGGTTCTTCCTTTTTTTAGATTCCATATATATGTGTTAGCATACGGTATTTGTTTTTCTCTTTCTGACTAACTTCACTCTGCATGACACACTCCATATCCATCCACCTCATTATAAATAACTCAATTTCATTTCTTTTTATGGCTGAGTAATATTCCATTGTATATATGTGCCATATCTTCTTTCTCCATTCATCTGTCAATGGACACTTAGGTTGCTTCCATGTCCTGGCTATTAAAAATAGAGATGCAATGAAAATTGTGATACATGACTCTTTTTGAATTATGGTTTTCTCAGGGTATATGCCCAGTTGTGAGATTGCTGGGTCATATGGTAGTTTTATTCTTAACATTTTAAGAAACCTTCATATTATTTTCCAGAGTGGCTGTATCAATTTACATTCCCACCAATAGTGCAAGAGGGTTCCCTTTTCTCCACACCCTCTCCAGCATTTATTGTTTCTAGATTTTTTGATGATGGCCATTCTGACCGGTGTGAGATGATATCGCATTGTAGTTTTGATTTGCATTTCTCTAATGATTAATGATGTTGAGCATTCTTTCATGTGTTTGTTGGCAATCTGTATAGCTTCTTTGGAAAAATGTCTATTTAGGTCTTCTGCCCATTTTTGGATTGGGCTGTTTGTTTTTTTGTTATTGAGCTGCATGCGCTGCTTGTAAATTTTTGAGATTAATCCTTTGTCAGTTGCTTCATCTGCAAATATTTTCTCCCATTCTGAGGGTTGCCTTTTGTTCTTGTTTATGGTTTCCTTTGCTGTACAAAAGCTTTTAAGTTTCATTAGGTCCGATTAGTTTATGTTTGTTTTTATTTCCATTTCTCCAGGAGGTCAGTCAAAAAGGATCTTGCTGTGATTTATGTCACAGAGTGTTCTCCCTATGTTTTCATCAAGGAGTTTGATAGTGTCTGGCCTTAAATTTTGTTTTTTAATCAGTTTTGAGCTTATTTTTCTGTATGGTTTCAGGGAGTGTTCTAACTTCATTCTTATACTCATAGATGTCCAGTTTTCCCAGCACCACTTATTAAAGAGACTGCCTTTTCTCCATTGTATATTCTTGCCTCCTTTATCAAAGATAAAGTGACCATATGTGTGTGGGTTTATCTCTGGGATTTCTGTCCTGTTCCATTGATCTATATTTCTGTTTCTGTGCCAGTTCCATACTGTCTTCATTACTGTAGCTTTGTAGTATAGTCTGAGGTCAAGGAGCCTGATTCCTCCAGCTCCGTTTTTCTTTCTAAAGCTTGCATTGGCTATTCGGGGCCTTTTGTGTTTCCATAAAAAATGTGAACTTCTCTGTTCTAGTACTGTGAAAAATGCCATTGGTAGTTTGATAGGGATTGCATTGAATCTGTAGATTGCTTTGGGTAGTAGAGCCATTTTCACAATGTTTATTCTTCCAATGGAGAAACATGATATATCTCTCCATCTGTTTGTATCATCTTTAATTTTTTTCATTAGTGACTTACAATTTTCTGCATACAGGTCTTTTGTCTCTGGAGGTAGGTTTAGTCCTAGATATTTTATTTTTTTGTTGCAATGGTAAATGGGAGTGTTTTCTTAATTTCACTTTCAGATTTTTCATCATTAGTGTATAGGAATGTCAGAGATTTCTGTGCATTAATTTTGTATCCTGCTACTTTACCAAATTCATTGATTAGCTCTAGTAGTTTTCTGGTAACATCTTTAGTATTCTCCATGTACAGTATCATGTCATCTTCAAAAAGTGAGAGCTTTACTTCTTCTTTTCCAATTTGGATTCCTTTTATTTCTTTTTCTTCTCTGATTACTGTGGCTAAAACTTCCAAAACTATGTTGAATAATAGTGGTGAGAGTGGACAACCTTGTCTTTTTCCTGAACTTAGTGGAAATGCTTTCAGTTTTTCACCATTGAGGATGATGTTGGCTGTGGGTTTGTGATATATGGCCTTTATTATGTTGAGGTAAGTTACCTTTATGCCTACTTTCTGGAGGGCTTTTATCATAAATGGTGTTGAATATTGTCAAAATATTTCTCTGCATCTATTGAGAAGTTCATATGATTTTTCTCCTTCAATTTGTTAAAATGGTGTATCACATTGATTAATTTGCGTATATTGAAAAATCTTTGCATTCCTGGGATACACCCCACTTGATCATGGTGTATGATCCTTTTAATGTGCTGTTGGATTCAGTTTGCTAGTATTTTGTTGAGGAATTTTGCATCTATGTCATCAGTGATATTGGCCTGTAGTTTTCTTTCTTTGTGACATCTTTGTCTAGTTTTGGTATCAGGGTGATGGTGGCCTTGTAGAAAAAGTTTGTGAGTGTTCCTCTCTCTGCTATATTTTGGAAGACTTTGAGGAGGATAAGTGTTAGCTCTTCTTTAAATATCTGATAGAATTCACCTGTGAAGCCATCTAGTCCTGGGTTATGTTTGTTGGAAGAATTTTTTTTTCTTTTTTTTGCAGTATGTGGGCCTCTCACTGTTGTGGCCTCTTCCGTTGCAGAGCACAGGCTCTAGACATGCAGGCCCAGCGGCCATGGCTCACGGGCCTAGCTGCTCCATGGCATGTGGGATCTTCCCAGACCGGGGCACGATCCCATGTCCCCTGCATCGGCAGGCGGACTCTCAATCACTACGCCACCAGGGCAGCCCTGTTGGAAGGTTTTTAATCATAGTTTCAATTTCAGTGCTTGTGATTGGTCTGTTTATATTTCCTATTTCTTCCTGGTTCAGTCTCAGAAGGTTTTGATTTTCTAAGAATCTGTCCATTTCTTGCAGGTTGTCTATTTTATTGGCATAGTGTTGCTTATACTAATCTCTCATGATCCTTCGTATTTCTGCAGTGTCAGTTGTTACTTCTCCTTTTTTCATTTCTAATTCTATTGATTTGAGTCTTCTGCGTTTTTTTTCTTGATGAGTCTGGTTAATGGTTTATCGATTTTGTTTATCTTCTCAAAGAACCAGCTTTTAGTTTTATTGATCTTTGCTGTGATTTCCTTCATTTCTTTTTCATTTATTTCTGATCTGGTCTTTATGATTTCTTTCCTTCTGTTAACTTTGGAATATTTTTGTTCTTCTTTCCCTAATTGGTTTAGGTGTAAGTTTAGGTTGTTTATTTGAGATGTTTCTTATTTCTTAAGGTAGCATTGTATTCCTATAAACTTCCCTCTTAAAACGGCTTTTGATGTATCTAATAGGTTTTGGGTTGTCGTGTTTCCATTGTCATTTGTTTCTAGGTATTTTTGATTTTATCTTTGATTTATTCAGTGATGTCTTGGTTATGAAGTAGTGTATAGTTTAGCCTCCATGTGTTTGTATTTTTTACAGTTTTTACCCTAATTCATATCTAGTCTCATAGCCTTGTTGTCTGAAAGGATACCTGATACAATTTTGATTTTCTTAAATTTACCAAGGCTTGATTTGTGCCCCAAGATATGATCTATCCTGGAGAATGTTCCATGAGCACTTGAGAAGAAAGTGTATTCTGTTGTGTTTGGATGGAATGTCCTATAAATATCAATTAAATCCATCTTGTTTAAGGTATCATTTAAAGCTTGTGTTTCCTTATTTATTTTCATTTTGGATGATCTCTCCGATGGTGAAAGTGGGGTGTCAAAGTCCGCTACTATGATTGTGTTACTGTCGATTTCCACTTTTATGGCTGTTAGAATTTGCCTTATATATTGAGGTACTACTGTGTTGGGTCCATAAAGGTGTACAATTGTTATATATTCTTCTTGTACTGATCCATTGATCATTATGTAGTGTCCTTCTTTGTCTCTCGTAATAGTCTTTGTTTTAAATTCTATTTTGTCTTTAGCAAAATAGATTGCTACTTTAGTAGCAATGAGAATTGCTACTCCAGCTTTCTTTTGATTTCCATTTGCATGGAATATATTTTTCCATCCCCTCACTTTCAGTCTGTATGTGTTCCTAGGTCTGAAGTGGGTCTCTTGTAGACAGCATATATATGGGTCTTGTTTTTGTATCCATTCAGCCAGTCCTTGTCTTTTGCTTGGAGCATTTAATTCATTTACATTTAAGGTAAGTATCGATATGTATGTTCCTATTACCATTTTCTTAATTGTTTTGGGTTTGTTATTGTAGGTCTTTTCCTTCTCTTGTTTTTCCTGCCTAGAGAAATTCCTTTAGCATTTGTTATAAAGCTGGTATTGTTGTGCTGAATTCTCTTAGCTTTTGCCTGTCTGTAAAGGTTTTAATTTATCCATCAAATATGAATGAGATCCTTGCTGGTTAGAGTAATCTTGGTTGTAGGTTTTTCCCTTTCATCACTTTAAATATGTTCTGCCACTCCCTTCTGGCTTGCAGAGTTTCAGCTGAAAGATCAGCTCCTAACCTACTGGGGATTCTCTTGTATGTTATTTGTTGTTTTTCCCTTGCTGTTTTTAATATTTTTTTCTTTTTATTTAATTTTTAATAGTTTGATTAATATGTATCTTGGTGTTTCTCCTTGGATTTACCATGTATCGGACTCTCCGTGCTTCCTGGACTTGATTAACTATTTCATTTCCCATGTTAGGGAAATGTTCAACTGTAATCTTTTCAAATATTTTCTCAGTCCCTTTTATTTACTCCTCTTTTTTTGGGACCCCCCATAATTCGAATGTTTTTGCATTTAATATTCTTCCAGAGGTCTCTGAAACTGTCCTCATTTCTTTTCATTCTTTTCTCTTTATTCTGCTCTGTGGTAGTTATTTCCACTATTTTATCTTCCAGGTCACTTATCCGTTCTTCTGCCTCAGTTATTCTGCTATTGATCCTTTCTAGAGAATTTTTAATTTCTTTTTTGTGTTGTTCATGATTGTTTGTTTGCTCTTTAGTTGTTCTAGGTCCTTGTTAAACATTTCTTTAATTTTCTCCATTCTATTTCCAAGATTTTGGATCATCTTTACTTTCATTATTCTGAATTCATTTTCAGGTAGACTGCCTATTTCCTCCTGATTTGTTAGGTCTGGTGGGTTTTTATTTGCTCCTTCATCTGCTGTGTGTTTCTGTGTCTTCTCATTTTGCTTAACTTACTGTGTTTAGGGTCTTCTTTTCGCAGGCTGCGGGTTCATACTTGCCGTTGTTTTTCATGTCTGCCCCCAGTGGCTAAGGTTGGTGCAGTGGGTTGTGTAGACTTCCTGGTGGAGGGGACTGGTCTGTGTTCTGGTAGATGAGGCTGGATCTTGTCTTTCTGGTGAGCAGATCCACATCTGGTGGTGTGTTTTGAGGTGTCTGTGACATTATGATTTTAGGCAGCCCCTCTGCTAATGGGTGGGGTTGTATTCCTGTCTTGCTAGTTGTTTGACATAGGGTGTCCGGCACTGTAGCTTGCTGGTCCTTGAGTGGAGCTGGTGCTTGACGTTGAGATGGTGATCTCTGGGAGATTTTCGCTGTTTGATATTACTTGCAGCTGGGAGGTCTGTGGTGGACCAGTGTCCTGAACCTGGCTCTCCCACCTCAGAGGCATAGCCGTGATGCCTGGCTGGGGCACCTAGAGCCTGTCATTCACCTAGCTCAGAATAAAAGGGAGAAAAAAAGAAAGAAAATGATAAAAATAAAATAAAATAAAAAATTTATTAATATAAAAAATAATTAATAAAATTTTTTTAAAGTAATTATAAAGAAAGAAAGAAGAGAACAGCCAAACCAAAAATCAAATCCACCAATGATATCAAGCACTGAAAACTATGCTAAAAGAAAAAAAAAATGGCCAGACAGAACCCTAGGACAAATGGTAAATGCAAGCTATACAGACAAAATCACACACAGAAACATACACATACACACTCACAAAAAGAGAAAACGGGGAAAAAATATATATATATATCGTTGCTCCCAAAATCCACCTCCTCAATTTGGGATGATTCATTTTCTATTCAGGTATTCCACTGATGCAGGGTACATCAAGTTGACTATGGAGATTTAGTCCTCTGCTCCTGAGGCTGCTGGGAGAGATTTCCCTTTCTCTTCTTTGTTCACACAGCTCCTGGGGTTCAGCTTTGGATTTTGCCCTGCCTCTGCATATAGGCCTCCTGAGAGCGTCTCTTCTTTGCTCAGGCAGGACGGGGTTAAAGCAGCAACTGCTTCCGGGGCTCAGGCTCTCTCAGGCTTGGGCGATGGAGGGGTGCAGAGTTTGGATCAAGCTTGGAGCAGCAGCAGCCAACATGACGTTGAACCAGCCTGAGGCGCGCCATGCATTCTCCTGGGGAAGTTGTCCCTGGATCATGGGACCCTGGCAGTGGCGGGCTGCACAGGCTCCTGTGAGGGGAGGTATGGATAGTGACCTGTGCTTGCACACAGGCTTCTTGGTGGCGGCAGCAGCAGCCTTAGTGTCTCCTACCCGTCTCTGGGGTCCGCGCTGATAGCCGCGGTTTGCGCCCCTCTGGAGCTCCTTTTAGCAGTGCTCTTAATCTCCTCTCGCGCTCCAGGCAACAAAGAGGGAAGAAAAAGTCTCTTGCCTCTTCGGCAGTTCCAGACCTTTTCCCGGACTCCCTCCCCACTAGCCGTGGCGCACTAGCCCCTTTCAGGCTGTGTTCGACGCCAACCCCAGTCCTCTCCGTGCAATCTGAAGCCCGAGCCTCAGCTCCCAGCCCTGCCTGCCCCAGCAGGTGAGAAGAGAAGCCTTTCGGGCTGGTGAGTGCTGGTCAGCACCGATCCTCTGTGCGGTAATCTCTCCACTTTGCCCTCCGCACCCCTGTTGCTGTGCTCTCCTCCATGTCTCCGAAGCTTCCCCTCCACCACCAGCAGTCTCCCCTCCGCGAAGGGGCTTCCTAGTGTGTGGAGACCTTTCCTTCTTCACAGCTCCCTCCCACTGGTGCAGGTCCTGTCCCTATTCTTTTGTCTCTGTTTTTCCTTTTTTCTTTTGCCCTACCCAGGTACGTGGGGAGTTTCTTGCCTTTTTGGAGGTCTCAGGTCTTCTTCCAGCATTCAGTAGGTGTCCTGTAGGAGTTGTTCCACATGTAGATGTATTTCTGATGTATTTATGGGGAGGAAGGTGATCTCCACATCTTACTCTTCCGCCATCTTGAGTCTCCTCTCAGTTCTCAGTTTTTCTTGGTTTATTCCCCCTTAAGTAAAATAGAAAGACTATTGGGGACTAGAGTTGGGTATATTCCTCTATGAAGATGAGTTAGGCTTTGGTGAAATAGTTTCTCTCGAGGGCATATGTTTTTAAGAAGAACTGAATTCTCTGGGCATATTTTAAAATGGCTTCTTCTTCCCTACTTCCACTGGAAGCAGAGGAGGAGTTTTCTCAGCTTTCAATGTAATAACCTGGGAGAGTCCTGGTGGTAAAACTCATGAAGGTGTGGGGACTCACTTTTCTTCCCCACCCCCTGGTACTTTTACTCTCAAACTGTCCACACTGAACCTCCAGTAGTTTTTCAATTACAGTTTAATCATTCCTATCTCAGTACTAGTTTTCACGGAATTTTCTGTTCCAGGACTTCTGCTCAGGTAAGTTCTGTTTCTCTGTATTGTTCTGTCTGTCTCTTTAATTTTGAGGACAAGTGATTTGCCCTATGACCTCAGTTCTCTGATTGGCCTAGACAGAGTTGTTGATTTTCCATTTGTTCAGCATTTGTGTGTGTGTGTGTGTGTGTGTGTGTGTGTGTGTGTGTTTGGTTGGGAGGGGTGACTTCCTAGCTCCATACTTTCTAGGTCAGAAACCGAAAATCCCCACTGATCTTTTTAACATCTTTATATTTTGAACTTTTCCAGAATATCATATAATTGGAATCATGTAATACCTAGCTTGTTTAGAGTAGCTTCTTTCTCTTAGCAATGTGCATTAAAGACACATTAATTGGGGGGGGCATTGAGGAGGGTACTTTGTAGCTTATTTGTTTTAATCATTGAGCAATATTCCATTGTATGGATGTACCATTGTTTCTTTATCCATTCATCAGAGGACTTATTGGGGACTTCCAGTTTTTGTGGACTATGACTGTAGCTACTATATATATTTGCATTCATAATTTTCTGTGGACATAAGTTTTTAACTCATTGGGATAAATACCCAGAAACACAATTCCTGGATCACATGATAGTATTATGTTTAGCTTTGTAAGATACTACTAAACTGTATTCCAAAAGGGCTATTCCTCTTTACCTTCCTACCAGCAAGCAATAAGAGTTCTTTGTACTCCACATCCTTACTAGCAATAATTATAGCCAGTCTAAGAGGTATGTAGTAGTATCTTATCATTGTTCAATTTGCATTTCCTTAATGGTAAATTATGTTTAGCATCTTTTCACGTGCTTATCTTATTTGTTGAATTAAATACATAGATTTTTCCCTATTTTAAAAATTGGATTTTTTTTTTCTTATTAGTCAGCTTTTAATAGTTCTTTGTACACTGTGGACAAAAATCCTTCATCTGATGTTTGTTTTCCAAATATTTTCTCCCAGCCCAAGACTTGACATTCTTTTTCTAAGAATATCTTCAACAAATCAAATATTTAAAATTGTGCATTGAATTGTCTTTGCTCCTTTGTCAAAGATAAATTGATTGTATTTGTGTGGGTTTATTTATGGACTGTTTCTATTCCATTCACGTATATGTCTATTCTTTTGCTAATACCATATTGCCTTGATTATTGTAGTTTAAAGCAGTGAAACTAAGTAATGTGAATAACCCAGCTTTGTTCTTCATTTTTGTTTTTAGTATACTAAAAAATGACCATATAAACTTTAGAATCAGTTTCATGATAGGTACGAAAGTGCTTACTGGGACTTTAATTGAATCTATAGATCAATTTGAGAGAAATTGTCATATTAACAATACTGCATCTTTCAATCCATGAACCTGGAATATCTTTCCACTTATTTAGATATTCTTTGATTTCTTTCACAGTTATTTAGCTTTCCCCACATAGATTCTATACATATTTTATTAGATTTATATCTGTGTATTTCATTTTTTGGTGTTTTGTAAATAGCATTGTTTCTTTTGAAATTTCAACTGTTCATTACTAGTATAGGAAGGCAAGTAATAATTGTATATTAACCTTGAATCCCACAACATTGCTATATTTGCTTATTAATTTCAGGAGTTTTAAAAATCTATGATTTGGTTTTTTTTTTTACATATGCAGTTGTATAATCTGTGAATGACATTTTACACCTTCCTTTTCCATCTGAATACCTTCTATTTACTTTCTTATCTTATTGCACTAGCTCCAATATCAAAACACACTTTTTATTATCTCCTATATTTTTTCTAGGAAACCCTAACTTGGAAAACACTGTCCTGCTGAAGACAGGAGCTGGCAACTGCAGCACATTACAAAAATTCTGCTATGCAGGCAAAGAGTGAGAGTTGCTGCTTTCCTTTCCCTGAGGAGCAAAAGTCTATATTTCCCAAAATGCATCATATGATGAGTACAGAATATTCTCCAATAATTACACAAATGTACAAAGAAAAATATTTTTGAATGGACAAATATTTGCTAGAACCTGGACTGAGGCCACCAAACTCATTTTCACACATAAAAATAGCTGCCTTTTAACTCAAGTGTTACTTAATAAAAAGTTTGAAGGCCTGTTTTTGTCAAAAGTTTTCACCTTTACATGGCAAAACTTTACTATGAAAAAACTGTGGAGCTTCTCAATTATTCTACACATTTTTAAATTGCTCATTTCAACATACAAACCAGCTTAATAACTGTCATCAGTTTGAGCAATGTTTCAGATTTTTATAGTCTGTATTTCATATGGATGAGTAGAGCCAATCATATTAGTAATAAGAAATATGTCTCTGAATGCATAATTTGACCTAATTTTTATTTTATTTTTTTGTTTCTTTTTTTTTTTTTGCTTTGAATATAACCCAAGCCTAAAGATATATATCCCAAATGCTAAGACATTCAAATAAGACATTATTAGGTAGTCCCTAATATGCAGCTACAACTATGATTCTTGTTCTATTGTGTCATACGAAAATGGGGGAGGAAAATAAACTTGGATAATTGCATTTAAATATTTAATTTTATTTTTTGATGCATGAAATCTTGATGATACTCAATGACAGGAAATGAACATTTGGAATTCAGAGCATTTCCAAAGATCCCCGTTAGGACACTTACTGTTCTACAAGTTTTGGTACATATACACCAACATGCAAAATTATTATAGATAATTTTAAATTAAAAAAATTGAATGGTAGTTATAGACTATAATTACACTAGAATGAATCAGGACAAGATTTTTCTCTGCACAGCAGAGAATATAATAGAATAAACATCAAGTTCGTCATACAATATGAATGATCTTCTGTTAGTGGAACAATAGCATTCAACTTTCTAAATTTATTTATTTATTTTTAAACATCTTTATTGGGGTATAATTGCTTTACAGTAGTGTGTTAGTTTCTGCTTTATAACAAAGTGAATCAGTTATACATAAACATATGTTCCCATATCTCTTCCCTCTTATGTCTCCCTCCCTCCCACCCTCCCTATCCCACCCCTCCAGGTGGTCACAAAGCACCAAGCCGATATCCCTGTGCCATGTGGCTGCTTCCCACTAGCTATCTACCTTACGTTTGTTAGTGTGTGTATGTCCATGACTCTCTCTCTCCCTGTCACAGCTCACCCTTCCCCCTCCCCATATCCTCAAGTCCGTTCTCCAGTAGGTCTGTATGTTTATTCCTGTCTTACCCCTAGGTTCTTCATGACATTTTTTTCCCTTCTTAAATTCCATATATATGTGTTAGCATATGGTATTTGTCTTTTTCTTTCTGACTTACTTCACTCTGTATGACAGACTCTAGGTCTATTCACCTTATTACAAATAGCTCAATTTCCTTTCATTTTATGGCTAATATTCCATTGTATATATGTGCCATATCTTCTTTATCCATTCATCCAATGATGGGCACTTAGGTTGTTTCAATCTCTGGGCTATTGTAAATAGAGCTGCAATGAACATTTTGGTACATGACTCTTTTTGAATTTTGGTTTTCTCAGGGTATACGCCCAGTAGTGGGATTGCTGGGTCATATGGTAGTTCTATTTGTAGTTTTTTAAGGAACCTCCATACTGTTCTCCATAGTGGCTGAACCAATTCACATTCCCACCAGCAGTGCAAGAGTGTTCCCTTTTCTCCACACCCTCTCCAGCATTTATTATTTCTAGATTTTTTGATGATGGCCATTCTGACTGGTGTGAGATGATATCTCATTGTAGTTTTGATTTGCATTTCTCTAATGATGTTGAGCATTCTTTCATGTGTTTGTTGGCAGTCTGTATATCTTCTTTGGAGAAACGTCTATTTAGGTCTTCTGCCCATTTTTGGATTGGGTTGTTTGTTTTCTTGTTATTGAGCTGCATGAGCTGCTTGTAAATTTTGGAGATTAATCCTTTGTCAGTTGCTTCATTTGCAAATATTTTCTCCCATTCTGAGGGTTGTCTTTTGGTCTTGTTTAGGGTTTCCTTTGCTGTGCAAAAGCTTTGAAGTTTCATTAGGTCCCATTTGTTTATTTTTGTTTTTATTTCCATTACTCTAGGAGGTGGATCAGAAAGGATCTTGCTGTGATTTATGTCATACAGTGTTCTGCCTATGATTTCCTTTAAGAGTTTGATAGTTTCTGGCCTTACATTTAGGTCTTTAATCCATTTTGAGCTTATTTTCGTGTATGCTCTTAGGGAGTGATCTAATCTCGTACTTTTACATGTATCTGTCCAGTTTTCCCAGCACCACTTATTGAAGAGGCTGTCCTTTCTCCACTGTACATTCCTGCCACCTTTATCAAAGATAAGGTGTCCATATGTGCATGGGTTTATCTCTGGGCTTTCTATCCTGTTCCATTGATCTATCTTTCTGTTTTTTTGGCAGTACCATACTGTGTTGATTCCTGTAGCTTTGTAGTATAGTCTGAAGTCAGGGAGCCTGATTCCTCCAGCTCCTTTTTTCGTTCTCAAGATTGCTTTGGCTATTCGGGGTCTTTTGTGTTTCCATACAAATTGTGAAATTTTTTGTTCTAGTTCTGTGAAAAATGCCAGTGGTAGTTTGATAGGGATTGCATTGAATCTATAGATTGCTTTGGGTAGTAGAGTCATTTTCACAATTCAACTTTCTAAATTTAAATTGAGAATATAACTCAACACTTGCAAATATTCTCAGTACCCACGAGACACTATGATTGTGGGGATACAAATTTTAACACATTTTTCATATTAGTTTTTATCCCATAGCACTTCTTAACACACCTGTTATCTGAAAAACACGCACTTCCCTTTAAAAGATTAATAAATGAGAGTTTGTTAGTGTGAAGAGGTAGTAACATAAATATACATAGAAAGTAGACTTCCAGGTGCCGAAGAGAAGGATATCCATTAAAGCCATAAAGAACAGCAAGAAGTTCGGGCTTCCCTGGTGGCGCAGTGGTTGAGAGTCTGCCTGCTGATGCAGGGGACACGGGTTCATGCCCCGGTCCGGGAGGATCCCACATGCCACGGAGCAGCTGGGCCTGTGAGCCATGGCCACTGAACCTGCACATCCGGAGCCTGTGTTCCACAATGGGAGAGGCCACAACAGTGGGAGGCCCGCGTACCGCAAAAAAAAGAAAAAAATAAAAAAAAAAAAACAGCAAGAAGAGTAAAATAAAAATAAATCAACACAAAGTTTATACACTCATTATAACTTGAAGACAGAGAAACACACTCTAATTCTAAAAATTAAAACACACACACACTCATACACACACACAGAGTTATCTGTAAAGAGAGAGCACAAACTACAGTGAAAAAAAATACATGTGCTTACAGTTTCCACCTGAGAATGTGGCTGGCAAAACCACTGCTTCCAACATTACAATGAAAAAAAGAAAAAAAAAAGAAAAAAAAGAAAAGAAATCAGAACAATTCAGCTGTGATGACCATAACATTCTTACTAAAAATAACTCAGACTACTCATTGAAAAAATCTGGACACACCCAATATAAAAGGGCATTCTACAAAATAGCACATCAATGCTCTTCAAGAGTTATAAAAGGCAAAGAAAGACCAAGGGACTGGTCTAGATTGGAGGAGACTAAATAGATATAAGTACTAAATAGATATGAACTGTGGGATCCTGGGTTGGATCCTGGACCAGATAAAGGGTATTAGGGAGAAAACTGGTAAAATAAATTCTGTAGATTATTTAACAGTATTGTACTAAATTTAATTTCCTGGGTTTAATAAGTATCCATGAAAAATTAATCAGTCAATCTAAGAAAGAAATGGAATTTTTTATTTGAGTCAAATTGAAGATTATAATCTGGGATCTGCATCTCAGAAAGCTCCAAGAACTGTTTTGCCTGTTAGAAGTCAAAACATAGTAATATAAGTTTTTGAGACAGACTGCTCTATATTAAATAATGTATCTAAGCATCATCATGACCCCTTACAAAATCAAGAAGGAATGTTATCTTTAAGGAGTTGTCTTATTGGTGCTAAGAGAATGTTGCTCTTTATAGTTGAATAGGTATTTCTGCCGATGGGGAGGTTTGGTCAGTGAATAATGCAGATACACAATGCACAGTAGAGGGGAGAGAGGGGACCAAAGGGCAGAGAAAAAATTTTATGTTTACATTTTTCTTATCTTGCCGTAAAATATGAATTTTATTTCACATAAGTATACTATGGTTATGTAAGATATATTAACATTAGTGGAAACTAAGTAAGGGGATAAGGAAACCTCTGTGATATTTTTACAAGTTTCTTAAGTCTAGAATTGTTTCCATATAGTAATATGAAATATCTGAATAAAGATATTTAACTTATTTTATATATATACATATTTTTTAAATGAGAAATATCTCAATTATTTCAAAAAGTTCATTTTCAGAATTGGAAAGTAAATCAAATTAACTTTATAGTAATAAGCACTTCCTACTTACTATTGCATATTTCTTAAATTCCTCAAAGGACATTCTAATAAATTATCTCACTTGCCACTTACATCAATCCGGTAAAGAAAACATCAGATCCATGTTACAAATTAGGAACAAATATTCATTGAGGTGACAGAATGTCTTGTCCAAGAGCATACAACAATTTGTAACAGAGCTGTGTCTTAATTCACTGCCCTTTACCATGATATCCTGCTGCTTCCAAATGCCTACTATGTGCAAGATACCCTGCTAGATTATCTGGCATGGCATTTGATACATTGTTAAAATAAAACCGCACAGAAATTTTAAAAAGCATATTCTAAAACTGAAAGGCTTTGTTGTAGCTTATTGAGAGCATTAGACATGGATCAAAGATGTGATATCAGGTGATGATAAAGAAGTAGTCAACTGAGCAGGCACCTTTGATCAGGAACAGAAGAGTGTAATCTCTCTTTTATTATGTTATAGCCTCAAGCTCCTCAGATTTTAGACAAACTGTATTTGATTGCCAGAAACAAACATTCTCTGATACTTTTCTGAGCAACCATGTTGCTTTTTTTTTTTTTTTTTTTTTTTTTTAGATAATACAGCATCGATGATGGAGAGAAAACCAATTAGTTCTGTCAAAATTCACTTATTGTGCACTGTGGGTGTTTCTCCATTTGGCAGATTTATGCTTTATATTAAAACTAAAAGCAATACAATTGCCAATTGACATACTTATCTTTGACATTTACTGTCACACTTCTCACTGCTCAAAGGAAAACAACAGCTTAATATTTCTATTTTGTTGATGTTAAATTACTAACCCACTACCAAATCTTGCTCCCTCAAGATATTGAGCATCACGATGAAAATCATCAGTGGCAGAAGCAGACATAGGGCTAGTAATGCTATCTTTCATAAAACATATAATCCTTAGTTGGAATGGATGAAAGAAGAAGGGTGATTATGTTTGAGAATGTTTTTAGTAAAGCTATCACTATAGAAGGTGGCTAGTTTGACAATGCAGGCAAAGCCACCTTTTAATCACTCCAGATTTACAACCTTGAAAGTGTCAGAGAAAAATGCTCCACATTGTGTTTTCTAATTGTTAAAAGTCACTCTTGAAAATGTTTCATTTTTGACCACAGGAACTTGGTTCCTTTAACTGTTAGGACCAAGTAAAGTCAGTGAGTCATCCTAGCTTTGATTTTAGGGATGCAAATCTACTAGGAACTGTACTGAAAAACTCAATTTACATTAAGAATTCTTAAAAGAGCTTCACAAGTTTTGGTGATAAAGAGTAGGTTAAGACCATTTCCTCTAGCGCCTTCATTCACTCAACATCATTCTTTCAATGATTATTTATTGACTGTCTTTCATATGCTATGCACTTTTCTAGATGCTAGAGAAAAGGCAGTGAATCAAATATTCAAAATCTCTGCTTTCAGAAGCTCACACACTTCTGGGAAAATAATAACTAATGTCAACATAAAAATTAATCATTTGATCCAAGAAAGAAATGGAAATTTTTATTCAAGCCAAATTGAGATTACAACCTGGGAACAGCATCTCAGAAAGCTCCAAAACTGTTCCACTCATTAGTAGTCAAAGCACAGCTATACAAGTTTCTTTGAGTCAGAGAGATGTACATTAAATGAGGTATTATTGACAGTTTATACAATTCAGATCTGCAAGTACAAAGTGGTAGGTCATCATAATCCTTTACAAGATCAAGAAGGAATGTTATCCCAAATTAAGAGTTTGAGATTAAAATATACACGCTATTACTATATATAAAATAGATAACCAACAAGGACCTACTGTAGAGCACAGGGAACTATACTCAATATCTTGCAGTAACCTACAATGGAAAAGAATTCTAAAAAAGAATCTATATACATATGTATAACTGGATCACTTTGCTGTATGCCTGAAACTAACACAACATTGTAAATCAACTATATTTCAATAAAATTTTCAAAAAAGAAAAGGAATGTTATCTTTTAAGGAGTTGTCTTGGTGCTAGGACAATGTTCCTATTTATGGTTGAGCAGGTATTTCTGCCAATGCAGGAGGTTTGATCGATGCATAATGCAGATACACAATGCATAGTAGAGGGGAGAGAGGAGGCCAAAAGGCAGAGAAAAATTTTATGTCTAGATTTTTCTTATCTTGCCATAAAATATGAATTTTATTTCACACTAATATTTGTTAAGGTAGTGTCCTACTTCTGGTCATTTAATTATCACAGCAACCCTAT
>NW_020837998.1:8039192-8122027 GCF_003676395.1 Aethalodelphis obliquidens
TCAGCATCTTAAAAATCAACCTAAATGTTATAAAAATTAACAACTAATGCTTCCATAAAATACACAATTGGAGAGATTTTTTATAGTATTATTGCAAGAAATTTGTTAATTTTTATAACATTTAGGTTGATTTTTAAGATGCTGACTAACCCAAATTTTTAAAATTATTTTGCCAACTAGATTTTTTTACCTAAGAATTATATTACCCTTATATGAGATTTTTCATATCATAGTTCACACATATAAATATATTTAACATAATGATTTTATATCAAAACTTATTGTGGTTAGTTTGGTTTATTTATGGTTCTACGTACTATTTTTACCCTTCTCTCCATACTGAAAATGAAATAATTACAATACAAACATTATTGAGATATTATTAAAAAATCAAAGCCCATTAAAAGTATCTCACTATGAAATTTATCCCTTGCCTTGTAAAATTAATAAGTATGATGATGCTGACCCTATATCAGATGCTGACTGCAGAAATGGAGAGGTGTTACAGGTATACACATACACATGAAAAAATTAATTTAACTTGATATAGATAAATTTCACTTTGAAAAAAAAGTAATTTATCACATGTGTGACAGTTTAGATATGATAAAGGAAAAGTATTCCAGAAAAAAAATTAAAGAAATTTTTCAATGAAGTAATCTCTGAATTTTCTACTATCTTAATTTTTAATTGAGATATAATACATACCACAAAATTCACCTTTTAAAGTGTAAAATTCAGTGGATTTTATATGGTCACTAGATTGTTAACTATCACCACTTTCTAATTTCAGAACATTTTCTTCACCCTGGGGGGAAAAAACATACCCATGGCCGTCAATCCTCATTTGTCCCATTCCCTAACTCCTAGCAATCACTAATATAATTTCTATCTCTATAGATTTGCATATCCTGGAGGTTTCATATAAATATAATACATTATGTGGTATTTTATGTCTGAATTATTTCACTTATCATAATGTTATGTTTCATTCATGTTGCAGCATGGTATCAGGACTTCATTTTTATGGCTGAAAATATTCTATTTGTGCCTCTTCATCTATCAATTGGTGGATATTTAGGTTATTTTAACAGTTTGATTATCATGAATAATGATGCTATGAATACTCGTACAAATTACTGTGGAGATGCATGTTTTCAACTTTGTTGGTATATATCGAGAAGCAGAATTGCTGAATGATATGATAACTCTATGTTTAACTTTTTTTAACATCTTTATTGGAGTATAATTGCTTTACAATGTTGTGTTAGTTTCTGCTGTATAACAAAGTGAATCAGCTATATGTATACATATATCCCCATACCCCCTGCCTCTTGCATCTCCCTCCCACCCTCTCTATCCCACCCCTCTAGGTGGTCACAAGGCACCGAGCTGATCTCCACGTGCTATGCAATTGCTTCCCACTAGCTATTTTACATTTGGTAGTGTATATATGTCAACGCTTATGTTTAACTTTTTGAGGAACTGCCAGACTGTTTTCTAAAAGGATTCATTGAATTATTTTACATTCCCAACAAAAATAAATAAGGATTCCAATTTCTCCACATCCTTGCTAAATTTATTATTGTTTGATTTCTTATAATTAGCCATCAGAGTAGATAAAAAAGTGGTATCCCATTGTGGTTTTGATTTACATTTCCCTAGTGAGTGATGATTTTGAGCATCTTTCCATGTGCCTATTTGCCAATTGTATATATTATTTGGAGATTACCTATTCAAATCTTTTGTCCTTTTAAATTGTGCTATTTGTCTTTTAATTATTGAATTACAAGTGTTTTTGTTTTTACGTTTCCTTGGGTAAAGGTATTCCTAAGCGTTGTAGTCTTTTGGTGTTGTAAAAGGTATTTTCTTAATTTCATTTTCTGATATTTTATTGATTCTATGTATTATTGTTATATTACCGAGAGCAATCAAGAAATACCAAAACAACTGAGAAATCTCATATATCCAATGATGTAGCTAAAATAAAATCATAAAATTCTTATTTAATCAAAAAGCAAGGGAAATATAATAATAAAAGAAAAGATGGAAAAATAGTAAACACCAAGCATGATACTTAACTAGGACTGATAATATCAATTATTGTAACAAATGTAAATGGACAACCCCCCACCACCACCAAGAAAGAAAAGACTGTCATTTTGGATACAAAAGCCATACAACAACAACAAAACAGTGTCTACAAGAAACAAACAAACAAAAAAATCCCACACCATGTATATAGAAACACGTCAGAAGAAAATATTGGATAATATACATCATTCAGACACAAATGTAAAGAAAACTAGAGTGGGTATATTAATATCAGGCAACATAGATTCTAAAGCAAAAAGGAAAAATCCATAGCTATTAATATCTCAATTCATCAAGAGGAAATTTTAAAAACCTAAATGAGCATTCACCTAATGAAAAATCTTAAAAATACATCCAGCAAAACTAATAGAACTGAATAGACAAACAGACAAATCAAAAATCATAACTGGGTAAATATAAATGATGTAAAAATTTATTTTTTTAAAAAGGTCAATGAAATTAATTATCCTCTAGCCAGAATGATCAGGAGAAAAGAAGATATACGTTAACAAAATCATGTAAAAAGAGATTTTACGGGCTTCCCTGGTGGCGTAGTGGTTGAGAGTCCGCCTGCCGATGCAGGGCACACGGGTTCATGCCCCGGTCCGGGAAGATCCCACATGCCGCAGAGCGGCTGGGCCTGTGAGCCATGGCCGCTTAGCCTGCGCGTCCGGAGCCTGTGCTCCGCAATGGGAGAGGCCACAACATTGAGAGGCCCACGTACCACAAAAAAAGAAAAAAAAAAAAAGAAAAAAAATCAATTCTATACAAAATTTCCCAGAAATTAAAAGAAAAATACATTCTCACTCATTCTATGAGTCCATTATTATCATGGTAATAAAAACTAAAAGAACTTACCACAAAGAAAAAACTGCTATGTATAAAATAAATAAGTTACAAAAATATATTGCACAGCACAGGGAATATAAACAATATTTTAAAATAACTTTAAATGGAGCATAATATATACAAAATTTGAATCACTATGTTGTATACATAAAATTAATATATTATAAATCAGCTCTACCTCAATAAAAATATATTTAACCTCTTTTCTCCAGAAATGTTGATGTCAAAAGAGACAAAAAAGGCCAAGAAACTTTTTCAGAGTAAAGAAAACTGAAGGAACACCATAACTCAAAGAAATATATGAGTTTAGATTAAGTAGGACCAGAACAAAATAACAATAAAGGTCTCTTAATTGTATAGTAGTATTATAATATACAGTGTTAAAATTTTCTGATTTTTATAATTTCACTATGGTTATAAAGGGAATGTTCTTATTGTTAAGAAATAAATACTAAAGTATTTAGGGGTAAAGAGGCATGATGTTGCCAACTTACTGTCAAATGAATATATCTATCTATCTATCCATCTATATCTATTTCTATCTATCTATCTATCTATCTATCTATCTATCTATATATATATATAAAGGGAGTGGAAAGGAAAGAGGGAGAGAGAGAGAGAGGGAGAGAAAAAGAAGGGCAAAAGAATGGAGGCAAATCTTATTTGCAGGTGTTAAAATTCTGTACATAGAAATTCCAGGAATATCTGCATTTGAATGTAACACCCAGGAGTATCTATATTGAAATTATTTGAATGAATTAAAAATTCAGTAAATTTTCTGGATGTTGTGTCAATAAACAAAATCATTCAGAAGTTAGTAAGGCATCATTCAACACTCAAGTCAGGTGCTTGAATGCTTAAGCATGAAACATGAAGGTTGTAAATGGATGTAACCATATTAGACATGATAGAAATTCTGGTCAAACTCATTCATTTTGTCTGGAAACATTATGAAGATAAATTAATTTAAAAATTTGTGTATAGTCACCTCTTTCCTCTCCTTGTAAGGAGGAATGGGAAGACCAGCCAGAGCACTGACTATGGTCTAGGGCCAGTATTGGTTTATGAGGAACTGGCTAGAGAAGATAAATTGCCCAAGATAGCTTATGCCAGATAAAACTAGTGAAGTAAATGAAAATGAATTATTGTAAAGGAACAAGATTTAGATACCAAAATTATCAGTTTAAAACCAAACCAAAACAAAACAAACAAAATATCCAAAGAAGTATGAATATGACTGAAACCAGGAGGTGGAGGCAGGAAGCTAGTTAATTCCAGTGAAGGGAAGCAGGAGAGGAGCAAGTGAGGAAGATTCTGGGTAATTTATTATTTTAAACACCATGTTTAGTACTTAAAATATAGGTCAATGAATGTAGTATGGATAGACATGTATGGTTGGCTAATTGATTTTGATTGAAGTGAAAAAAATATGCATCTATTTAATCATATAGCAGTCTTTATGAACTGCACAGGTCATATTTATTTACTCTTAATCACATCCAATTTTTATCATGGCCATTCAGATCTAACCCCTGCCTGGGGAAGTGCATACCATGGTGAAATAGAAGGGTCTACTGGACACTTGGTATCACTAAGAAAAATTTCCAGCACCTCTAATACTTTGAGAGCTATATTCTAGAATCTGACCAAATACCAAACAAACCAAAAAGAAAAACAAAAAACAATCAAACCCCCCAAAATAAAGGAAACAAAAAAATATGTGTGATACATAATTATCAACATATAATTCAGCATTGTGGAAAATTGCAAACATAAAAATTATTTCAAAAGTACTAAAATGGAGACAATCATCAAACAGAAGACCACTGTTATCACCTTGAATTAAGAAACAAAAAATGAGCTGTCAGGTCAAAAAAGTTGAAAATATATTTTCTAATTAGGAATCTCGAGGCACTTAATTTATATCCAGAACCATTTTATGATAAACTGTGAGTTCCAAGGACATGAGCTTTGAAGACCTCAATATTTTTAGGGTAACATTTTATGTAAGGTGCTTTATATAGAGTCCAATGTTAAATGTCTGAGGTTACTCACACACATACACATACAGAATTACAAATAGAACTAATTTAAAATGAATCAAATGATTGTTTTAAAAAAAGCTGTAGTCTCATAAATAAAAACTTACAAAATAAAGAATCCTTTTGACTTCAAGGACTCCTATCAACTAATTGGATTAAGTCCATGAGAAAACCCATTTTTATTTTAATGAATAACCTATGCACAAGAATCACTAAAGCAATATAGCACCACACGAGATCAATTACTTTCTTTAGTCCCCAGAATATATAGCCATCGATTTATTTGTCAAAGATCCCCAGGTTTAGATTTGGCCAGTCTTCGGGTAATGCTTCCAATAGTGAGTCTGTAATTTATATAGAGCTATCAAGCTATCAGCCTATTAAATAACTCTAAGAAATTAAATATTCATATCAATATTTTAAAGTATTTACTATTGTTCTAAAATAATTTTAGGTTACTTTAAGGGTATTTTTTGGTTAAGAGTAATTTTAGTTAGCAAAAAAGTCCTAGCCGAGATGATGATGATGATGATGATGATGATGATGATTATTATTATTATTATTATTTGGTCCTGTGACTTGCAGGATCTTAGTTCTCTGACCAGGGATCAAACCCAGGCCCCTGCAGTGGAAGCACAGGGTGCTAATAACTGGACTGCCAGGGAATTCCCTGAGATTATTATTAAATTTGTAGATATGGCTTTGTGATATTACGAACTGTATTTTTCTCATTCACTAATATATCTCCTGCTCTAGCACACATAGTCAACATTTGTTAAATATTAATTAAATACCCATATGAATTAGTGAATGAATGATATAGTCTTTAATTCACAGATATTCTCTACCCAGAGAAGAAAAGTTTAAGTAAGTTAATAGTAAGTATTGTACAAACCAGTAGTTAGTTACCAGGTTAGAAGAAAAATTACCTTCCTTAGGGAATACATAAAATTTAATTATGAAACAGATGCAGATCATATCTACTGTTAAATTGTCCATTTCTTCAGGTTAATATTAAAGATCAATTGTGGAGAGATGTTTGTCCTACAGCTATGATAAGAAAAGCACAAATGGGTAAAGATGGCTTAAGTATACCACATGGGAAAAATAAAGACAGTAAAAACTTAGCTTGTTAGCTTCATAACTAATTTAAGAAAGAGAAAGAGAGTGATAGAGAGATGGGTTCCCACACATCAGGAATGAGTAAACCAAAACATTAAAAATGTATCCTGTTACAAGCAGGTAATTTATATCAAAACATTAAAAAGGTGTCTAGAAATTCTATATCTTGGAAATAATCATAAAGGAATAAGAATGTGCATAAAGATACTCATTGCACAGATGATATATTACTGTTAAATTTGTGATTATATTTTATATTATTTACATATAAATACTAGGTGTGTTCTGCAATACAGGTTCATGAAAAGATTTGAAACTAATTCTTGGACAGAAACACATTTTCCCTACTCCTGATGCCTTCTTCCATATAGAATGAAACACATATGTCATCTCTGGCCTAATTTTACCCCTCATTCATCCTCTAAAAAGATAAAGGGACTTAACTGATTAGTGAGTTTGTAAGGAAAAACACAGCCTGCATAGCCTGGCCACTTCCTCTTCTCTTACTATTGGAGGAGATTTATCTTCAGAGTATATTTCTCCTCTACCCCTCCATTTGGTAAGTCTTATGGGGGCATATTGCCCATATAGGGAAGCCTATAGGAGCTGAGCATTGTCTGGGAAATGGTAGCAAAGTCTATGTGATATTGAGGTTCAAAATTAGAAAGTATCCAATAAAGGTGGATTTTGACCACTGTATATCTTATTCCTTTGTTATATTTCTTAACTCTCAGGCTGGGAGAAGGTTGTTATTTATTGCACCTCCCTCAACTTGTTCTGAATTATATGTAGTCTGACTCCCCAGATGAAAGCCTCACAAATCAGAAAGAGTAGAACCAAAGAAGTTTCCACTGAAGCTATTGTTTCTCATTATGAGAACACAGCCTCAACTAAACTTCAGCAGAATAAAAAATCAGATAACTACTAAATCTACAGCACTTGATAATTTTCAGCATGCTAATTTTGCATCCCCAAGTAATACAGATTGTCAACTATTTGAAGATAAGAACATATCTTTGTATACCTTGGCATCTCAATAACACTAGCAACAATATCACCAATATCAATAACAACAGCATCAGAAAAAAACATTAATAAATAACATCATTTATTGAATACTTACCATGTACTAAGTTCTTAACTTCTATTATTTAATCTTTATAACAAATCATTCAGGTAGGTAATTTTATCCCACTTTAGAGATAAGAGAAATGAAGATGTGAAAGACTAAATACCTTGCTAAGGTTCACATAACTCTTAAGTAGTAGAACCATGGCTTGAATTCACTTCTCTCTGCTTCCAAACCTTGCGCACTAAAGCACTGTGCTTAGTAAAACCATAAATATCTGTTTGCCAGGGATTAAACAGATCCTAGTTAGAGCCTTTTGCTCCAGCATCTCAACCAGTTAGTATCCTTGTTGACACTCAAGAGTATCGCAGTTGGGTGATAAATAAAATGGTCACCCTAAATATGTTATACAGCCTTCCCTGCTGTATTCAGCTATCCTTGGGCAGTATGCCAACATTTTATATATCTCTTTCCTCCTATTAAACTTTGACCAATCTTATGTCCAATGTCTAAATATATCTTCCATATGAGAACTTGCTTGTTATAAAACTAAGTCATACACTTCCAGTTGACATCTACACTTTTTCAGAGATTTCTGGAGATACTGAAATGAACCAAATGACTCTAACAGTAGGATGTTCAGAGTCTGGGACAGAATACTATATTTTAGGAAGTCTATACCTTGGGCAGTCCTAAATTGTGCCACCTACTCCTGCTGCATAAACAGATCTTCACTACAAAAATGTCATACTTAAATTTTACATTGACTTGAATCAATTTATTACTTTAACCATTAGAGAATATAATATTATAGTATTTGATTGTATATTGGTATCTGCATACTTTGAGATTATTCACCCTTGGAAATAAGATATTTCACTACAAAGTAATAGTAAGTTAGGTAAAAATAGACTAGCTTATAATCGTGGTTGTTAAATTCACATTTATAAAGTGGGTGCCAAAGGTGAGCTGATGTTCAATGAAAGATCAGAAGAGAAATTGAGTTAGATAAATTTATTACTTACAGGTCCTGGAATAAGTACATGGCATGCCTCAAGGAGCCACATGGGGACATCAAGGCAGAGTGCAGAGAGAGAGAGAGAGGCAGGACCTGGGGCATATGCCTTTATTAGGGTCCATGGGTGGAGTGCTTTGGTAATCCTGGGTTAGGGCTGGATTGGTCAATTCAAATCAAAAGAGCGGGATGTTGGTGATCCCCATGGGATTCATATCTAAGGGGCATATAAGGCACACTAAGAATTTTTATTTGCCCGTGACTCTGCAGGCTGCTATCTAGTAGGGTGTGTGCTTGCATGAGGGGGCTAGTGTCAGTGTAAGGTCCCTGAAAACTACTTGGCCAAATAAATTGGATGCCAAAGCAGCGATACCATGGAGTAGCTCAGCTAAACTCTGGATATATGCTTTTAAGATAAGATATAAAATATTTTCTTTGGGACAATAAACTGTAAGAGCTCACCTCATGGGCAGGTTCTATTTTTCCCTGTATATTATTTTCCTGTGGTGGTTTTGAAACATGGCTATAAAATTATTTGAAACTCTGCCAAAGAAGGGAGTGTCTATGTCTGCTCTCCTTGGATTTGAATTCTGTGGTTGCTTGATCAGCAGGATACATCTGTAGTGATACTTTGTCATTTTGTGGGCTGAAGCCTTAAGAAATCTACAGTTTCCACTTGTTGTGTCTTGAGATGCTTTTTCTTGGAATCTAGAGACTACAGTGTGAAGAAGCCAAAGCTCCTCTGCTGAGAGAGCTACACAGAATGGAACTGACAGCCACCATCAGCTTGCTAGCATATTTGTGATCCAACTTGGAAAAGGATTCTCCAGTTCCTGTGGAGATGCCCTAGCTAATGCCACATAGAATAGAAATGAGTTGTCCCCACAAAGCCCTGACCAAATTGTGTATTCATAAGAAAAAAATAAATGATTGTGTTGTTTTAAGTCAGTGAGTTTTGGGGTATTTTTTTATGCAACAATGATAATTATAACAAAGACATTTAAAATAATAACACTTCAAGAATTTGATACTGTTAAATTTGTAATGCAAACATTTATCAATAAACAGAAACAAAAAGAATAAAATAAAATATAGTCTCCTTATAGACACAGACTATGTAACTGAAATGTCTTCCCTGCCTGACATGTACTTTTTTTCTGTTATGTTTTAGTTTTTAAAGTGGAATTGGAGGTAGTTTTCTCTTCATTTTGAGAAACAAGGGTAAAAGTAAATTCTGTTATGAAGTAAATTACTTTCATCACTCATCCTTCTAATAGTTTCTTCAACTGTCTCTCATTGAACTTTTAATATTTGAGAAATAAAGTCATTTTATTTTAGTCAGTAGCAAGTTTTATTATAGGGTAAGTTTCATTTAAAATGTATTGTCATAAGAAATTTAATCTCCATGGTCTTCCAAGTACAAAAAAAGTAGTATATTACTGATATAAAACCCTCAGTATTGTTCACCTAGGAATTCATCTATAATTTCTTTTAGCAGATGAGGTAAGTATCATTCTTTGTGGCTAAATATTAAGATGAAGAAAGTCATTAAATAGCCAGTTAAGGATTTCGAAGATTTTTATACAAACTAAACTATGGAATACTTGTGATAAAGCCAAAGACCTTTCAAAGGAAATGAATGCCAACTTTTCACACTGTAGTCTGTTACTCTGTTAAGAAAAAAATGAAAAATGTTGAAGGACGTCTAACTGAATAAGATATGTTTATGGTATTCAAAAGAATACTAACTTTTCCTGTATCTAAGTTCTTTTTCCCTAAGAGTCGAGCTAAGAAATACCAAGTAAAAATGAACTGATATTCCTATACCAGGGTTTATAACAGGCCATGTATTAGGTGTAAAGAATCATATTCTTTAGATATAAACAGATTGCCATACATGTCTTCCTAAAAGCAAGGTAGTGAAACAATGACTTTTTCAATTCTTAATTCTGGTTACTATGGTTGAAACTACAAGTGAAGAACTCACCACTTCAAGTTCTACTTGCTTCAGCTCCACAACCAAAACTTTCAACCTGTATTATTTCTTCTGACTCATTCTTTATGTTTACTTTTCCTCTCCTTTACCACCAAATCCAAACCCACATAGACATACAGTCTCTTACAAAAACTTCCAGTACCTTATGCCTAGAATATTCTATCCCATCTTAGTTTCATGAGTCTTGTTTTCCCACCACATTCCTAAACTTCCTTATACAATCCAAATAATTTCCTTTTGCAAAGGTCATTTCAACAACAACAAAGTGCTTGCTTAATGTTTTTTTTTAAGTTTCAAGTTAAAATTCTTATTTTAACATTTACTTTTTCTGCTATTTTTGTTCCTCACAAGCACACTTGGTAAAAAAAAATCTTTAATGAATAAATATTTTAGATAATATAAAAACTAATAACAACTAGTTACTGAACACTTACTATGCATCATTTTTAGATGCATAGTATGTAAATATAGTTCCTATATAACATTAGTTTTCATTAATAATTAGAACAAAGCACAACACTTCAGTTTTTAAAGAGAGGTTAGATTACCTCCTTTAAGTAACCTCTTGACTATGTATTTTACTAGTTAACAATCAAAAACCATTATTAATACAGGCATTCCTTACTTCCCACAGTTGTTATATGCACAAATTTCTGTTAGGCAGTGTAAGTGTAGCTTTATTGAGATATAACTCACATACCATAAAATTTATTGATTTAAAGTGTATGATTAGTTTTTAGTATGTTCATAGAGCTGTACAGCCCTCACCACAATCTAGTTTTAGAATAATTTCATCACGCCAAAAAGAAACTCTCTATCCGTTAGCAGTCACTCCTTATTTCCTCCAAACTTCCCAAACATAGGTAATTACTAATCTATTTTCTATCTCTAAATATTTGCTTTCTGTGGACATTTCATATAAATAAAATCACATATTTCCCTTTGTGACTGGCTCAATTCCCTTAACATGTTTTCCAGTATTCATCCATGTAGCATCATGTGTCAGAGTACATTACTTTTATTGCCAAATAATGTTACATTGTGTAAAGATACCTTATTTTGTCTATCCATTCATCAGCTGATGGACATTCTGGTTGTTTCCACTTTTGTTTATTATGAATAATACTGCTATGAAAATTATTGTTCAAGTTTTTGTGTTTTACCATGGTACATTAACTGTGAGTAATTGCATAAAAGTACAAGCTTTACAACTAGCTTTTCAGTCCACAAATCACTACATAAATAACAGTCACATCATAATCAGTGACCAATCATATCACTTCTTTCAAAGCCTGTTGGTGATTGGCTCGCTGTTCATGTTTTTAGTTGACACATAGCAGCAAAGCATGTAGTTGTGTTGGCTTCTGTCTCCCAATGATAAACCCTTGAGACAGTCTACAAAAATAGACAATCAAAAGAGGAAATTGGCCAATATAAAATAAAAATTTTAAAAAAAATAAAATTCATCTTTATCTTTGGCTATTTGAGAACAAAAGAGGAAACTGGTCAATGAAGATGCAAGTGCAGCAAAGAAACAAGAAGTAATAACAATGAAGTGAAGTTGGAATCAAACATAAATGCAATTATAGAAGAAATAGCTGCCCAAGAAACTCCATATATGCAGCTGGAAGAACTTGGTGAAGGAGAACTTATTGATATAAATGAGGAAACCAAAAGGATAAAAATGACCCAGAGGAATTATACCAGCCAAAATTTCACATTAAAGGAACTCTCAGAGATATTTCAAACATTGAAAGCACAAGGATAAAATGTTGGAAGCTGATCCAAACTTACAAAACAGTAGACAATTCACCAAAGCATAGAAAAGATGCTCTCTGTTTGACACCACTCTTGATAAGTTTTCTTACAAAATTTTAAAACACCTCGATTTTCAATGTTTCTAATGTTTTAAATGACAGTGAAATATTAGGTTTACTATTTCTATTTTCCTATACATTTATAATTGATAGATAGGTTTTTGTTTGTTTGTTTGTTTTGACAAAACATGGGCGAGGTCACAGAACAATTGTGAATTTTCTGATTAATTATTAAAGTTGCTTTTCGTGGCTTCAGCTTGTCCAGTCATTTTTAGATTTCCACACTACCATATAAACTAAGGACTGCCTGGATATTAAAACACCTATTATTTACTACCTTATATGTCTCCAGTGACCATTTATAAACTTTTGAAGGCAAGCTTATTTTTTTAATGTTTTAACAAATTTAGATATACAGAAAGGATGCAAAGATAGAGTTCCTGTATACCTTTCACTCATTTGCCCCTAAATTTAACATCTTACATAACCGTGGTATGTTTGTCAAAACTAAGAAATTAATATTGGTACCAGACTATTAACAAACTACAGACTTTATTTGAATTTCAACAGTTTTTTCATTAATGTCCATTAATGGCCTTGTTATTTCAAATCTTTGCATATTCCAAGTAAATCCTCCAGAAAATTAGCACTCATTTCTTTGTTCCTTTGTTCCTTCCTTCATTTACTTAAGAAACATTTTAAATGTCTATATGCAAGGATACATCGATAAGATACCGTACTAGCTCTCATGCAGCCCATATTTATTTAAACATGAAGTTGGATTTAGACAGTTTTTCCTTGTTATAAGAATGGGCAAAAATAGCTATAAATAGAGAAATATTTTTAGACAAACATCCCTTAAAAGATTCTAACCTTTATTTCTAAAGTTTAATAACATCATTGACCATGATCATCTCTCATTCAGCTGTCTTAAAAAATGTTTTTGTGAATTATCCAATAATTCCAAACTTTTCTACTTTCCTTTGGCATGCCTCTATTGTTTACTTCCCAAATCTGTTAAAAAAAGAAAAAAAAATATTCATTATTCATTTTTCCCCCAAACTTAACTTTTGTGAAATATCAGATGCAAAGTTTCAAATCTGTCCTATTGTGGTTGGACTCACTCACAAGTTGAAGCATTTGTTGAAGGAAAAAATGGCCCAAATCTAAAATTTAACTTCAACTCAAATAATTGAGAGGTAGCTTATATCTTGCTTCAACTCATAGACACTATAAGTCTCTCAAACTAGTAGCTTTTTTGTGGTTGAATCTATCATTATTGATAAAAGCAACTATGGTAAGGGCTTCTTATTTTCTGTCTCTTAAGAGGAACATATGGTTCATTGCTAAGATACCTTATCATGCAGAGTATCTTGCCAATTTCTGTTCTTGTGAGAATAAAGTCTTCTTATATTTCAGTTTGGTTTTAAATGCATTAAACCACAGAGTAAAATCAGGTTGTTGGTTGAGTCTTCAGTGACCTGCATGGGAATGGAATGGAAAGCAGTTACTAACATTTGCCTATATAAAAGTCAGTTAAAAATTATATTAGTCAAATAATTGAGGTATGAGTAAAAATCATGTCCTTAAAGGGTTGATATTATATGAAGGCAGTTATGTATATGCACTGACTTGAAGATTTTTAGTAAAGGAACTCAGGCCTAAAGAAATACCATTCTCCACATTCTCTATCCTATGATCTTGGAAGAAAAGAAGAGACAACAAAACTCTTGAACATAGGATACCATGATGGAAAATATTTGGCAGCCATGTTTGTGGTTGCATTGACTATGGCATTGGGGAAGAAGAATATCCAAATAAGACAAAGGGCAAAAGTGGAATGAATGAGAGATGTTCTCAAGAGAAATTTTGAGCCATAGAATGTCAGAGGTTATTCATGTGTCAGATTACCTCATTTTGCAAATAATAAAATTAAGTTTTAGGGAAGTAATGTTAATTATTGTATGGTTAGATAAAATAGGATCTGGGACTAGAATAAAAGTCCCAGACGTTCAAACGAGTGCTATTTTCATAACAGTACTTCCTATTTTCTAACTTTTTCTGAGAATTTTTATCATAATACAAAAAAATTCATGGTGAACAAATGAGAAAATGATAAATCAGAAAGCATTATTAAATTATCTAGTTATCTGGGTTGGTAAGTATACTAAGAATATTTAAGCATGTGATATTTCCATATGTCCTAAAAATTACTGTTATTCAAAATTTGATTGGAACATACAACCTCTTTAACATAAATCTTGCAATTTTAAGTCAAACTAATCTTACATCTTTGAATTTAAAAGGTTAAGTTTCCAAGGCTAGGAAATACATTTAAACTTACAAGTTGGGTAAACTACCTAAAATGTTTTACACAATTTACTTAAGGGATTTACATTATAAGCTATTACCTTGTTAACCATTTTTTAAAA
Organism: Aethalodelphis obliquidens; assembly: GCF_003676395.1. NCBI lineage: Eukaryota > Metazoa > Chordata > Mammalia > Artiodactyla > Delphinidae > Aethalodelphis > Aethalodelphis obliquidens. Next base: position 8,053,629 of record NW_020837998.1, read on the forward strand.
ATTCATTTCATCATCAATAGATTATTCAAATAATTACCTTTTTTCATAGTTTGTCAGCATTGATGGTGATACAGCTAATGCTATGAAAGGATGAGGAGGATTCTATCTAATGCATTTGTGCATCAAAGGAAGATATGACAATTATGATACATTTATCTTAACTAGAAAAACAAATTAATTTTTTACTGTATGCTTGATGCTTCTGTGCTTTCAACTCTTCCAGTAATGTGCCAGTGATTTTTTGAAATTATGTTATTTACCAGACTGTCATCTCTGTCTCAAACCACTTCATTGTTCTGGCTGAGTTTGATGTTCATATGGATTTACACCCCACCTCAGCTACCCTCCCCCATGGCCACATCTAGGACTAAAACCTGAAACTGCAATATGTAAACTCTTTCCTTTACAGCTTGTTAGCTTTACTATTGGCATTATATCTCTTCTCTGACCTTGTAAGGACCTCCAGTTCATTGACACCTCTTTGTTTTCCCATATATGAGCTTCCCTCTGCTTTTACTTCCCACACAATGAAGATTAGATTTACCATATTAATCAAATGTATTCCATTTATTCATCTTCTACTTAGTCCTTCAGCCATTCCAATCTGAAAACTGCTGGTGATTCAATCTAGTCATTGTCATCGTCAAACTTGCTAAACTTATCTTTTTTTCTATTTTCAGATACAGGTCTTCTAGTGGTAGTCAGGTGATGTTCAGGGAGAGAAGGTAATCTGGAAGATGTTATTAAGGGAGCTTCTTATGTTTGAGCTCAGAGAGCATCTTATCCCAGTTTCTAATTTAGTGCTCTATCTAAATCAGCTTCACAGTAAGTCACTAATGGAAGCAGGATATGGAAATTTTTTTCTTCATACAAAGAAGCTGTATCTTTTCTATGGATCAATAAATGGCTTTTGCAGCTTTATATGCCACTTCCTTTCACATAGAACAATAAAATGAATTGCAAACAGAAACATCTGGCTATGGAGTGGGAAAGTTAACTTAAAAATCAGTAAATTTGCATACTAGTGCTTTAAAATGCATTAGTACTATAACCAGTGTTTTTAAATGCTTTCATTCAGATCTCAATTAGTAGTACAATCAACTGTATTACAAGAGCAAAAGACAAAGTTGGACATGTGAAAATTAACCAGTATATGAAAATTTTGATGCACCAAAATTCAGCATACCAACTTCAAATTAGGTTCATAAATTGAAAACTATAAAATCTTAAAAATAGTTGTGATAAATATTGAAAACAATTTCTACTTTAGGTCCATTAATTGCTTCATTTATGCTTACTTTTATTAAAGTAATATTTCCTAATGGCAATAAAGCTGATCTTAACATTTTAGTAATTTCACTAAATAGCAATATTTCAGATTGGCCATGTCATTTCTGAATACATTAACAGAATCGTTTAAATTGTGAATAGTTACTAATATTAGCAGGAGTTTTAATAATTAAATTTTTGTATTAGTGTTATGGAAGACGAAATGGCAACATATTGGTGAAGACTTGGTTTCTCAAAATGGACAGACATATCTATGTCTATAACCATATCTATACACATACCCATATTTATATCTATATGGTATTCATAAAACAGTAAATATTCTGAAGATTATGGGTTCTTCGAGTGCAGCAGAATTGTCCATTGTAGTTTCTGTAAAAATCTTTTCATCTTCAGAACAATACAGAAAAAATTATATTTTAAAACTGCCAAGAAATAATCACTACAATCTCAAAGCAAAAGGACATTTAATCTCAATCTTATATGCATATTTTAGATTCTATGATAAAGACAAAGATATTTCCCAAAGGCTTCTAAAATTTTGGCTTTTAGACTTTTTGGCTTCTAAAATTCTGTTTTCTTAATGTTTTACATTAAAGATTTTCATGAGGATTATCAAAAATTTTACATAATACTGGAGTTACAGGTGATTTATCTCAAGAGTCTACAATGCTCCACTCTGGTTGCAAATACAATGTCAATTTTCCTCTTAAGAATAAAGATGAATTGAATATGAGTGTTAGAGAAAGAAAAGAGCTAAGCTAATTACTGATAGTCTTTGTAATGATCCAAACAAATCTTATTATTTGGTTTAAATTTCTGATTCTAACTTTGCTTGTTTACTTAAATGTTTCACTTTAACAGTGGTGAGCTAAGAGAGCTGAATTGTTTCAGTGTGGCTGTAACTACTACTTTCTCATTTCCCATTAAAAACTTTGAACTCTTATCTGGAAATTTTTCTTTCAAATCGACTTAGCTTTTGTTTTATAACTTTGAAAGAATAGAGCTATTTTAGATAAAAATGGGCAAGTTTTGTTTTCACTTTGCCTAACTATATTTGAAGCTGAGTATTTTTAAAAAACACATGACTGTTTCCTCAGAAATACATCAGTGTGAAGACTCATGGAGACACATCATTTTTGCATTGAGATCTCAGGGTTCTTCTACAAATGTCCCTTTTTCTCTAGGCTAAATAGAATCATTTATTCAATAAACACATATTAGATACCGCCAAGTTATGTCAATAATTAGGTAAATAGCATCATGTAATTTATAATTTACAGGGACAGACAGCATTAAATATAATAAAACCCAATGAAATAAATACCACAATAGCAAAAAAGAAAGGATGAATACTTTTTTTTTTTTTTTTTGCGGTACACGGGCCTCTCACTGCTGTGGCCTCTCCCATCGCAGAGCACAGGCTCCGGACGCGCAGGCCCAGTGGCCATGGCTCACGGGCCCAGCCGCTCCACGGCATGCGGGATCCTCCCGGACCGGGGCACGAACCCGCGTCCCCCGCATCAGCAGGCGGACTCTCAACCACTGCGCCACCAGGGAAGCCCAGGATGAATACTTTTGATTAGACCAAGTGGAAAGTGCTTCACTGTGCTCTCATTTTAACTAAAATTTGAAATATTAATAAATTTTAGTTAAAATATATACAAAAGTCATTCCAGATTAAAACTATTAAAATTGAGAAAGGAGGCCTAAAAATGTATGGCATATTCAGAGAAGTTTAGTTTGGTTTGTAGGATGGATCTAGGCCCTTGAATACTCTGCTATGGAGTTTGGATTTGATTTATGAAGCAACAGGAAAACATTGGAAGTTTTCAAGTGGGGTATTGACATACAGATATACTAGAGAAATGAGAGGCCAGTGGCAAGGAGGCCAATTAGGAACTTACTGCAGTAGTGCAAGTGATACATGATTGAGGCCAGAATTGTGTTTGGACCACCATTATATAGGGAATAAATTGTAAAGAAAGGCCACATTAGGTGGGTGGGGAAAGAACATGAACATGTTTGTAAATCAAGGCTATATTCTCATTCTCCAATCCCAGATATAAAATTTTTAAAAATGTTTCTCTATAATCCTTATGTTATATAGGTAAAAATGAATATTAGAAATTTGATATGTAGTTTATATAAACAATATTCTCCAAACCACTTGTCCTAGGAGATACAAGAAATCAAGATATACATATTTTAAGTAACGCTGTCACTCTTGTGCTATCATGTTCTCTCTTTCTCTGTAGCTCTAACAGATAAAACATATATAAATGCATTATAATATTATAAAATATGAATCTGACATCTTTAATATAAAATATGGTATTTTTAAGCATAAACATAATATGATAATTGACTGACAACACTGAACATTGCATAGCAATGTTATGTGTCATGAAAACTCTGCTTATTTGCTGTGCTTATTAAGCACATCTGGACTCTTGAGTCAACAAGTGAGTTTTTAACCCTACTTGTCTACTCCCTTCCTGCTCCCTGGAAGCCACTGATAATGTTTCAAGTATTGTCAGTTAACATTATTAGTCTCTACTAGGAACCACCCAGTCTACATAGTCAACCATCAAAAATAGAGAAATATCTCCTCATAATATTCCATAAACTTATCTTTTTCTCCCTTATTTTCACCACTGCTCATTTCCTACTACAGATAATTTTTGAACAAATTTGGTCAAGAATTTTGATTAGAAGGGCAAAAAAGTTGCCTACAAAAGTATTTTTCTAATTACAAGAGAATGGCATGGAAGCTGTTGTGCTAGTATCTTGAGAATCTTACCCTTTAATTACTATCTATTCACAAGTACTTGGAACAGTGGTTTTCAAAATTGAGTACACATTAGAAACATGTTTGGAATCAGTTTAAAAAATCAATTTTCTGTATTCTATCCACAAGAGACTGATTCAATACCTTTGGAGTCAAGCTCAGGAATTTTTTAAAAATGTTTTACACTGATTACATATTGAATTGAAATGTACTATAAGATTTCAAAGACTTAATACAAAGAAAAAAAAAAGAATGAAAATACCCCAGAAATCAGTTTTATATAAATTACATGTAGAAATAATATTTTTGATATGTTAGTCTAAGTAAAACATATTGTTACATTTAGTTTTATCTATTTTCTTTGGCTTTTTAAGAATTTTATTGACATATAGTTGATTTACAATGTTGTGTTAATTTCTGCTGTACAGCAAACTGGCTCAGTTATACATATATATATATTCTTATTCATATTCTTTTCCATTACGGTTTATCACAGGGTATAGAATATAATTCCTTGTGCTATACAGTAAGCTCTTGTTGTTTATCCACCCTATATATATATTAGTTTGCATCTGCTAATCCCAAGCTCTCAATCCTTCCCTCCCCAACCCCCCTCCCCCTTGGCAACCACAAGTCTGTTCCCTATGTCTGTTTCTGTTTCATAGATATATTCATTTGTGTCGTATTTTGGATTACACATGTAAGTGATATTACATAGTATTTGTCTTTCTCTTTCTGACTTACTTTGCTTAGTATGATAATCTCTAGGTCCATCCATGTTGCTGTGGTATTGTTTTGTTCCTTTTTAAGGGTGAGTAATATTCCATTTTATATATGTACCCATCTTCTTTATCCATTCCTCTGTCAATGGACATTTAGGTTGTCTTGGCTATTGTGAGTAGTGCTGCTATGAACATAGGAATACATGTATCTTTTTGAATTTTTGTTTTGCCTCAGTATATGCCCAGGAGTGGGATTGCTGAATCATATGGCAACTTTATTTTTAGTTTTTTGAGGAACCTCCATACTGTTTTCCATAAAGGCTACAATTTACATTCCCACCAACAGTGTAAAATGGTTTCCTTTTATCTACATCCTCTCCAACATTTAGTATTTGTAGACTTTTTAATGATGGCCATTCTAACCAGTATGAGGTGGTACCTCATTGTAGTTTTGATTTGCATTTCTCTGATAATTAATGATGATGAGCATCTCTTTATGTGCCTATTGGTCATTGTATTTCTTCTTTGGAGAAATGCCTATTTAGGTCTTGTCCATTTTTCAATTGGGTTGTGGTTTTTTTGTTTGTTTTTTTGCTATTGAGTTGTATGAGCTGTTTGTATATTTTGGAAATTAATCCCTTGTCAGTCGCATCATTTGCAAAGATTTTCTCCCAGTCTGTCGGTGGCCTTTTCGTTTTGTTTATGTTTTCTTTTGCTGTACAGAAGCTTGTAAGTTTGATTGGGTCCTATTCATTTATTTTTGCTTTTATTTCTATTGCCTTGGGAGACTGACTTAAGAAAACTGGTATGATTTATGTCAGAGAATGTTTTGCCTATGTTCTCTTCTAGGAGATTTATGGTGTCATATCTTGTATTTAAGTCTTTAAACCATTTTGAGTTTATTCTTGTGTATGGTGTGAAGGTGCGTTCCAACTTCATTGATTTACATGTGGCTGTCCAACTTTTCCAACACCACTTGCTGAAGAGATTGTCTTTTCCCCATTGTATATTCTTGCCTCCTTTGTTGAAGATTAATTGTCCATAGGTGTGTGAGTTTATTTCTGGGCTTTCTATTCTGTTCATTTGATCCATATGTCTCTTTTTGTTCCAATACCATGCTGTCTTTATTACTGTAACTTTGTAGTATTGTTTGATATATGGGAGGGTTATGCCTCTTACTTTGTTCTTTTTCCTAAGGATTGTTTTGGCAATTCTGGGTCTCTTATGGCTCCATATAAATGTTGGGATTATTTGTTCTAGTTCTGTGAAAAATGTCATGGGTAATTTTATAGGAATCACATTAAATCTATACATTGTTTTGGGTAGTATGGTCATTTTAACAATATTAATCCTTCCAATCCAAGAGCATAGGATATCTTTCCATTTCTTTGAATCATTTCAATTTCCTTTATTAATGTTTTGTAGTTCCCATCATATAGGTCTTTCACCTTCTTGGTGAGGTTTAGAAATCTGTATTCTTTTTATTTATTTATTTATTTTCTTTACTTTTTTGGCTCTGTCAGGTCTTAGTTGTGACATGCGGGATCTTCACTGAGGCTCATGGGATCTTTCACTGTGGTGTGGGCTCTTCATTGTGGTGCACTGGCTTCTCTGTAGTTGTGGTGCACAGGCTTCTCTGTAGTTGTGGCATGTGGATTTTCTCTCTCAAGTTGTGGCACGTGGGCTCCTGGGTGCATGGGCTCCATAGTTGTGACACACGGTCTCTCATTGCACATGAGCTCAGTAGTTGTGGTGCGTGTGCTTAGTTGTCCTGTGGCATGTGGGATCTTATTTCCCTGACCAGTGATCAAACCCATGTCCCCTGCATTTGAAGGCATATTCTTTACCACTGAACCACCAGGGAAGTCCCTAGGAATCTGTAGTCTTAACAAGCATCCCAAATGATCCTGATGTGATGATCTATCTATCATCCACAATTTGAGAAACACTTGACTTTGAAGATGCTTAAGACGGGGAAATATGTCAAGACAATAAAATTGGCAGAGTTTTCAAGGCTTTGGAGGTTGAAATTAAGTAACAAAAGTAAGCCAGACATACCAAATGATTTTAAAATTGGTAAACTAACAAGTGTGATTTCATGTAGGAATAAGATAATGGCAATACCATTAACTAGCATTGATGAGTCACTGTTATGTGTGGGGCACTATTTTAAGATTTACATGGGGCTTCCCTGGTGGTACAGTTGTTGAGAGTCTGCCTGCCGATGCAGGGGACACGGGTTCATGCCCCGGTCTGGGAGGATCCCACATGCCGCAGAGCGGCTGGGCCCATGAGCCATGGCTGCTGAGCCTGCGCATCCGGAGACTGTGCTCCATAACGGGAGAGGCCACAGCAGTGAGAGGCCCACGTGACACAGACACACAAAAAAAGATTTACATGTATTAACTCATTTACTTCTCACAATAACTCTATGAGTTACCTTTATTAGAATTTTCACTCTACAAATAAGAAAACTTAAAAATAGAGAATTTTAATAAAATTTCCATATATGTGATTGGGTTCCAGCAAATCCTGAAGGTACAAGTAAGTTACATGAAGAAGTGGCCCAAATGCCCATGGTCCCCACTTCTGCCACACTGCCTTCTTTCTCCCACCCTGTGCCAATGGTCTTATGGGGAGTTCCCTACAATCTGTTAACAAAGGAAAAGAAGACTGAAACCTAGCTCACATATGGTTTGCACAATATTCAGGCACCACCAAAAGTGGACAGCTGTAGCACTACAGCCCCTATCTGTGGCATTCCTAAAGGACAATGGCAAAAAGAAATCCTACCAGTGGGCAGAGCTTTGAGAAGTTCACCTGGCTTTTCACTTTGCTTCAAAGGAGAAATGGCCAAATGTGTGATTATATACCAATTCATAGGCTATGCCAATGGTTTGGCTGAATATTCAGGGACTTGGAAGGAGCATGATTGGAAAGTTGGTGATAAAGAAATTTGGGGAAGAGGTATGTGGACTGACCTCTCTGAATGGGCAAAAAAATGTAAAGATATGTGTCCTATGTGAATACTTACCTTACTTCAACAAAAAATATTTTAATAATTGAGTGGATAGGATGACCCACTCTGTGTATACCAGTCAGCTTTTTTCCCTCAGCAACCCTTGTCATCACCAATTAGTCTATAAACAAAATAGCCATGGTGGCAGGAATGGAGGTTATGTATGTGTTCAGCAATATTGACTTCCACTCACCAAGGCCAATCTGGCTACAGCCACCACTTAGTGCCCTATCTGCCCATAGCAGAGACTATTGCTTAGTCCCTGATAAGGCACCATTTCCCAGTGTGATCATTCAGCTATCTGGTGGAAGGTTGATTACATTGGACTACTTCCATTGCATAAGGGGCAGTATTTTATGTTTACTAGAATAGATGCTTTGGATATGGATTTGCCTTCCTTGTACACAATGATTCTGCCAAAACCACCATTCTTGGACTTACCTTATCCATCATCATGGTTTTCCATACAGCATTACCTCTGATCAAGGAACTCATTTAACAGCAGAAGAAGTGCAACAATGGGTACATGCTTGTGGAATTCATTCATCTTACCATGTTCCCTATAATTCTGAAGTATCTGACTTGATAGAAAGGTGGAAGGACCTTGTGAAGATTCAGTTAAAATTACAGTTAGGTGACAATACCTTGTAGGGCTGGGACAAGAAGGTTATATATGCTCTTAATCAGCATGTAGTATATGATGCTGTTTTTCTAGTTGCCAGGATTCACAGGTTCAGGAATCAAAGTGTGGAAATGGGAATGGCATCACTCACTATTACCCCTAGCACTGCACCAGCAACATTTCTGATCCTTGTTCCTGTGACCTTACACTCTCATGACCCAAAAGCCAAAGGGAGGAATGCTTCTACCAGGAGATACAACAAAGATTACACGGAACTGGAAGCTCATTCTGACACCTGGCTACTTTTGGCTTCTCATACCTCTGAATCAACACGGAAAAAAGGGTATTGCTGTGTAAGCTAGGTAAATGATCCTGACTATCAAGGAGAAATTGTACTAGTACTCCATAATAGAAGTAAGCAAAATAACGCCTGAAATAAAGGAGATCATTTAGGGTGTCACTTAGAATTACCAGGTCCTGTAATTAAGGTCAATGGAAAAATACAACAACCCAATAGAGTCAGGACTAGTAATTTCCCAGACCATTCAGGAATTAAACTTTGGGTCACTTTATCAGGTAAAGAACTAGGAAGGCTGAGATGCTTGCTGAAACAAAAGGGAATACAGAATGGATAGTGGCAGAAGGTAATTATAAATACCAGCTATGACCAAAAGACCAGTTGCATAAATGAGAAAAGCAATTGTCATATATTACTATAAATACATGTATGTGTGTATAACATATCTTTGTTTTCTTTCCTCTCTTATTCCCCAATCATGTAACACAAGATGTATTGATTTTATATGATAGTATTTAAGTATTGTTAATTTTACATCATAGTATTTAAGGTATTTTATATCAAAGAGAAGAGTAAATACCACTAAAACACTTACCTTCCTCTCCTGGGGAAAGAGTTAGTGTAGTTATAGTTGTACACAGGATAGTTGTATCATGCTGGGTGTAATTATAAACTTGTTATTGTCTTTATTTGGAGATTGGAGATTAAGTATTGTTAAAGAGATGTGTATAGTTTTTAAGATTACGTGGGATGGACTTGTGATGGATAATTTATGTGTCAGCTGGACTGGCCATGGGTTGCCGAGATTAAATATTATTTCTGGGTGAGTCTGTGACAGTGTTCCTGGATGGGATTAACATTTGAATCAATGGACTCAGTAAAGTAGACTGCCCACCAAAAGTGGATGGGATCATACAATCTGCTGAGGGTTTGAATAGAACAAAAGGCAAAAAAAGAAGGAATAGAGTTGAGATTCCACATATAAACCCTCACATTTAGAGTCAATTCGTTTTCAACAAGGTTGTCAATAATATTCAATGGGAAAAAGAATAGTGTTTTGAGCAAAGAGTGCTGGGAAAACTTAATAATATACCTTCAAAATAATGCAGTTGGACGACCTACCCCACACAATATAGACAAAGAAACTCAAACTGAAGAAAACACTTAAGCTTTAAGAGGTTAAATTTTAAAACTCTTAGAAGGAAAACATAACTGAAATATGCACTATTGTGCATTAGCCAGTTTTCTTAGATACAACACCCAAAGTACAAACAACAAAAGAAAAAAAATAGGTTAACAAGCTTTATCAAAATTAAAGCCTTTGTGCCTTAAAGAATAAACTCAAGAAATATAGAAAACAGCTTGGAGAATGGGAGAAAATATTTGCAAATCATTTAACAGATAAAGGAAGTTTATTTTTTAATTTTGTTTTAACATCTTTATTGGGGCATAATTGCTCTACAATGGTGTGTTAGTTTCTGCTTTATAACAAAGTGAATCAGTTATACATACACATATGTTCCCATATCTTTTCCCTCTTGCATCTCCCTCCCTCCCACCCTCCCTATCCCACCCTTCCAGGCGGTCACAAAGCACAGAGCTGATCTCCCTGTGCTATGCGGCTGCTTCCCACTAGCTATCTCTCTTACGTTTGGTACTGTATATATGTCCATGCCTCTCTCTCGCTTTGTCACAGCTCACCCTTCTCCCTCCGCGTATCCTCAAGTCCGTTCTCTAGTAGGTCTGTGTCTTTATTCCTGTCTCACCCCTAGTTTCTTCATGACACTTTTTTCCCTTACATTCCATATATATGTGTTAGTACACGGTATTTGTCTTTCTCTTTTTGACTTACTTCACTCTGTATGACAGACTCTAGGTCTATCCACTTCATTACAAATAGCTCAATTTCGTTTCTTTTTATGGCTGAGTAATGTTCCATTGTATATATGTGCCACATCTTCCTTATCCATTCATCCGATGATGGACACTTAGGTTGTTTCCATCTCTGGGCTATTGTAAATAAAGCTGCAATGAACATTTTGGTACATGACTATTTATGAATTATGGATTTATCAGGATATATGCCCAGTAGTGGGATTGCTAGGTCATGTGGCAGTTCTATTTGTAGTTTTTTAAGGACTCTCCATACTGTTGTCCATAGTGGCGGTACCAATTCATATTCCCACCAGCAGTGCAAGAGTGTTCCCTTTTCTCCACACCCTCTACAGCATTTATTGTTTCTAGATTTTTTGAAGATGGCCATTCTGACTGGTGTGAGATGATACCTCATTGTAGTTTTTTTTTGTTGTTGTTGTTGTTTTGCGGTACGTGGGCCTCTCACTGTTGTGGCCTCTCCCATTGCGGAGCAGAGGATCCGGATGCACAGGATCAGCAGCCATGGCTCACGGGCCCAGCCGCTCCGCAGCATGTGGGATCTTCCCGGACCGGGGCACGAACACGTGTCCCCTGCATCAGGAGGCGGACACTCAACCACTGCGCCACCAGGGAAGCCCCCTCATTGTAGTTTTGATTTGCATTTCTCTAATGATTAATGAAGTTGAGCATTTTTTCATGTGTTTGTTGGCAGTCTGTATATCTTCTTTGGAGAAATTTCTATTTAGGTCTTCTGCCCATTTTTGGATTGGATTGTTTGTTTTTTTGTTATTGAGCTGCATGAGCTGCTTGTAAATTTTGGAAATAAATCTTTGTCAGTTGCTATTTTGCAAATATTTTCTCCCATTCATAGGGTTGTCTTTTGGTCTTGCTTATGGTTTTCTTTGCTGTGCAAAAGCTTTGACGTTTCATTAGGTCCCATTTGTTCATTTTTGGTTTTATTCCCATTTCTCTAGGAGGTGGGTCAAAAAGGACCTTGCTGTGATTTATGTCATAGAGTGTTCTGCCTATGTTTTCCTCTAAGAGTTTGATAGTTTCTGGCCTTATATTTAGGTATTTAATCCATTTTGAGCTTATTTTTGTGTATGGTGTTACAGAGTGATCTAATCTCATACTTTTACCTGCGCCTGTCCAGTTTTCCCAGCACCACTTATTGAAGAGGCTGTCCTTTCTCCACTGTACATTCCTACCTCCTTTATCAAAGATAAGTTGATCATATGTGCATGGGTTTATCTCTGGGCTTTCTATCCTGTTCCATTGATCTATGTTTCTGTTTTTGTGCCAGTACCATATTGTCTTGATTACTGTAGCTTTGTAGTATAGTCTGAAGTCCAGGAGCCTGATTCCTCCAGCTCCGTTTGTTGTTCTCCAGATTGCTTTTGCTATTCGGGATCTTTTGTGTTTCCATACAAATTGTGAAATTTTTTGTTCTAGTTCTGTGAAAACTGCCAGTGGTAGTTTGATAGGGATTGCATTGAATATGTAGATTGCTTTGGGTGGTAGAGTCATTTTCACAATGTTGATTCTTCCAATCCAAGAACATGGTATATCTCTCCATCTATTTGTATCATTTTTTAATTCTTTCATCAGTGTCATAATTTTCTGCATACAGGTCTTTTGTCTCCTTAGGTATGTTTATTCCTACATGTTTTATTCTTTTTGTTGCAATGGTAAATGGGAGTGTTTTCTTGATTTCACTTTCAGATTTTTCATCATTAGTGTATAGGAATGCCAGAGATTTCTATGCATTAATTTTGTATCCTGCAACTTTACCAAATTCATTGATTAGTTCTAGTAGTTTTCTGGTAGCAGCTTTCAGATTCTCTATGTATAGTATCATGTCATCTGCAAAGAGTGAAAGCTTTATTTCTTCTTTTCTGATTTGGATCCCTTTTATTTCCTTTACTTCTCTGATTGCTGTGGCTAAAACTTCTAAAACTATGTTGAATAAGAGCTGTGAGAGTGGGCAGCCTTCTCTTGTTTCTGATCTTAGTGGAAATGTTTTCAGTTTTTCACCATTGAGGATTATGTTGGCTGTAGGTTTGTCATATATGGCCTTTATTATGTTGAGGAAAGTTCACTCCATGCCTACTTTCTGCAGGGTTTTTATCATAAATGGGTGTTGAATTTTGTCAAAAGCATTCTCTGCATCTATTGAGATGATCATATGTTTTTTTTCCTTCAGTTTGTTAATATGGTTTTTCACATTGATTGATTTGCGTATATTGAAGAATCCTTGCATTCCTGGAATAAAGCCCACTTCATCATGGTGTATGATCCTTTTAATGTGCTGTTGGATTCTGTTTGCTAGTATTTTGTTGAGGATTTTTGTATCTATGTTCATCAGTGATATCGGACTGTAGTTATCTTTCTTTGTGACATACTTGTCTGCTTTTGGTATCAGGGTGATCATGGCCTCGTAGAATGAGTTTGGGAGTGTTCTGCCCTCTGATATATTTTGGAAGAGTTTGAGAAGAAGAGGTGTTAGCTCTTCTCTAAATGTTTGGTAGAATTTGCCTGTGAAGCCATCTGGTCTTGTGCTTTTGTTTGTTGGAAGATTTTTATCACAGTTTCAATTTCAGTGCTTGTGATTCTTCTGTTCATATTTTCTATTTCTTCCTGATTCAGTCTTGGCAGGTTGTGCATTTCTAAGAATTTGTCCATTTCTTCCAGATTGTCCATTTTATTGGAATAGAGTTGTTTGTAGTAATCTCTCATGGTCCTTTGTATTTCTGCAGTGTCAGTTGTTACTTCTTTTGGATTTCTAATTCTATTGATTTGAATCTTCTCCCTTATTTTCCTGATGAGTCTGGCTAATGGTTTTTCAATTTTTTTATCTTCTCAAAGATCCAGTTTTTAGTTTTTTTATCTTTGCTATTGTTTCCTTCATTTCTTCATCATTTATTTCTGATCTGATTTTTATGATTTCTTTCCTTTGCTAACTTTGTGGTTTTTTGGTTCTTCTTTCTCTAATTGCTTTAGGTGCAAGGTTAGGTTTTTTACTCAAGATGTTTCCTGTTTCTTAAGGTGGGCTTATATTGCTATAAACTTGCCTCTTAGAACTGCTTTTGCTGCATCCCATAGATTTTGGGTCATCATGTCTCCATTGTCATTTGTTTCTAGGTATTTTTTTTATGTCTTCTTTGACTTCTTCAGTGACAACTTCATTATTAATTAGTGTATTGTTTAGCCTCCATGTTTTTGTATTTTTTACAGATGCTTTCATGTAATTGATATCTAGTTTCATAGCATTGTGGTTGGAAAAGATACTTGATACAATGTCCATTTTCTTAAATTTACCAACGCTTGATTTGTGATGCGAGATATGATCTATCCTGGAGAATGCTCCATGGGCACTTGAGAAAAATGTGTATTTTTTTTGTTTTTGGATGGAATGTCCTATAAATATTAATTAAGTCCATCTTGTTTAAAATATCATTTAAAGCTTGTGTTTCCTTACTTATTTTCATTTTGGATGATCTGTCCATTGGTGAAGGTGGGGTGTTAAAATCTCATACTACGAATGTGTTACTGTTGATTTCCCCTTTTTTGGCTGTTAGTATTTGCCTTATGTATTGAGGTGCTCCTATGTTGGGTGAATAAATATTTACAATTGTTATATCTTCTTCTTGGATCGATCCCTTGATCATTAGGTAGGGCCCTTTTTTGTCTCTTCAAATAGTCTTTATTTTAAAGTCTATTTTGTCTGATATGAGAATTGCTACGTCAGCTTTCTTTTGGTTTCCATTTGCATGGAATACCTTTTTCCATCCCCTCACTTTCAGTCAGTATTTGTCTCTAGGTCTGAAGTGGGTCTCTTGTAGACAGCATATATATGGGTCTTGTTTTTGCATCCATGCAACCAATCTGTGTCTTTTGGTGGGAGCATTTAGTCCATTTACATTTAAGGTAATTATCGATATGTATGTTCCTATTCCCATTTTCTAAATTGTTTTGGGGTTGTTATTGTAGGTCTTTTCCTTCTCTTGTGTTTCTTGCCTAGAGAAGTTCCTTTAGCATTTGTTTTCAAGCTGGTTTGGTAGTGCTGAACTCTCTCAGCTTTTGCTTGTCTGTAAAGGTTTTAATTTCTCCATCAAATCTGAATGAGATCCTTGCTGGGTAGAGTAATCTTGGTTGCAGGTTTTTCTCCTTCATCACTTTAAATATGTCCTGTCACTCCCTTCTGGCTTACAGAGTTTCTGCTCAAAGATCAGCTGTTAACCTTATGGGGATTCCCCTGTGTGTTATTTGTTTTTTTTCCCTTGCTGATTTTAATATGCTTTTTTTTGTATTTAATTTTTTACAATGATTAATATGTGTCTTGGTGTATTTCTCTTTGGATTTATCCTGTATGGGGCTCTCTGTGCTTCCTGGACTTGATTAACTATTTCCTTTCCCATATTAGGGAAGTTTTCAACTATAAGCTCTTCAAATATTTTCTCAGTCTCTTTCCTTTTCTCTTCTTCTTCTGGAACCCCTATAATTCGAATGTTGGTGTGTTTAATTTTGTCCCAGAGGTCTCTGAGACTGTCCTCAGTTCTTTTCATTCTTTTTTCTTTTTTCTGCTCTTCAGTAATTATTTCCACTACTTTATCTTCCAGGTCACTTATCCGTTCTTCTGCCTCAGTTATTCTGCTATTGATCCAATCTAGAGTATTTTTCATTTCATTTATTGTGTTGTTCATCATTGTTTGTTTCATCTTTAGTTCTTCTAGGTCCTTGTTAAATGTTTCTTGCATTTTCTCTATTTCCAAGATTTTCGATCATCTTTACTATCATTATTCTGAATTCTTTTTCTGGTAGACTGCCTATTTCCTCTTCGTTTGTTAGTTCTGGTCCGTTTTTATCTTGCTCCTTCATCTGCGGTGTGTTTTTCTGTCTTCTCATTTTGCTTATCTTATTGTGTTTGGGGTCTCCTTTTTGCAGGCTGCAGGTTCGTAGTTCCTGTTGTTTTTGGTGTCTGTCCCCAGGGACTCAAGTTGGTTCAGTGGGTTGTGTAGGCTTCTTGGTGGAGGGGACTAGTGCCTGTGTTCTGGTGGATAAGCCTGGATCTTTTCTTTCTGGTGGGAAGTTCCATGTCTGGTGTTGTGTTTTAGGGTGTCTGTGTACTTATTATGATTTTAGGCAGCCTCTGTGCTAATGGGTGGGGTTGTGTTCCTGTTTTGCTAGTTGTTTGGCATAGGGTGTCCAGCACTGTAGCTTGCTGGTCGTTGAGTGAAGCTCGGTGCTGTCATTGAGATGGAGATCTCTGGGAGATTTTTGCCATTTGATATTATGTGGAACTGGGAGGTCTCTTGTTGATCAGTGTCCTGAAGTTGGCTGTCCTACCTCAGAGGCAGAGCCCTGCCTCCTGGCTGGAGCACCAAGAGCCTTTCATCCACATGGCTCAGAATAAAACAGGGAAAAAGTAGAGAGAAAAATTAGTAGAAGTAGGAAGAAAGAAAGAAAGAAAGGAAGGAAGGAAGGAAGGAAGGAAGGAAGAAAGAAAGAAAGAATAAAAGAAGAAATGAAGGAAAGAAAGGAGGGGGGATGGAGGGAGGAAGGAAGGAAGGAGGGAAGGAAAGAAAATGAAAGAAAGAAAGAAGATAATGTAAAATAAAGTAAAATATAATAAAGTTATTAAATTAAAAAATTATTAAGAAAATAATTTAGAAAAACAAACAAACCAAAAAAAAAAAAAAACGGACCGATAGAACCTTAGGACAAAGGGTGGTAGTAAAGCTATACAGACATCATCTCATACAGAAGCGTACACATACACACTCACAAAAAGTGGAAAAGGGGAAAAAATCATAAATCTTGCTCTCAAAGTCTACCTCCTCAATTTGGGATGATTTGCTGTCTATCCATGTGTTCCACAGATGCAGGGTACATCAAGTTGATTGTGGAGCTTTAATCCACTGCTTCTGAGGCTGCTGGGAGAGATTTCCCTTTCTCTTCTTTGTTCTCACAGCTCCCTGGGGCTCAGCTTTGGATTTGGCCCCACCTCTGCATGTAGGTCACCAGAGGGCATCTGTCTTTCGCTCAGACAGGACGGGGTTAAAGGAGCCGCTGAGTCGGGGGCTCTGGCTCACTCAGGCCGGGGGGAAGTGAGGGTCACGGATTGCGGGGTGAGGCTGTGGCGGCAGAGGCCGGCGTGACGTTGCACCAGCCTGAGGCTCACTGTGCGCTCTCCCGGGGAAGTTGTCCTTGGATCCCGGGAACCTGGCCGTGGCAGTCTCCCTGGAAGGGAGCTGTGGATAGTGACCTGTGCTCGCACACAGGCTTTTTGGTGGCAGCAACAGCAGCCTTAGAGTCTCCTGACCGTCTCTTGGGTCTGTGCTTTTACCGCGGCTTGCGCCTGTCTCTGGAGCTCCTTTAAGCAGTGCTCTTAATCTCCTCTGCTTGCCCACCAGGAAACAAATAGGGAAGAAAAAGTCTCTTGCCTCTTCGGCAGCTCCAGACATTTTCCCGGACTCCCTGCCGGCTAGCCGTGGTGCACTAACCCCTTCAGGCTGTGTTCACACAGCCAACCCCAGTCCTCTCCCTGTGCTCCGACCAAAGCCCGAGCCTCATCTCGCTGCCCCGCCCGCCCCGGCGGGTGAGCAGACAAGCCTCTTGGGTGGTGAGTGCTGGTCGGCACCGCTCCTCTATGCGGGAATCTCCCCACTTTTCCCTCCGCACCCCAGTTGCTGCGCTCTCCTCCACGGCTCTGAAACTGCCCCCTCCACCACCCACAGTCTCCGCCCGCGAAGGTGCTTCCTAGTGTGTGGAGACCTTTCCTCCTTCACAGCTCCCTCCCATTGGTGCAGGTCCCATCCCTATTCTTTTGTCTCTGTTTTTTTCTTTTGTGCTACCCATGTATGTGGGGAGTTTCTTGCCTTTTGGGAAGTCTGAGGTCTTCTGCCAGCGTTCAGTAGGTGTTCTGTAGGAGTTGTTCCACGTGTAGATGTATTTCTGGTGTATCTGTGGGGAGGAAGGTGATCTCTGTGTCTTAGTCTTCCGCCATCTTCCCCTCGTCCCGATAAAGTACTTTTATGTAGAACATATAAACAACACTTACAACTCACTAATAAAATACTAAATAACCCAATTAAAATAAGGCAAAGGATATGAATAGATCCTTTTTCACAGAATGTGTAGAAATGGACAATAGTCACATGGAAATATGCTCAGCATCATTAGATTTTGAAGATGTGTTGCACACTCTTTGAAAATACTAAATACCATTGAATTGAATACTTTAAAGGGTACATTGTGTGGTATGTGAAATATGTCTAAACAAAGCTGTAAAAAAAGTGAATGAGAAGAAATTTGCCTTTTGAAAGAATTCTGGGATAATCTGTGTCAGGTGTCATTCCCTCCACAGTGGAGATAGGAAGCAGAGCCCATATTATTTCAATATTTAAAGAAGAGCAATAAGATAACCCAGGAAGTGGAGATTTTATTAGGAGAGTGTGAGCCTGGAAAAACTTAGTGATATTAAGCTGGCCTAAAAGAATTACACCTAAAATCAGAGCTTTAGGATATCATTAATGACACAATTTGATATCTCGTAGTATTTTAAATTGAATTCTAATTATGCTGAGATAAGGGGAATCAGGTACAGTGCTATGTTCACCGTCACCCTAAATACTGTGCCAAAGTTTTCCACCCTCATCGCCTTACTCATGGGACACTTCTGCCTTTAAGGGTGAAAGACAGAGAAATACCAAAGCTGTATTTTCCAATTGTGCAAAAATAAATTAGGAATAAACAACTCCTGGTATATAGTACAATAAGCTAAACTTTTGAGAACTTCTTTTTCATCACACTCCTAATGATGAAACTTCATGTGACCTCTTTCAGTCTTAAGCTAACCTTCAGTAAGGATTTTACCTATCATTTGGTGAGGGGGAATTAGCTCAAGTTGTAATAATCTCCACTACAATTCATATCAATTCTTTCTGAAGCTATAGAATTGCACGGTCTTCCCCTCATAGGTAAGCCTGAGTTAAATTCTGCTGCCCGGACTTCCCTGGTGGCACAGTGGTTGAGAGTCCACCTGCCGATGCAGGGGACACGGGTTCGTGCCCCAGTCTGAGAAGATCCCACATGCCGTGGGGCAGCTGGGCCCGTGAGCCATGGCTGCTGAGCCTGCACGTCCGGAGCCTGTGCTCCACAACGGGAGAGGCCACAACAGTGAGAGGCCCACGTACTGCAAAAACAAATAAACAAACAAACAAAAATTCTGCTGCCCATATAACCAGAATTATGTTTGAAGATAGAACCACTTCAAACTTTCTCTTCATACAGCATCCAACCTATATCTGGGATCTTGTTTTAGTAATAAGTACAAGCAGCTATTATTGTACGATCACCATCATTACCAGACTAACATTCTTGGATCATTCCTCCTATGATGTCAACAAAAGCAATTTTCCAGTGCAGACTATGAGTGTTTCTGTCTCCTTATAGAGGCATTTTAATTTAAACAAGATTAACAGGTAGTAAGACAAGAAGATAGAGTAAGAGTAGGGTCCTCTTCTGTGAGTATGTGATCTAATAGCCTCTTGGACTGTGTCCTTGTCATTTTGTTTGATGATGGAATATTTAGTAGCCCTGCAAAGCCAATTGAGATTTTATGGTATTTATATAAAGAAAACTAATGAAAGAAAACAATCATGTTTTATACTTAAAACCACATTCCCTGCAAGAGTTCTGTCTGCTCATCTAGGTTATTAATTAGATAAAATATTGCTAGTTATTTTGTCTCAGTAATGACTGTGGTGGGAATAGAGCACAAGTTGAGATTTTCAATTAACATTCTTCACAAAGGAAAACATTTTAAAATGTAGTGTATTCAAACAAATAATTTAATTTTCTTAATTTCCAGCTTATTTTTTAATTATCTAAATCCAACAACCAAAAATGAAAATCATGTTAGGACTGAATACCAACTAGTTGGTATTTCATTAGTTTACTAAAGCCACTTTACTAAATAAAAGATTTAAATTGTGAATAAATGATAAATTTTCATTATTTTTAAATTGATCATCTTCTTAGATAATCTCTGTACACTTAGTGATAAATGGGGTAATTTAGTGTCAAAAAATAATACAATAGACATTCATTTCTGGGTTGCATTTATTTTCATGGATAATAATTATTTCAAATGGAAAATAAAGAGCACTCACTCTCCACTCTTCCAGGGCTGTATCCTAAACAGAAAGATTTTATTTAAATAATAGTGTAGATGAGTAGAACTGTCACAATGGGGCTTTCAGGTAGTATAAAATTTAAACAGCAGACAGGGCTGAAAGTAAAAATTACCTTGCAGAAAATATACTACCACCTGTCAAGTGCCCATATTTCTAACTAAATTTTATCACATTTGTTGTACTACATGCTTCTCTAAGTTTGAAATTTGCATGGTAGTTTCTTTTAAATCACAGTCTCATTTATTGATCAAGTTGAAATCATTCAAATGGAACATTGGAAAGCATTCAGATGTGAAACTGAAAACTCTCATTATTTTCCAGAATAAGAGCTGTCTCCCTTTCCAGGCAGAGGTTCAGAAAATGCTTTTATCTTAACTGGTGTATTAAAGTGCTAATTGTTTTTTTTAATAATAAAAGTTAATCTAGCATTTTATTTTTATTATTTTTTTAACATCTTTATTGGGGTATAATAGCTTTACAATGGTGTGTTAGTTTCTGCTTTATAACAAAGTGAATCAGTTATACATATACATATGTTCCCATATCTCTTCCCTCTTGTGTCTCCCTCCCTCCCACCCTCCCTATCCCACCCCTCCAGGTGGTCACAAAGCACCAAGCTGATCTCCCTGCCCTATGCGGCTGCCCCCCACCAGCTATCTACCTTACGTTTGGTAGTGTATATATGTCCATGCCTCTCTCTCGCTTTGTCACAGCTCACCCTTCCCCCTCCCCATATCCTCAAGTCCGTTCTCTAGTAGGTCTTTGTCTTTATTCCTGTCTTACCCCTAGGTTCTTCATGACATTTTTTTCCTTATATCCATATATATGTGTTAGCATACAGTATTTGTCTTTCTCTTTCTGACTTACTTCACTCTGTATGACAGACTCTAGGTCTATCCACTTCATTACAAATAGCTCAATTTCGTTTCTTTTTATGGCTGAGTAATATTCCATTGTATATATATGCCACATTCTGACATCCTGTGCTGGAAAGCATGCTCTGCCCTATAAGTGAGAAAAAAAAAAAACAGCCTTTAAGCTGGAAAACAATCTCAAAATTACTCAATACTGAGTTAGTGAAAGGCAGTGAAAATATCATGAGCAGTATTTAAAGTGCTTTATCCAGATCTGTGTTTACCACCTATCTCTGCAGATGCATATGTTAGAACATATTCTCTATTCTGTCTGCATTTTTCAATATAACTTCTATTGTGCCATTTCCTCTCTTTAATACCATAGACAAATCAATCAGGTTAATTTTCCACTAATAACATAAAAACACAACAAATCACAAGAACATTCATGTGTTGCTGCTTACTCCAAAGGTCAATGATATTCTCCTGCTTTTTCCTCTCTAGTATGAGATGCTAAATTCATTGTTTCCCAGTACAAATTCACAGTCATTATAATGAGGTATCCTACACTAGTGATAATCCATTTACTATCATTAATTTCTGTGTTTGTTTCTAAGTGGTTTGGCATTTCAGTTAATTTTTATTTTTTTGAGGACTCTTTCAGAGGTTACCATCTTGCCTCAAAAATTTACTTTCCCAAAATCATGCTCAGGATGAGAAATTCCTCTTCATTTCAATTAAGTAATGAATGTCTGGAACTCAAAAAATTCCACAAGAAAAATCCTAAAATAGAAAATAATTAAACATCAATGACAGGTTGCTTTGTTCATGTTAAATTATGAATGGTTCAAGAAAGCTTGTGTGGTAAATATTAACATGTGAATTCCCTAGGAACTATGAATATCACTATAATCAAGGATGCTCATATCATTGCCCAGAGAGAGTAGAAGGAACTTGAGGAACCATCTAGTAGAACAGCAGTCCCCAACATTTTTGGCACCAGGGACAAGTTTCATGGAAGACAATTTTTCCACGTGGGGGAGGGGAGGATAGTTCAGGCAGTAATGTGAGCAATGGGGAGCAATGGGGAGCATCAGATAAAGCTTTGCTCACTCACCTGCCACTCACCTCCTGCTGTGCAGCCCAGTTCCTAACAGGCTGTGGACTGGTAGCGGTCTGTGGCTTGGGGGTTGGGGACCCTTGTAGTAGAAGACAAAATTCAGCCTGTTCTTTCCAACCACTGCCCCTTTGTCCAATCTCCTTCTCCAGCCCAAGCATATGCTAGCTACAACTATCTATTTAGTTCTGCTTGATGTCAAAATTTCAAAAGGAAGATAGCCTACGTTTTCTAAATCACATACTAAGAATTACTCAGACAGCATACTGATTCCAAATGGTTCTTCTTTTTCTAACAGGATAAAAGAAAGTTTCTCTTTTTACATATGCATTTCTCTTTTTACATCTTTCAAATAAATTAACAAGGAGACAGACAGAGGTCATACTCTTTAAAGTATATTCTGACAGTCATGACCAAGTAAGAAACTGTTTTTAACTTAGAAGACACCAGATGAAAATGTGCAAAATGCAATTCCCTTTCTAAAAAAATTGGAAATCAAAGAAAATTTTTTCAGATTTTTTTCCAATTTGAGAAGGTCAAATTTTAGAATTGAGTTTGAAAAACTCTGTTTCTGTATAAACTACTCAGAAAGAACTTTCTTAAAGATTCATGCTACATGTAAATTTACTTGTTGTTGTAAGTGTTTATTGTGGTAAAATATACATAATTTACCCTTTTAACCATTTATAATTGTGACATTATATTCACAATGTTATGAAACCATTATTATTATTCACTTCCAGAAATTCTTTATCATCCCAAGCAGAAACTCTGCATCTATTAAACAATTACTCTTCATTCCCCCTACTTCTATACTATGGTAATCTCTATTCTACTTTCTGTCTTTATGAATTTGTCTATTCTGAGGATTTCATATAGCTGTAATCATATAATGTTTTTCTCTTCTGTCTGGATTATTTAACTTAGAATATTTTTTCAGAGTTCATCCATGTGGTAGCATGCCTCAGCTTGTAAAGGTTGGATAATATTTCACTGTATGTGTGTGTGCACGTGTGTGTGTGTGTGTATAATTCTATTTTTGGTTGTCATGAATAATGCTGATAAGAACATTGGTTTACAAGTACCAGTTTTAGTACTCGCTTTCAATGTTTGGGGTATATAGCTAGAAGTGGAATTGCTCTTACAATTTAAGTTTTACATCCATTTTGAGTTAATTTTTGTGTGTGGTATGGGGAAGGGGTCCAACTTAGTTGTTATACGAGCATGCTTTCATATTAACCAATGCACTTAATTACTTTTTTATAGGATACAGTATTTTAGGACATGTCTATTTCATTCGTAGAAAGGATGCTTCTTCCTCAGGACTTGTGCTTGCTCTTAGCTTTTAAAATTAATTCCCTTATTTATGTAAATTTCAATAATACAGAAAATTTCAGAGGAAAATTTGATAAAATATGTGAACCTATCAATAAGCTCTAGACCATCTTAATATTTTGACATTTTCTCAGAGTGTTTCCAGAAAATAATTCAATAATAATATATTTCAAGTTTGATATGTACCTCTGCCCAATGCCATTTTTTCTCCCTGTTGGTAAATACTATACTGATTTATGAAAACGTTTTGTTACATATGCAGTATCCATAAATAATACATATCAATTTTGCATGCTTAAACTGTGTATAACGATATAAATGATATCATATTTCATGTCTCTTTCTGTAATTTGCCCTTTTCACAGAGAATTAGGCTTTGAGAGTTACCTACATTGCTGCATGTAGTTTTGTATAGTGATCAAATGCATAAATGAGCTAAAGCTCATGTAATCAAATGAATAAATGAGCTAAAATTTATGTAAAGTTTATGTATTTAAAAGATACTTACTTAATGTGTTTCAATTTTATTCTTCCTGAAGTACAACTTTTAATTGATATTTCAGTGAAGGTGTGTTAGTTGTAAAATCTCTCAGTTTTTTTCTGTATTGTCTTATTTCACCCAGAATTTTGAATGTTATTTTAGCTGAATATAGAATTTTCAATTAACAATTATTTTTCTCATTCTTTGAGATATTATTTTACTGTAATCTTGGTCTATTGTAGTTGTTAACTAAAGATTTTTGCCAATTGAATAATTTCCATATAGGTAATCTATCTTTTTAAATATTTTGGTTCTAAGATTTTCTCTATATTTACATGCTCTGCAGTTTCATTAGAAACTGTGTAAGTATAGAACTCAAGATGGTGGAGTAGAAGGACATGAGCTCACACCATTCTTATGAAAACACCAAGATCACAACTAACTGATGAACAACTATTGACAAAAAAATTCTGGAATCTACCAAAAAAGATACCCTACAACCAAAGACAAAGAAGAAGCCACAACAAGATGGTAGGAGGTCACAGTCATGATAAAATCAAATCCCATACCTACCGGGTGGGTGACCGACAAACTGGAAAACAATTATACCACAGAAGTTCTCCCACAGGGGTGAAAGTTCTGAGCCCCACATCAGACTTCCCAGCCTGGGGGCCTGGCAACAAGAGGAAGAGTCCCGAGATAATCTGGCTTTGAAGGCCAGCAGGCTTTGATCACAGGGCTTCCACAGGACTGGGGGAAATAGAAACTCCACTCTTGGAGGGTGCATACAAAGTCTCATGTGCACCAGGACCCAGGGGAAAAAAAGCAGTGACCCCCATAAAAGACTGGACCAGACACACCTGTTACTATTGGAAGGTTTCCTGAAGAGGCAGGGTGTGGCTCTCACTCACTGCAGGGACAAAGACACTGACAGCAGCAATTCTGGGAAGTACTCATTGGCGTGAGCCCTCCTGGAGGCTGCCATTACCCCACCAAACAACCTGTAGGCTCCACTGCTATGTCGCCTGAGGCCAAACAACTAACAGTGTGGGAAAACAGCCCCATCCATCAGGAGAAAAGTGGCATAAAGACTCCCTGAGCACAGCCCTGCCCACCAGAGGGACAAGACCCAGCCCCACCCACCACCGAGCAGGAATGAGCCCCTCCCATCAGGAAGCCTGTCCAAGTCTTTTAGACAGCCTCATCCACCAGAGGGCACACAGCAGAAGCAAGAACTACAGTCTTGCAGCCTGCAGAACAGAAACCACAATCACAGAATATTAGTCAAAAAGAGATGACAGAGGAAAATATCCCAGATGAAGGGACAAGATGAAATCCCAGAAGAACAACTAAGTGAAATGGAGATAGCCAACCTATTATAAAAAGAATTTAGAATAATGCTAGTGAAGATGATCTAAGATCTTGGAGAAAGAATGGAGGCAAGGATCAAGAAGATGCAAGAAAACTTTAACAAAGACCTAGAAGAACTAAAGATACAAACAAACAGAGATGAACAATACAATAACTGAAATGAAAAATATACTAGAAGGAATCAATAGCAGAATAAGTGAGGCAGAAGAACAGATAAGTTACCTGGAAGGCAGAATGGTGGAAATCACTGCCACAGAACAGAGTAAAGAAAAAAGAATGAAAATAAATGAAGACAGTCTAAGAGACCTCTGGGACAAGAGTAAATGCACTAACATTTGCATTACAGGGTTCCCAGAAGAAGATGAGAGAGAGAGTAAGGACCTGAGAAAATATTTGAACATATAATAGCTGAGAATTTTTCTAAAATGGGAAAGGAAACAGTTACCCAAGTTCAGGAAGCACAGAGAGCCCCAGGCAGGATAAACCCAAGGAGGAACATGCTGAGACACATAGTAATCAAACTGACAAAAATTAAAGACAAAATAAATATTAAAAGCAACAGGGAAAAATGACAAGTAACATACAAGGGAACTTCCATAATGTTATCAGCTGATTTCTCAGCAGAAACTCTGAAGGCCAGAAGGGAGAGGCAGAATATATTTAAAGTGATGAATGGAAAGAACCTGCAACCAAGAATACTCTATCCAGCAAGGCTCTCATTCAGATATGATGGAGAAATCAAAAGCTTTACCGACAAGCAAAAGCTAAGAGAATTCAGCTCCACCAGACCAGCTTTGCACCAAATGCTAGAAGAACTTCTCTAAGTGGGAAAGAGACCAGGAACTAAAAACAATCTTGTTTATATATAGTCTGATATATCAAAACCTCATGGGAAAGCAAACCCAAAAACTACAGTTTAAACACACACAAAAAAAGAAAAAGCAACACAAACACAGCACTAAAGGTGGTCATCAAAACACAAGAGAACAAAAGAGGAAGGGAAGAAAAACGAGCTACAAAAATAAACCTCAAACAACTAAGAAAATGGAAAGAGGAACATACATATTGATAATTACCTTAAATGTAAATGGATTAAATGCTCCAGCCAAAAGACATAGACTGAATGAATGGATACAAGAGCAGGACCCATATATATGCTGTCTACAAGAGACCCACTTCAGACCTAGGAACACATACAGACTAAAAGTGAGGGGATGGAAAAAGGTATTGCATGCAAATGGAAAGAAAAATAAAGCTGGAGTAACAATACTCATATCAGTCAAAATAGACTTTAAAATAAAGACTGTTATAAGAGACAAAGAAGGACACTACATAATGATCAAGGAATCAAGCCAAGAAGAAGATATAACAATTGTATATGTTTGTTGTGGCAAACATAGGAGTACCTCAATATATAAAGAAATACTAACAGTCATAAAGGGAGAAAATGTCAGTAACACCACAGTAGTGGGGGACTTTAAACCCCACTTTTACCAATGGAGAGATCAGCAAGACAGAAAATCAAAACGTAAACACTAGCCTTAAATGACACATTAGATTAAATGGACTTAATTGATATTTACAGAGCATTCCATCCAAAAGCAGCACAATACACATTCTTCTCATGTGCACATGGAACATTCTCCAGGATTCACCACATGCTGGGCCACAAAGTGAGCCTTGGTAAACTTAAGAAAATTGAAATTGTATCAAGCATCTTTTGTGACAACAATGGTATGAGATTAGAAATAAACTACAAGAAAAAAACTGTAAAAAAAAAAACCCACAAAAAAAGTGGAGGCGAAACAATGTGCTACTAAACAACCAATGGATCACAGAAGAAATCAAAGAGGAAATAAAAAGAAAACCTAGAGACAAATAAAAATGAAAGCACAGCAATCTAAAACCTATGGGATGCAACAAAAGCAGCTCTAAGAGGGAAGTTTATAGCAGTACAATCTTATTTCAGGAAACAAAAAGAATCTCAAATAAACAACCTAATCTTACACCTAAAGCAACTAGAGAAAGAAGAACAAACAAAACCTAAAGTTAGTACAAGGAAATAAATCATAAAGATCAGAGAAGAAATAAATGAAATAGAGACAAAGAAACCAATAACAAAGATCAATGAAACTAAAAGCTAGTTCTTTGAGAAGATAAACAAAATTGATAAACTTTTAGCCAGACTCATCAAGCAAAAAAGGGTGAGGACTCAATTCAATAAAATTAGAAATGAAAAAGGAGAAGTCACAATGGACACCACAGAAATATAAAGGATCATAAGAGACTACTACAAGCAACTGTATGCTAATAAAACAGACAACTTGGAAGAAATGGACAAATTCCTAGAAAGGTACAATCTCCTAAGACTGAAATAGGAGGAAATAGATAATATGAAAAGACAAATCACAAGTACTGAAATTGAAACTGTGATTTAAAAACTCCCAACAAACAAAAGTCCAGGACCAAATGGCTTCACAGGCAAAGTTAAACTGTCACTGTTTGCAGGTGATGATGCTATACATTGAAAATCCTAAAGATGCTACCAGAAAACTACTAGAGTACATCAATGAATTTGGTAAAGTTGCAGGATACAAAATTAATACACATAAATTTGTTTCATTTCTGTACACTATCAAAGAAAGATCAGAAAGAGAATTTTTTTAAAAAAATCCATTTATCATTGCATTTAAAACAATATAATACCTAGGAATAAACTAACTAAGGAGGCAAAAGACCTGTACTCAGAAAACTATAAGATAATGATGAAAGAAATCAAAGAGGACACAGATGGAAAAATATACAATGTTTTTGGATTGGAAGAATCGATATTGTCAAAATGACTATGCTACCCAAGGCAAATACAGATCCAATGCAATCCCTATCAAATTACTAATGGCATTTTTCACTGAACTAGAACCAAAAAATCTTAAAATTTTTATGGAGACACAAATGACCCTGAATAAGCAAAAAAAATCTTGAGAAAGAAAAATGGAGGTGGAGAAATCATGCTCCCTGGCTTCAGACTATACTACAAGAGCTACAGTAATCAAAACTTTATGGTGGGGGCTTCCCTGGTGGCGCAGCGGTTGAAAGTCCGCCTGCCAATGCAGGGGACATGGGTTCATGCCCCAGTCCAGGAAGATACCACATGCTATGGAGCCACTAGGCCCGTGACCCATGGTTGCTGAGCCTGTACGTCTGGAGCCTGTGCTCCACAACGGGAGAGGCCACAACAGTGAGAGGCCCGTGTACCGCAAAAAAAAAAAAAAAAAAAAAACACAAAAACTTTATGGTACTGCCACAAAAATAGAAATATAGATCAATGGAACAGGATAGAAAGCCCAGAAATAAACTCAAGCACCTATGTTCAATTAATCTATGACAATGGAGGTAAGACTATACAATGGAGAAAAAAAACAGTCTCTTCAATAAATGGTGCTGGGAAAACTGGACATCTACATGCAAAGAAATGGAATTAGAACCCCATACACAGAAATAAACTCAAAATGAATTAAAGACCTAAAAGTAAGACCAGACATTATAAAACTCTTAGAGGAAAACATAGGCAAAATACTGTTTGATATAAATTGCAGCATATATCTTTTCTGATCTGTCTCCCAGAGGAATGGAAATAAAAACAAAAATAAACCAATGGGACCCAGTTAAACTTGAAATTGTTTGCACAGCAAAGAAAACATAAACAAAATGAAAAGACAACCCCCAGGATGGGAGGAAATACTTACAAATGGTGAGACCAACAAGGAATTGGTCTCCAAAATTTATAAACAGCTCATGGGGCTTAATATCATAAAAACAAACAACCCAATCAAAAATGGGCAGAACACCTAAATAGACATTTCTCCAAAGAAGACAACAGATGGCCAAGAGGCACATGAAAAGATGTTCAACATCGTTAATAATTAGAGAAATTCAATTCAAAATTACAATGAGATATTACCTCACACCAGTCAGAATGGCTATCATCAAAAAATCCACAAACAAGAAATGCTGGAGAGGGTGTGAATGCTCATACACTATTGGTGGGAATGTAAATTGTTACAGCCACTGTGGAGAACAGTATGGAGGTTCCTTAGAAAACTAAAAATAGAGCTACCATATGATCCTACAATCCCTCTTGTGGGCATATATCTGGAGAAAAACATGGTTCAAAAAGGATACCTGCACCCCAATGTTCATTTCAGCACTGTTTACAATAGCCAAGACATGAAAGCAACCTAAATGTCCATCAGCAGATGAATGGATAAAGAAGACATGGTACATATATACAATAGAATATTACTTAGCCATTAAAAAGAATGAAATAATGCCATTTGCAGCAACATGGATGGACCTAGAGATTGTCATACTAAGTGAAAGAAGTCAGAGAAAGAAAATATATGATATTGCTTATATGCAGAATCTTTAAAAATGATACAAATGAACTTATTTATAAAACTGAAACAGATTCACAGGTTTAGAGAACAAATTTACGGTTATGAGGGGGTAAGTGTGGGGGAAGGGATAGATAATGAGTTTAGGATTGACATGTACACACTGCTATATTTAAAATGTATAACCAACAAGGACCTAATATATAGCACAGGGAACTCTGCTCAATATTATGTAACAACCTAAAGGGGAAGAGAATTTGAAGAATACATACATGTCTATGTATAACTGCATCACTTTGCTTTGCTCCTGAAACTAACACAACACTGTTAACCACCTATACTCCAATATAAAATGAAAAGTTAAAAAATAAGAAATTGTGTAAGTATAAATTCTACTTTATTTATGTTGTCTGGAAATGATTGGTTATTTTCATAAAATCTGGAGAGCTATTAATCATT
Source organism: Aethalodelphis obliquidens (assembly GCF_003676395.1). NCBI lineage: Eukaryota > Metazoa > Chordata > Mammalia > Artiodactyla > Delphinidae > Aethalodelphis > Aethalodelphis obliquidens. Next base: position 8,083,454 of record NW_020837998.1, read on the forward strand.
ATGTCTTCAAATGTTGCCTGTCCTCCACTATCTACGTTCTCTCTTACTGAATTTCCCATAAAACATATTCTGGAAATTTTCTATCCATACCTGATGTTTATAAAGTGTCATATTCAACTATTTAACCCCTTTTGAGTTGATTTTTCTATATGGTATAAAATACGTGTTCAATTCCATTCTTTTACATGTGGATATGTGGTTTTTCGTAACACCATTTGTTGAAAAGAATATCTTTTCCCCATCGTGTATTCTTGGCACCTTTGACGAAAATCAGTTGATTGATTGCATGGATTAATTTCTGGACTGTCTATTCTGTTCCATTCATCTCTATGTCTATCGTAATGCCAGAACTATACTGTTTTTCTTTTTTTGCTTTTTGTTTTCTGTTTTTCATGTTTAGACAGTATTCTTTAATTAATTTCTTTTTTTTAAACATCTTTATTGGAGAATAACTGCTTTACAATGGTGTGTTAGTTTCTGCTTTATAAAAAAGTGAATCAGCTATACATACACATATGTGAACATATCTCTTCCCTCTTGCATTTCCCGCCCACACACCCTCCCAATCCCACCCCTCTAAGGGGTCAAAAAGCACAGAGCTGATCTCCCTGTGCTATGTGACTGCTTCCAACTAGCTATCTATTTTACGTTAGGTAGTATATATATGTCCATGCCACTCTCTCACATTGTACCACGTTACCATTCCCCCTCCCCATATGCTCAAATCCATTCTCTAGTAAGTCTGTATCTTTATTCCCATCTTGCCCCAGGTTCTTCATGACCATTTTATTTATTATTTTTTATTTTTTTCGATTCTATATATATGTGTTAGCACACGGTATTTGTTTTTCTATTTCTAACATACTTCACTCTGTAAGACAGTCTCTAAGTCTATCACGTCACTACAAATAACTAATTTTGTTTCTTTTTATGGCTGAGTAATATTCCATTGTACATATGTGCCACATCTTCTTTATCCATTCATCTGTTGATGGACTCTTAGGTTGCTTCCATGTCCTGTCTATTGTAAATAGAGCTGCAATGAATATTTTTGTATATAACTCTTTTTGAATTATGGTTTTCTCAGGTAATATGCCCAGTAAAGGAATTGCTGGGTCGTATGGTAGTTCTATTTTTATTTTTAAGGAATCTCCTTACTGGTCTCCATAGTGGCTGTATCAAGTTACATTCCCACCAACAGTGCAAGAGGGTTCCCTTTTCTCCACACCCTCTCCAACATTTACTGGTTGTAGATTTTTTGGGGATGGCCGTTCTGACTAGTGTGAGATGATATCTCACTGTAGTTTTGATTTGTATTTCTCTAATGATTTATGATGTTCAGCATTCCTTCATGTGTTTGTTGGCAATTGGTATATCTTCTTTGGAGAAATGTCTATTTAGGTCTTCTGCCCATTTTGGATTCTGTTGTTTGTTTTTCTGATATTGAGCTGCATGAACTGCTTGTAAATTTTGGAGATTAATCCTTTGTCAGTTGCTTTTTCTGCAAATATTTTCTCGCATTCTGAGGGTTGTCTTTTGGACTTGTTTCTGGTTTCCTTTGCTGTGCAAAAGCTTTGAAGTTTCATTAGGTCCCATTTGTTTATTTTTGTTTTTATTTCCATTTCTTTAGGAGGTGGGTCAAAAAGGATCTTGCTGTGATTTATGTCATAGAGTGTTCTTCCTATGTTTAACTCTAAAAGTTTGATAGTTTCTGGCCTTACATTTACATCTTTAATCCATTTTGACTTTATTTTTGTGTATGGTGTTAGGGAGTGTTCTAATTTCATTCTTTTACATGTAGTGGTCCAGTTTTCCCAGCAAAAATTTTTGAAGAGGCTGTCTTTGCTCCACTGTATATTCTTACCTCCTTTATCAAAGGTAAGGTAACCATATGAGTGTGGGTTTATCTCTGGGCTTTCTATCCTGTTCCATTGATCTATATTTCTGTTTTTGTGCCAGCACCATACTGTCTTGATTACTGTAGCTTTGTAGTACAGTCTGAAGAGAGGGAGCCTGATTCCTCCAGCTCCGTTTTTCTTCCTCAAGATTGCTTTGGCTATTCAGGGTCTTTTTTGTTTCTATACAAATTGTGAAAATTTTGTTCTAGTTCTGTGAAAAATACCACTGGCAGTTTGATAGAGATTGCATTGAATCTGTAGATTGCTTTGGGTTGTATAGTCATTTTCACAATGTTGATTCTTCCAATCGAAGAACATGGTATATCTCTCCATCTATTTGTATCATCTTTAATTTCTTTCATCAGTGTCTTATAATTTTCTGAAAACAGGTCTTTTGTCTCCTTAGGTAGGTTTCTTCCCAGGTATTTTATTATTTTTGTTGCAGTGGTAAATGGGAGTGTTGTCTTAAATTCACTTTCATATTTTTCATCAGTAGTGTATAGGAATGCAAGAGATTTCCGTGCATTAATTTTGTATCCTGCTACTTTACCAAATTCATTGATTAGCTCTAGTAGTTTATTGTTAGCATCTTTAGGACTTTCTATGTATAGTATCATGTCATCTGCAAACACTGACAGCTTTACTTTTTTTCCGATTTGGATTCCTTTTATTTCTTTTTCTTCTCTGATTTCTGTGGCTAAAACTTCCAAAGCTATCTTGAATAATAGTGGTGAGAGTGGGAAACCTTGCCTTCTTTCTGAACTTAGTGGAAATGCTTTCAGTTTTTCACCATTGAGGATGATGTTGGCAGTGGGTTTGTCATATATGGCTTTTATTATGTTGAGGAAATTTCCCTCTATGCCACCTTTCTGGAGGGTTTTTATCCTAAATGGGTGTTGAATTTTGTCGAAAGCTTTCTCTGCATCTATTGAGAAGATCATATAATTTTTCTCCTTCAATTTTTTAATATGGTGTATCACATTGATTGATTTGCGTATATTGAAGAATCCTTGCATTCCTGGGATAAACTACACTTGATTATGGTGTATGATCCTTTTAATGTGCTGTTGGATTCTGTTTGTTAGTATTTTGTTGAGGATTTTTGCATCTATGTTAATCAGTGATATTGGCCTGTAGTTTTCTTTCTTTGTGACATCCTTGTCTGGTTTTGGTATCAGGGTGATGGTGGCCTCATAGAATGACTTTGGGAATGTTCCTCACTCTGCTATATTATGGAAGAGTTTGAGAAGGAAAGGTGTTAGTGCTTCTCTAAATGTTTGAGAGAATTCCCCTGTGAAGCCATCTGGTCCTGGACTTGGGTTTTTTGGAAGATTTTTAATCAGTTTCAATTTCATTGCTTGTGATTGGTCTGTTCATATTTTCTATTTCTTCCTGGTTCAGTCTCAGAACGTTGTGCATTTCTAAGAATGTGTCCATTTCTTCCAGGTTGTCTATTTTATTGGCATAGAGTTGCTTGTACTAATCTCTCATGATCCTTTGTATTTCTGCAGTGTCAGTTGTTACTTCTCCTTTTTCATTTCTATTTCTATTGATATGAGTATTCTCCCTTTTTTTCTTGATAAGTCTGGCTAATGTTTTATCAATTTTGTTTATCTTCTCAAAGAACCACCTTTTAGTTATATTGATCTTTGCTATTCTTCCCTTCATTTCTTTTTCATTTATTGCTGATCTGATCTTTTTGATTTCTTACCTTCTGTTACCTTTGGTGTTTTTTTCTTCTTCTTTCTCTAATTGCTTTAGGTGTAAGGTTAGGTTGTTTTCTGAGATTTTCTTGTTTCTGAAGGTAGGATTGTATTGCTATAAACTAACCTCTTAAAACTGCTTTTGCTGCATCCTATACTTTTGGGTCATTGTGTTTTCATTGTCATTTGTTTCTAGGTTTTTTTTTTTTTTGATTTCCTCATTGATTGCATCAGTGATCTCTTGGTTTTTTTTTTTTTTTCATTTTAACATCTTTATTGGAGTATAATCGCTTTACAATGGTATGATAGTTTCAGTTTCACAACAAAATGAATCAGTTATATATATACATATGTTCCCACATCTCTTCCCGTTTGTGTCTCCCTCCCTCCCTCCCTCCCTATCCCACCCCTCCAGGTGGTCACAAAGCACCGAGCTGATCTCCCTGTGCTATGTGGCTGCTTCCCACTAGTTATCTACCTTACGTTTGGTAGTGTACATATGTCCATGCCTCTCTCTCGCTTTGTCACCGTTTACCCTTCCCCCTCCTCATAGCCTCAAGTCCATTCTCTAGTAAGTCTGCGTCTTTATTCCTGTTTCACCCCTAGGTTTTTCATAACATTTTTTTTCTTAAATTCCATATATATGTGTTAGCATATGGTATTTGTCTCTCTCTTTCTGACTTACTTCACTCTGTATGACAGACTCTAGGTCTATCCACCTCATTACAAATAGCTCAATTTCGTTTCTTTTCACGGCTGAGTAGTATTCCATTGTATATATGTGCCACATCTTCTTTATCCATTCATCCGATGATGGGCACTTAGGTTGTTTCCATCTCCAGGCTATTGTAAATAGAGCTGCAATGAACATTTTGGTACATGACTCTTTTTGAAGTATGGTTTTCTCAGGGTATATGCCCAGTAGTGGGATTGCTGGATCATATGGTAGTTCTATTTGTAGTTTTTTAAGGAACTTCCATACTGTTCTCCACAGTGGCTGTATCAATTTACATTCCCACCAACAGTGTAAGAGGGTTCCCTTTTCTCCACACCCTCTCCAGCATTTATTGTTTCTAGATTTTTGGATGATGTCCATTCTGACTGGTGTGAGATGATATCTCATTGTAGTTTTGATTTGCATTTCTCTAATGATTAATGATTTTGAGCATTCTTTCATTTGTTTGTTGGCACTCTGTATATCTTCTTTGGAGAAATGTCTATTTAGGTCTTCTGCCAATTTTGGATTGGGTTGTTTGTTTTTTTGTTATTAAGCTGCATGAGCTGCTTATAAATTTTGGAGATTAATCCTTTGTCAGTTGCTTCATTTGCAAATATTTTCTCCCATTCTGAGGGTTGTCTTTTGGTCTTCTTTATGGTTTCCTTTGCTGCGCAAAAGCTTTGAAGTTTCATTAGGTCCCATTTGTTTACTTTTGTTTTTATTTCCATTTCTCTAGGAGGTGGGTCAAAAAGGACCTTGCTGTGATTTATGTCATAGAGCATTCTGCCTATGTTTTCCTCTAAGAGTTTGATAGTTTCTGGCCTTACATTTAGGTCTTTAATCCATTTTGAGCTTATTTTTGTGTATGGTGTTAGGGAGTGATCTAATCTCATACTTTTACATGTAGCTGTCCAGTTTTCCCAGCACCACTTATTGAAGAGGCTGTCCTTTCTCCACTGTACATTCCTGGCTCCTTTGTCAGAGATAAGGTGAGCATATGTGCGTGGGTTTATCTCTGGGCTTTCTATCCTGTTCCATTGATCTATATTTCTGTTTTTGTGCCACTACCATACTGTCTTGATTACTGTAGCTTTGTAGTATAGTCTGAAGTCAGGAAGCCTGATTCCTCCAGCTCCGTTTTTCGTTCTCAAGATTGCTTTGGCTATTCGGGGTCTTTTGTGTTTCCATACAAATTGTGAAATTTTTTGTTCTAGTTCTGTGAAAAATGCCAGTGGTAGTTTGATAGGGATTGCGTTGAATCTGTAGATTGCTTTGGGTAGTAGAGTCATTTTCACAATGTGGATTCCTCCAATCCAAGAACATGGTATATCTCTCCATCTATTTGTATCATCTTTAATTTATTTCATCAGTGTCTTATAATTTTCTGCATACAGGTCTTTTGTCTGATCTCTTGGTTATTAAGTAGTGTATTGTTTGTCCTCTATGTGTTTGTATTTTTTAAAGATCTTTTCTTCTAATTGTTATCTATTCTCATAGCATTGTGGTCGGAAAAAGTACTTGATATGATTTCAATTTTCTTAAATTTACCAACGCTTGATTTGTGACCCACGATATGATCTATCCTGGAGAATCTTCCATCAGCACTTGAGAAGAATGTGTATTCTGTTGTTTTTAGATGGAATGCCCTATAAATATCAATTAAGTCCATCTTGCTTAAAGTATCATTTAAAGCTTGTATTTCCTTATTAATTTTCATTTTGCATGATCTGTCTATTGGTGAATGTGGGCTGTTAAAGTCCCCTACTATGAATGTGTTACTGTCAATTTCCCCTTTTATGGCTGTTAGTATTTGCCTTATGTATTGAGGTGCTCCTATGTTGGGTCCATAAATATTTACAATTGTTATATCTTCTTCGTGGATTGATCCCTTGATCATTATGTAGTGTCCTTCTTTGTCTCTTGTAATAGTCTTTATTTTAAAGTCTATTTTGTCTGATATGAGAATTGCTACTCCAGCTTTCTTTTGATTTCCATTTGCATGGAATAACTTTTTCCATCCCCTCACTTTCAGTGTGTATGTGTCCCTAGGTCTGAGATGGATCTTTGGTAGACAGCATATATACAGGTCTTTTTTTGTGTAACCATTCAACCAGTCTATGTCTTTTGGTTGGAACATTTAATCAATTTACATTTAAGGTAGTTATCAATATCTATGTTCCTATTATGATTTTCTTAATTGTTTTGGGTTTGTTATTGTAAGTCTTTTCTTTCTCTTGTGTTTCCTGCCTAGAGAAGTTCCTTTAGCATGTGTTGTAAAGCTGGTTTAGTGGTGCTGAATTGTCTTAGCTTTTGCTTGTCTGAAAAGGTTTTAATTTCTCCATCAAATCTGAATGAGATCCTTGCTGGGTAGAGTAATGTTTGTTGTAGCTTTTTCTCCTTCATCACATTAAATATGTCCTCCCACTCCTTTCTGGCTTGTAGAGTTTCTGCTGAAAGATCAGCTGTTAACCTTATGGGAATTTCCTTCTGTTATTTGTTGTTTTTCCCTTGCTGCTTTTAATATGCTTTCTTTGTTTTTAATTTTTGATAGTTTGATTAATATGTGTCTTGGTGTGTTTCTCCTTGGGTTTATCCTGTATGGGACTCTCTGTGCTTCCTGGATTTGATTAACTATTTCCTTTCCCATATTAGGGAAGTTTTCAACTATAATCTTTTCAAATATTTTCTCAGTCCCTTTCTTTTTCTCCTCTTCTTCTGGGACCCTATAATTCGAATGTTGATGCATTTAATGTTGTCCCAGAGATCTCTGAGATGGTCCTTAATATTTTTCATTCTTTTTTCTTTATTCTTATCTGCTGTATTTATTTCCACTACTTTATCTTACAGGTCAGTTATCCGTTCTTCTGCCTCAGTTATTCTGCTATTGATCCCTTCTAGAGAATTTTTAATTTCACTTATTTTGTTGTTCATCACTGTTTATTTGCTCTTTAGTTCTTCTGGGTCCTTGTTAAACGTTTCTTTTATTTTCTCCATTCTATTTCAACGTTTTTAGATCATCTTTACTGTCATTATTCTGAATTCATTTTCTGGTAGACTGCTTATTTCCTCTTCATTTGTTAGGTCTGGTGGGTTTTTGCCTTGCTCCTTCATCTGCTGTGTGTTTCTCTGTCTTCTCATTTTGCTTAACTTACTGTGTTTGGGGTCTACTTTTCGCAGGCTGCAGGTTCGTAGTTCCCATTTTTTTTTGGTGTTTGTCACCTGTGGCTATGGTTGGTTCAGTGGGTTGTGTAGGCTTCCTGGTGGAGGGGTCTAATGCCTGTTTTCTGGTGGATGAGGCTGGATCTTGTCTTTCTGGTGGGCAGGTGCTAATGGATGGGGTTGTGTTCCTGTCTTGCTTGTTTTTTGGCATTGGGTGTCCTTCACTGTAGCTTGCTCGTCATTGAGTGGAGCTGGGTCTTGGTGTTGAGATGGAGGTCTCTGGGATATTTTCACCATTTGATATTACGTGGAGCTGGGAGATCTCCTGTGCACCAGTGTTCTGAAATTGCCTCTCCCGACTCAGAGACACAGCCCTGATGCCTGGCTGGAGCAAAAAGAGCCTGTCTTCCCCATGGCTCAGAATAAAATGGAGGAAAAAAAAAAGAAGGAAAGAAAGAAGAAGATTAAATAAATTAAAATAGAATAAAATAAATTATTAAAATAAAGAAAATAATTATTAAAAAAATTTTTTTCATGTAATTAAATAAACAACAAAAACGGACAGACAGAACCCTAGGACAAATGGTAAAAACAAAGCTTTACAGACAAAATCACACAGGGAAGCATATATACACATACACACTCACAAAATGATAAAAAGGGAAAAAAAAATATCATTGCTCCCAAAGTCCACCTCCTCAATTTGGGATGATTCATTGTTTATTCAGGTATTTCACAGATGCAGGGTACATCACGTTGATTGTGGAGATTTTATCCACTGATCCTGAGTGTGCTGGGATTGATTTCCCTTTCTCTTCATTGTTTGCACAGTTCCTGGGGTTCAGCTTTGGATTTGGACCCGTCTCTGCATTTAGGTCGCCTGAGGGCATCTGTTCTTCGCTCAGACAGGATGGGGTTAAAGGAGCAGCTGATTCGGGGGTTCTGGCTCACTCAGCCTTGGGGGGGAGGTACGGATGTTAGGCGAGCCTGCAGCGGCAAAGGCCAGCATGATGTTGCACCAGCATGAGGCGCACTGTGTGTTCTCCCAGGGAAGTTGTCCCTAGATCACGGGACCCTGGCAGTGGCGGGCTGCACAGGTTCCCAGGAGGGCAGGTGTGGATAGTGACCTCTGCTGGCACAGAGGCTTCTTGGTGGCTGCAGCAGCAGACTTAGCATTTCATGCCAGTCTCTGGTGTCCGTGCTGAAAGCCACGGGTCATGCCCATCTCTGGAGCTCCTTTAAGCGGTGCTCTTAATCCCCTCTCCTGTTGCAGCAGGAAACAAAGAGGCAAGAAATGGTCTCTTGCCTCTTCAGCAGCTCCAGACTTTTTCCCAGACTCTCCCAGCTAGCTGTGGTGCACTAGCCCCCTTCAGGCTGTGTTCATGCCGCCAACCCCAGTCCCCTCCCTGGGATCCAGCCAAAGCCGGAGCCTCAGCTCCCAGGTCCCACCCACCCCAGCGGGTGAGCAGACAAGCCTCTCAGGCTGGTGAGTGCTGGTCGGCACCAATCCCCTGTGCAGGAATCTTTCTGCTTTGCCCTCCGCACCACTGTTCCTGCACTCTCCTCTGTGGCTCCAAAGCTTCCCCCCTGCCACCTGCACTCTCCGCCAGTGAAGGAGCTTCCTAGTGTGTGGAAACCTTTCCTCCTTCTCAGCTCCCTCCCACTGGTGCAGGTCCCGTCCTTATTCTTTTGTCCCTGTTTTTTCTTTTTTCGTTTGCCCTACCCAGGTACGTGGGGAGTTTCTTGCCTTTTGGGAGGTCTGAGTTCTTCTGTCAGCGTTCAGTAGGTGTTCTGTAGGAGTTGTTCCACATGTAGATGGCTTTGATGTATTTTGGGGAGGAAGGTGTTCTCCACGTCTTACTCGTCTGCCATCTTGAAGCTCCTCTCAGAACCATACTGTTTTATTTACTATACCTTTGTAATAGATTCTGGAATCAGGAAATGTAATGTCTCTGGGTTTGTTTTTCCTTCTCGAGATTGTTTTGGCAATTCAGGGTCTATTGTGTTTCCACAAGAATTTTATTTTTTTTCTCCTGTACTTCAAGGATTAAAAAATATAATAAAATGATGTAGGGAAAGGAAGTTACTTTCAGAATACGCTGTTGGTAATTTTTTTATTTTAATTTTATTTTGGAATATATTCGATTAACAATGTTGTGATAATTTCCAGTGTACAGCAAAGTAATTCAGTTACACATATACGTGTATCTACACCTTTTTAAATTCTCTTCCCATTTTGTTTATTACAGAATATGGAGCTGAGTAATCTGTGCTATAAAGTAGGTCCTTGTTGGTTATCTATTTTAAATATAGCAGTGTCTCTATGTCAATCCCAAACTCCCAATCTATTACTTCCCCCTACCCTTCCCCCCCAGTAACCATAAGTTCATTTCCTAAGTCTATGAGTCTGTTTCTGTTTTGTATATAAGTTCATTTGTATCAAATTTTTACCATTCTGCATATAAGAGATATGTGAATTTGTTTTTCTCTGTCTGATTTACTTCACTTAGATTGATAATCTCCAGGTCCATCCATGTTGTTGCAAATGTCATTATTTCATTCTTTTGAATGGCTGAGTAATATTCCATTGCACATATGTACCACATCTTCTTTATCCATTCATTTGTGGATGAAAATTTAGGTAGCTCTATGTCTTGGCTATTGTAAACAGCACTTCAGTGAACATTGGTGTGCCTGTATTCTCTCAAACCATGTTTTTCTCCAGATATATGCCCAGGAGTGTGATTGCTGGATCATATGGTAGCTCTATTTTCAGTTTTTTAAGGAACCACTATACTGTTCTCCACAGTGGCTATACCAATTTACATTCACACCAACAGCGTAGGAGGGTTCCCTTTTTCCCACACCCTCTCCAGCATTTATTGTTTGCAGACTTTTTGATGATGGCCATTCTGAGTGGTGTGAGGTAATATCTCATTGTAGTTTTGATTTGAATTTCTCTAATAATTAGCAATGTTGAGAATCTTTTCATGTATCTCTTGGCCATCTGTATGTCTTCTTTGGAGAAATGTCTATTTAGTTTTCCTGCCCATTTTTGATTGGGTTGTTTGTGGTTTTATTTATTTATTTATTTATTTATTTATTTATTTATTTATTTATTTTGGTTTTGCTTTTTGATATTGAGCCACAATAGCTGTAAATTTTGGAGATTAATCCCTTGTCGGTCACATCACTTGCAAATATTTTCTCCTATTCTGTAGGTTGTCTTTTCACTTTGTTTATAGTTTCCTTGGATGTGCAAGAGTGTTTGAGTTTAATTAGTTCCCATTTGTTTATTTTTGTTTTTATTTCCATTACTCTAGGTGATGGGTCAAAAAAGATATTGCTATGATTTATGTCAAAGAGTGTTTTTCTTATATTTTCCTCTAAGAGTTTTATAGTATCCGGTCTTACCTTTAGTTCTTTAATCAATTTTAATTTTATTTTTGTGTATGGTGCTAAAAATGTTCTAATTTCATTTTTTTTAACCTGTAGCTGTACAGTTTTCCCAGCACCATTTATTTCAGAGATTGATTTCTCTCCATTTTATAGTCTTGCCTCCTTCGTCATAGATTAATTGACCATAGTTGTCTGGGTTTATTTCTGGGCTTTCTGTCTTGTTCCATTGATCTATATTTCTATTTTTGTGCCAGTAACATGCAGTTATTTTTTTGTTTTGTTTTGTTTTTTAAGTGGGCAGATTCAGATTTGACTTTGGAGGAATGCAAAACAGGATTTGCTGATGGATTTGATATGGGGAAGAGGAGGGAGAAGTCATTGATAACTTAGATTTCAGGGCATGACCTAGTGAAGCCAGTTTGGAGCTAAAGACAGAGTTGCAGTGTGTATAACCAGGAGGCACTTGATTTCTTCTTTTTTTAATTATTTATTTATTTTTGACTGTATTGGGTCTTCATTTCTGTGCAAGGGCTTTCTCTAGTTGCAACAAGTGGGGGCCACTCTTCATCACGATGCACGGGCCTCTCACTATCACAGCCTCTCTTGTTGCATAGCACAGGCTCCAGACGCACAGGCTTAGTATTTGTGTTTCACTGGCCTATTTGTGTCCCCTGAATTGGCAGGCAGATTCTCAACCACTGTGCCACCAGGGAAGCCCTAACATGCAGTTTTGATTACTGTAGCTTTGTAGTATAGTCTGAAGTCAGAGAGCCCAATTCCTCCAGCTCTGTTTTTCTTTCTCAAGATTGCTTTGCCTATTTGGGGTCTTTTGTGTCTCCATACAAATTTAATTTTTTTCTGTTCTAGTTCTGTGAAAAATTGGTAATTTGATAGGGATTGCATTGAATCTGTAGATCGCCTTGGATAGTATAGTCATTTTGACAATATTGATTCTTCCAATCCAAGAACTTGGTATCTTTCCATCCGTTTGTGTCATCTTCAATTTCAATTTATTTCTTCAGTATCTTATAGTTTTTGAACTACATGTCTTTTGCCCCTTAGGTAGGTTTATTCCTATATATTTTATTCTTTTTCATGTAATCGTAAATGGATTATTTTCTTAATTTCTTTTCTGACGTTTCTTTGTTAATGTATGGAAATGAAACAGATTTATGTGTATTAATTTTGTATCCTGCAAATTTACTGAATTTGTTTATTAGTTCTAATACTTGTTTGGTGGCCTCTCTAGGATTTTCTGGATATCATATCTTGTGATCTGCAAACAGTGACAGTTTTACTTCTTCCTTTGACAATATATATTCCTTTTATTTCTTTTTCTAGTCTGATTTCTGTAACTAGGACATCCAATGCTATGTAGGATAAAAATGGCAAGGGTGGTCATCCTTGTCTTATACCTTATCTGATAGGAAAAAATTTAGCTTTTTACTTTTGAGTATGATATTTGCTGGAAGTTTGTCATATGTGGCCTTTATTAGGATGAGGTATGTTCCCTTTGTACCCACTTTGTTAAGATTTTTTATTATAAATGGATGTTGAATTTTGTCACAATTGTTTTGTGTCTATTGAGATGATCATGTGATTTTTATTATTTAATTTGTTAATGTGGTGTATCATATTGACTGGTTTGCAGATATTGAAATAACCTTGCATCCCTGGGATAAATACCACTTGATCATGTTGTATGAGCCTTTTTAGTGTACGGTCAATTTCAGTTTGGTAGTATTTTGCTGAGGATTTTTGCATCTATGTGCATCAGTGATATTGGCCTGGAATTTAATTTTTTTGTAGTGTTTTTGGTATTTGCTTGAGGGTAATGTTGGCCTCATAGAAGGAGTTCAAAAGTGTTCTTTCCTCTGCAGTTTTTTAAAAATAGTGTGAGAAGGACAGGTGTCAATTCTTCTCATTATTCTTGGTAGAATTCACCTTTGAAGCCCTTTTGTCCTGGATTTCTGTTTTTTGGGAATTAATTGATTACTGATTCAATCTCATTACTGGCAATTGGTCTGTTCATATTTTGTATTTCTTCCTGATTCATCTTTGGAGATTGTACTTTTCTAGGAGTTTATCCATTTCTTCTAGGTTGTCCATTTTATTGGGTATAATTGTTCATAGTAATCTCTTATGATCTCTTGAATTTCTGTGGTGTCAGTTGTAACTTTTCCATTTTTATTTCTGATTTTTATATTTGAGTCCTCTTATATCATTGAAGAGATTGGCTAAAGGTTTATAAATTTTATTTATATTTTCGAGGAACCAGTTCTTAGTTTCATTTATCATTTCTATTGCTTTTTAGTTATTATTGTATTTATTTCTGCTCTGATCTTCATTATTTCTTTCCTTCTACTAACTGAGTTTTATTTGTCCTTCTAGTTCATTTAGGTGTTAGTTAAGTTGTTTATTTGAGATTTTTTTTCTTTTTCCCTGAGGAAGGTCTGCATCAGTCTAAACTTCCCTCTTAGAACTACTTTTTTTTTTTTTTGCAGTACGCAGGCCTCTCACTGTTGTGGCCTTTCCCATTGCGGAGCACAGGCTCTGGACTCACAGGCTCAGTGGCCATGGCTCATGGGCCCAGCCACTCTGCGGCATGTGAGATCTTCCTGGCCCGGGGCACGAACCCGTGTCCCCTGCATCGGCAGGCAGACTCAACCACTGCGCCACCAGGGAAGCCCTAGAACTACTTTTGATATGTCCCATAGATTTTGAAAATGTTGCATTTCCGTTTTCACTTGTCTTAAGGTATTTTTTAATTTCCTCTTTGATTTCTTCAATGACCGTTGGTTTTTCAGTAGCATATCGTTTAGCTTCCATGTGATTTCTAGTCCCATAGTGTTGTGGCCAGAAAAAAAAATGGTTGATATTATTTCAATTTTCTTAAATTTATTGAGGCTTGCTTTGTGGCTTAGCATGTGTTCTATCCTGGAGAATGTTCCTTGAGCACATGAGGAAAGTGTATTCTGCTGTTTTGGGATGGAATGCTCTCGATATATCTGTTAAGTCTGTATGATTTAATGTGTCATTTAAGTCCAATGTTTCTTTTTTGATTTTCTGTCTGGATGATACGTCCATTGATATAAGTGGGGTGTTAAAGTCCCCTGTTATTATTACATTACTGTCACTTTCTCCCTACATTTGTTAATATTTGTTCTATGTATTTATTTGCTCATATGTTGGGTGCATATATAATTGTTATATTTTCTTGTTGGATTGACCTCCTTATGTAATGTCCTTCTGTGTCTCTTTTTACAGTCTTTGTTTTAAAGTCTATTTTGTGTAATATAAGTATTGCTACTCCAGCTTTCTTTCTGTTTCCATTTGCATGGAATAACTTTTTCCATTTCCTCACTTTTGTGAACTTTTTTTTCACTTAGAGAATTACTTTTAACATTTTTTGTAAATCCAGATTAATGGTACTAAACTATTTTAACTTTGCTTGTCTGTACAATTACCTCTCCTTCAAGTCTGAATGATAGCATTGCCAGTTAGAGTATTCTTAGTTGTAGGTTTTTTCTTTTATCATTTAAAATATATTATGCCACTCCCTTCTGGCCTCAAATTTTCTGCTCAGAAGTCAACTGACTGTCTTAATTGAGTTGCCTTTTATGTAATCAGTTTCTTTTCTCTTGTTGCTTTTAATATTCCCTCTTTATGTTTAATTTTTGACATTTTAATTATAATGTGTCTTGTTGTGGACCTCTTTGTGTTGATCTTGTTTGGGACTCTCTTGCTTCCTGGACCTGGATGTCTATTTCTTCTCCCAGGTTAAGCAAGTTTGCAGCTGTTACCACTTCAAATAAGTTTGCTTCCCATGTCTCTCTCTCTTTTCCTTCTGGGACCCCTAAAATGTTAATATTAGTATGTTTGATGTTGTCTCATAGGTTTCTTAAACTGTTTTCATTTAAAAAAAATTATTTTCCCTTTTTATCTGCTCAGCTTGGGTGATTTCCAATCCTCTGTCCTCCAGTATACTGATCTATTCCTCTGTATCATCTAATCTACTATTTATTACTTCTAGTGAATTTAAAAATTTCAGTTATTGTAGTCTTCAGATCTCTTTTGTTCTTCTTTGTGTTTTCTAACTCTTGGTTAATATTTTCACTATGTTTATCCATTCTCTCCTGAGTTCACTGAGCATCATATACTTGTACTCTTTATTTGGTAAATTGCTTAGTTATTTTTCTGGGATTTTATTTTTTTCCTTTGTTTGGGACATATTCCTTTGTCACCTCATTTCATCTATTTTATTTGTATGTTTTGTGTATGTCAGTTATATTTCCCAGTCTTGGAGAAGTGACATTATGTGGGAGATATCCTATGGGGCCCAGCAGCATGCTACCCTCTAGGCACCAGAACCCTCATGTAGGCTGAGTGGGCCCTTCTCTTGATATAGGCCCAACTACTGGGGTCACTCTGATAGGTGTAGCTGGTCTCTGGCACAATGGGCTGCTTGACCCTGTCTTGTGCAAAAGCTCCCAGCTGCTTGTGGGCAAAGCCAAGTTCTTATACAGATGGCTGTGTGCCCTGGGGAGTTCCAAGGTGGTTCTGGCCCTCTGGAGCGTGAGGTCAGGTTCTTGTGAAGCTGGCTGTGGGGCACTGGGGTCCTAAAGCCTGTGCAAGCCCACTAGTGGGCAGGGCTGGGTCCTAGCACAATTGGCCTGGTGTCCCAGAGCCTCTAGTTGCAGGGACATGGGTCCTGGGGCTGGTGCCAGCTCACTTGTGTGTAGAACTAAGTCTCAGTTCAGCTGGCTGAGGGTTTAGGGTTGTCCTGGAGCAGTTGGCTCTGGGGCTCAGGGCACTTTCAGCTGCCAGTCTACTGGTGGGTAATTCTGTGTCTCAACATACCAAGATGCTCAGCCTGGGCAGGGGTGAGGTTCCAGGACTGGTGTCACTTAACTGGTGAGCAAGGGCAGGTTCTGGCACTAGTAGTCTAGAGAGAGGACTCCAGAATGGTACTTTCCAGCACCAATGTCCTCATGGTAGAACAAACTCTGCAAAATGGCTGCCACCGCTGTCTATTTCCCCAGAGGGAAGTCCCATTGGCCTCCTGCCTCTTTGGGAGGCTCTCCAAGATCAGTAAGTGTGTCAGACCCAAGCTTCTATCAAATTGTTGCCTCTGTACTTGGTCACAAAGCATGTGAGATTTTGCATGTGCTTTTTAATATCAGAGTCTCTGTTTCCTACAGCCTTCCAGCTCCCCTGTATGAAAGCCCCACTGGCCTTCAAAGCAAGATGTGCTGGGGGCTTCATCTTCCTGATGCATGATCCCCAGACTGGGGAGCCTAATGTGTGACTCCTTCCTTTTTGAGGATAAACAGGAAAATTATGATTATCCTTCCATTTATAGGTCACCTACCCAAGGGTGTGGGTCATGACTGTACCTCATCTCCATGCCTTCCAAACATCTAATTTTGGTTCCTTCTTTATATCCATAGTTATGGAAAATCTGTTCTGCTAGTCTTCAGGTTGTTCTTATCAATAGTTGTTCTATAAATCATTGTAATTTTGGTGTGTCCTTGGGAGGACGTGATCTCAGGGTCTTCCTACTGCAACATATGGGCCACACCTCCTTTTCTTTTCTTATTACATTAGCTAGGACTTCCAATACTGGTGAATTATGATGAAACTATAATGGTAAGTGGGGACATCTTTCTTTTTCCTAATTTTAGCAAGAAATCTAGTTTCTCAACATTGTATGATGCTAGCTGTAAGTTTTCTGTAGATGTGATTTATTAAGTTGAGAAAGTTTCCCTCTATTTCTAGTTTGTTGAGAGTTCTTTTTTTGCTTTATTTTTGTGTTTGGTGTTTTTTGCAGTACGTGGGCCTCTCACTGCTGTGGCCTCTCCCGTTGTGGAGCACAGGCTCCAGATGCACAGGCTCAGTGGCCATGGCTCACAGGCCCAGCCACTCTGTGGCATGTGGGACCCTCCTGGACAGGGGAAAGAACCCATGTCCCCTACATTGGCAGGCGGACTCCCAACCACTGTGCCACCAGGGAAGCCCTGTTGAGAGTTTTTAAATCATGAATGAGTTTTGTAATTTGTCAAATGATTTTTCTGCATTTACTCATATGATCATCTAAATTATCTTCTTACTTGTTGAGGTGATGGATATCATAAATTGATTTTACAATGTTGAACCAGACTTGTATACCTGGAATAAATCCTGCTAGTTTCTGGTGTATAATTATTTTATTAATTGTTGGATATGATATGCTAATATTTTTTGAGGGTTTTTGCATCAATATTCATGAGAGATATTGGTCTACAGTTTTATTTTAGTATCTTCATCTAGTTTGGATATTAGGGTACTGTTGACCTCATAAAATGATTTAGAAAGTATTCCCTCTACTTCTATCTTCTGGATGAGATTGTAGAAAATTGCTATAATTTCTTCCTTAAATATAAGTAAAAATCCACCATTGAACACATCTGTGCCTTTTTTTTAATTTGGAAAGAATATTAATTTTTTTTTCAATTTTTTAATGGATATAGGCCTATTCAGATCATTTATTTCTTCTTGTGTGAATTTTGGCAGATTGTGTCTTTCAAGGAATTAGTCAATTCCATCTTGTTATCTAATTTGTGGATATAGTTTGTCATAATATTTTTTATTATCCATTTAATGTTCATTGAATATGTTCTGATACCCCCTCTCTTATTTCTGGTACTAGTAGTTTGTGTCTTTTTTCCTGCCTAGAGCCTATCAATTTTATTGTGCTTTCAAATAATGAGATTTTGGTTTTGTTAATTTTCTGAATTGATCTTTTTTTTTTCAATTTCATTGATTTGTGTTCTAATCCTTATTATTTCTTTTCTTCTGCTTACTGTATACATAATTTCCTTCTCTTTTTTTAGTTTCCTGAGGTAAAAGCTTAGGTTATTGATTTTAGAACTTTCTTCTCTAATACATGCATTCAGTGTTATAAATTTCTCTCTAAGGACTGTTTTGCTGCATCCCACAAATATTGATATTGTATTTTCACTTTCATTTAGTTGACACTTCTATTTAACATAGTATTGGAAGTCATAGTAACAACAATCAGACAAGAAAAAATAATAAAAGGAATCCAAATAGGAAGGGAAGAAGTAAAACTGTCACTATTTGCATGACATGATATTATATATAGAAACCCCTAAAGTGTCCACTTCAAAATTGTTAGAACTAATAAATTCATTCAGACAGTTGCAGGTTACAAGATTAATATACAAAAATCTGTTGCTTTTCATTACACTAATATTGAACAATCAGAAAGAGAAAGTAAAAAAAAATATTTTTTATAATAACCTCAAAAAGAGTAAGATACCTAAGAGTAAACGTAACCAAAGAGGTGAAAGACCTATACTCTGAAAACTATAAAATGCTGATGAAAGAATGTGAAAATAATACAAATAAATGGGAAGATAGTCTGGGTTCTTGGGTTAGAAGACTTAATATTGTTAAAATGTCCATACTACCCAAAGTAATCTACATATTTAACATAATACTTATCAAAATACCCATGGCAGTTTTCATTGAGCTAGAACGTATAATTCTAACATTTATATGGAACCACAAAAGAGCCCAAATTGCCAAAGCAATCTTGAGGAATAAAAGGACAAAGCTGGAGTTATCACACTTCCTGACTTAAGAATATACTACAGAAATACAGTAATCAAAACATCATGTTACTGGCACAAAACCGGACACATAAATCAATGAAAAAGAATAGAAAGACCAGAAATAAACTGATGCGTTTGTGGTTGATTAACCTATGACAAAGAAGACAAAAATATACAATGGAGAAAAGACATTCTCTTCAATAGGTGGTGCTGGGAAAACTTGATAGCTACATGTAAAAGAATAAGATTACAACATTTCCTCACACCATACACAAAATAAACTCAAAATGGATTAAATAACTAAATGTAAGACCTGAAATCATGAAACTCCTAGAACACTCTTTGACACAAATGGTAGCAATTTTTTTTATCTGTTTCCTAAGGCAAGATAAATAAAAGGAAAAATAAATAAATGAGACCTAATTAAACTTAAATATTTCTACACAGTAAAGGAAACCGTCAACAAAACAAAAAGACAGCTTACTGAAATGGAGAAAATATTTGCAAATGATATGACCAATAATGGGTTAATATCAAAAATTTATAAACAGTTCATACAACTGAATATCAAAAAAACAAAAAGCCAAATTTAAATATGGGCAAAAGACCTGAATAGACATTTCTTTCTAAGAAGATATACAGATGGCCAACAGGCACATGAAAAAATGCTCAACATAGCTAATCATCAGAGAAATGTAAATCAAAACCACAAAGAGATATCACTGCACACCTGTCAGAAAAGCTATCATCAAAAAGTCCATAATTAACAAATTTTGGTAATAATGTGGAGAAAAGGGAACTCTAATACACTGTTGGTGGGATTGTAAATTGGTGCAGCCACTATGAAAAACAGTATGGAGGTTCCTCAAAAAAATAAAAATAGAACTACCATACAATCCAGAAACTCCAATCCTGGGTATATAGCTGAAGAAAACAAAAACACTGATTCGAAAAGATGCATGCACACCAGTGTTAAGAGCAGCATTATTTACAATAGTAAAGATATTGAAGTAACCTAAATACCCATCAACATAAGAATGGGAAAAGAATATATAGTATACTGAGAAAACCATAATTCAAAAAGTCATGTACCACAATGTTCATTGCAGCTCTATTTACAATAACCAGGACTTGGAAGAAACCTAAGTGTCCATCGACAGATGAATGGATAAAGAAGATGTGGCACATATATACAATGGAATATTACTCAGCCATAAAAGAAATGAAACTGAGTTATTTGTAGTGAGGTGGATGGACCTAGAGTCTGTCATACGGAGTGAAGTAAGTCAGAAAGGGAAAAACAAATACTGTATGCTAACATATATATATGGAATCTAAAAAAATGGTCATGAAGAACCTAGGGGCAAGACAGGAATAAAGATGCAGACCTACTAGAGAATGGACTTGAGGACATGGGGAGAGGGAAGGGTAAGCTGTGACAAAGTGAGAGAATGGTAGTGTATATATGGACATATATACACTATCAAACATAAAATAGATAGCTAGGGGGAAGCAGTTGCATAGCACAGGGAGATCAGCTCGGTGCTTTGTGACAAGCTAGAAATGTGGGATAGGGAGGGTGGGAAGCAGGGAGACACAAGAGGGAAGAGACATGGGGATATACGTATATGTATAACTGATTCACTTTGTTATAAAGCAGAAACTAACACACCATTGTAAAGCAATTATACTCCAATAAAAATGTTAAAAGAAAAAAGAATATATAGTATATATATATACACAATGTACTATTAGCCTTAAAAAGGAACAAAATTCTGCCATTCACAACAACATGGATGAACCTAGGGAATATTATGCTTAGTGCAATAAGTCAGACAGAGAAAGACAAATAATGTATGATATCACTTATTTGTGAAATCTAAGAAAAAAATACAATTTAATGTACATGCAAAACAGGAACAGACTCACAGATATAGAAAACAATCTTGTGGTTACTAAAGGGGAAGGAAAGAGGGGTTACTAAAGGGGAGGCACAAATTTGGGGTATGAAATTAACAGATACAAACTACTATGTATATAATAGATAAACACCAAGTATATATTGAATAGCACAGGGAATTATAGCCATTATGTTGTAAAAACCTATAATGTAGTATAATCTGCAAAAATAATGAACCACTAAGCTGTACATCTGAAATTAATATTGTAAATCAACTATACTTCAATTTGAAAAGATCTACAAATTCAACATATCACCCAAGGCAATCTACAGATTCAATGTATTTTCTATCAAAATACCAATGGCATTTTTCACAGAACTGAAATAAATAATCCTAAAATTTTTATGGAACCACAAAAGACCTGAAATAGTGAGAAGAATCTTAAGAAGGAACAAGACTGGATGTATCTTGTTGCCTGATTTCAAACTATATTACAAAGCTATAGTAATAAAACTGCATGATACAGGCATAAAAATAGACACATAGATCATTGGAATAGAATAGAGAACCCAGAAATAAACCCATGCTTATATGATCAATTAATTTACAACAATGGAACCAAGGATATACAATGGGAAAAAGTCTCTTCAGCAAATGGTGTTGGGAAAACTGAGTAGTTACATGCAGAAGAATGAAACTGAACTCCTTTCTTACACCATATACAAAAATAAACTCAAAATGTTATAAAGACTTAAATGTGAGACATGAAATAATAAAACTCCTAGAAGAATATATAGGCTAAATGGTCTTTGACCTCAGACTTAGCAATATATTTTTTCAATAATTCTCTTCAGGCAAGGGCAACAAAAGGAAAAATAAACAAATGGCACTACATTAAACTAAAAAGCTTTTGCACAGCAAAAGAAACCATCAACAAAATACAAAGGAAACCTACTGAGTGGGAGAATATATCTGCAAATCATATATCCTATATGAGGTTAATATTCAAAATATACAAAGATCTCATATAACTAAACATCAAAAACACAAACAACCTGATTAAAAAATAGGCAGAGAATTTGAATAGATATTTTCCCAAAGAAGATATATAGATGGTGACAGACATATGAAAAGCTACTCAACATCACTAATCATCAAGGAAATGCAAATCAAAACCACAATATCACCTCACACCCATCAGAAAGACTACTATCAAAAAAAAAAAAAACTTAGCAAATGACAAGTGTTTGCAAGGATGTGGAGAATGGGGCACCTTTGTGCACTGCTAGTGGGAAAGTAATTTGGAGTGGTCACTATGCAAAATTGTACTGAGATTCCTCAAAATGTTATAAATAATGTCATTTCATGGGGCTGGTTTGAGAATATGCTAAGATATGTCTGCAAAAAGCCTAACACAATCCCTGGCCTGTATTTAGCACTCATTGAATATTAAATTATTTTATGCCACTTGACCCTGAAAGTTACCATGGGCTCTGTACAAATCCAGCAGCACAGTCAGAAAGTAAAAGAACTGAGAATAAAGATGGAGGGCTATCTCCCAGACAAAAATGCTTTTTAACCTCTTTACCTACCCCAATATCATTATTTTCCTCAAGTCCAGTTTATAAGATTTTATTCTATAATATCACTTCCCTTTCCTACTCATACTTTTTCATTTTAATCTGATTTCACATGGATGAATATGTTAGGAGAAACAAGTCTATTTTTTTCAGGGCCCTTCATCTTCCTACTGAAAGCCTTGTCTCTTAATTCTATGAAAACTCTGATCACTTAAGTTATTGCTCCTTTCCATAGCTGGAGAGTATATGCAAAATACAGTCTTCTTTACTATGGTGATCAATCCAAGCTTTTCAATTTCCTAATCCTTATTTGTGCTTAATAGACAAAGACAAAAGATTAACAGACTGTGTACAAATACTTCAGACTTTGAAGCTTAAAGTCTGAAGCTTAAGTACATCACTACAATTTCAGAGGAAAAGATACATGAGAAACATAGCAAATCTAACTTTTAAAACAGTGATTAATTAAGTGATTAATTTTATTGAGACAATAGTTAAGATTCTGTTTTAAACCTTCTATTTGTTCATAATGATTCAGAAAATAATCACATTTTATTGCAATGTGTTAGGCTGATTCAATCACCCAATGTAAATAGTGGTTGATTAATATAACTTGAATGAAGTTATTGCACAGAAAGTATGAAAATAAATACAAATAATTTGGTGAAAACCTAATGTAAGTAGTTTTTTTCCAAATAAACAATTGCAAAGATCTTTTTCCTGATGGCTCACAATTAGTCCTGATATGAAATGAAAGGAAATGATAATATTAAAATTGATATATACTTTTAAATATTCATATTTAAAGAACTTATACTAGAAAGAGACATGTGTTCCTCAAGGACAATATTAAAAATTTAGAGGGTTTTTGGAGGACACGTGGGGGCTGCAATGCACCATCTGGATCTCCCATAAGAACTGAAATGATTCATTTCCCCAGTGGCTAGGAGTGTTGCTTGTTGACAATCCTTTGCTGTCAGTCCTTTGAAGAAATTGCCCTACACTGCAGAAAGCTGTTTCACCCTCTTCTCCAAGAGTAGCTCATATCTAATACAAATTCATGTGGGCTTAAAAAGGCCTGATATCCTTGTCCTATCTTGGGACAATTTTGAAGAGTCATTTCTGTTTGAGAGATTCCCATTGGGTCAGCTGAGGCCTTTGTTGAGACTGCTCACAAAGTGAGCAAATGCTGTTGGAAAAATGGTGCTGATATACTTGTCTGATGCAGGGTTACCATAAACCTTTAATTTGTAAAAAAAAAAAAAAAAAAACACAATACCTGCAAGGAGCAATAAAGTGAAGAGCAGTCAAATGAGATGTGCTTGTAATGCCATTCTGGTACTGATGATATATAAATACTTAAATTATTAAAAGTCCTTGGAATTCTTGAATGCTTAAACGACAGTATCTCAACCAAGCAAATGTTGGTATATTTAGGGGTCATGGTCAATTCAGGGGCTATCTCTAAGCTGTACTCCTCTCCAGAACATTCAGAACTGCACATTGTTCCTCAGAGTAACAGAAAGTCACCCTCAGACTTTGTTACACCAGTCTAGTCACACCCAAGAGATAAGAAGCCAAATAATCAATTTAGGTAAGATCGTTTTATTATGTAGGTCTGTTGCCTTTTGGTAAGCTGACTCTTTCTGGAGAATTCCATTGATTAGAGAAGGATGTTAATTTAATAAAGTGAAGGTCAGGTTTCTAAGGATAAATTGCTGTCTTACTTTATTCCATGTTACAGACACAGACAACCATCTTAAAAATAGCAGCAATGCCCATAACAGGAACAGAATGAGAAGGTGAAAATAAATTTATAATTTTAAAAAATGAAATGAAAAAAAATTTACAATTAGTAGTAATAGCTTCACATAGCAAAGACACAAAGTTTATCATTTCAACTGATATGCTAATTGCTTATATCATTTGGGGATTTCCATTTCCATACCTTGGGCACCTGAAGCTCCGTTGAAGTATAATCTTATTTCTTCATGAATACTCCCTGACCAAAATAGGCAATATTTTCCTTTACAAATCCTTTTTTTCCACTTCTTAAAATTCTGGATTTAGAATAACAGAGTTAAATTAGATTAATAAATTGTTCATCAACTCTTTGTTTTAAAATATTCTGCATTGTTAGCTTGTGCATTTGAGATAAACTAAGGAGGGTATTACAATCATAAGTTATAATTTACTGAGAATTCATCTTACTTTTTATATACTGCAGAAATTTTTCTAAAATATTATATGACAGGAAAAGTCAAAGTGAATTCTTATTACAGAAGTTTGATTTAATCTAGTGCTCATTCCATTTGAAAAGACAAGTCCACAAATATTAGGTACAAAAAAACTTAACTTGCATCGTCACACATTTTAAATGCCAAGTTATTTCTTTATTTTCTACTTGTATTCAATATAAATTATTTATTACATGTGACATTTACTGTATATGAATATATATATGGTGTGTAAATGTTGATGTGTTTTAAGGCCATTTGTTCAGTAGGACATATTCACTGAAAACAAATTATTTTTGCTTTACCTTCTACTTTGGTCACTTACTAATTCTGATTAAAATGGCAAGGAAATCTGTCCTCATTATGGTCTGAGTAGCAGCAATTTATGGATGAATAACATGATATAAATGATAACAATAATAAACACTAACATTTATGTTTTGCTTACCATATGATGCCAGATGCTATCTTAAACACTTCCCATTTATTGACTTATTAAACTTTCATAGCAATCACAGCAGACACTTATTATCCTTATTTAACAGCTTAGAAAACTGAGGCACAGGCACTATGTAACCTGTCCAACATAACAAAGTTAGCATTTACTGAGGCTGGGAGTTGAACCCAGGCAGGCTGTCTCTAGAGTCTGTACCCTTAACTGCTATGTATATTGCTTCTCATAAATCATAAAAGACCTACGGATTCCATGAATCTACCTAACATTTTTAAATTAATTACATTTTATTTATGTAATGCATTAATGTGATTTAAAACTAAAACACAAAGACTTATATTGAGAAAAAATTAGAGTTCAATGCCTCATCTTTCTCCATCACCAGTTTTACTCCCAGAAACAACTGTTTTCAAATATTTTAGTTATTTTTCTGAAACTTACCTTTCTGTTTCAAAACAATGAGCTTAAACTGTTTTACTTGATGAATCAATTCTAGACAGAATTTTCTGATTTTTTTAATAGCAAAGGAAAATTTATTTCTAGTACTTGATTTATTTCTAGTACCTTCTCCCCATCCTTTTAATTAATTTATATATATTATGTTTTCTTAAATGGATAGTTAACATTTGCAACATTAAACTAAGTTAATGGTGTTCATTGCAGAGCCATATAAATACATTATGACCGTCTTTCCTTTCCTGGGCAACAATTTTCTCCATGAGTTAATAATTGCCTTATTTTTTAAAAAAATGCTTAGTTTTCTATGTACCTATCCACAATTATTTTCATATACTCTCAGATCTGTAATTATATACCTTTAAACATTAATTTCCTAATAAAATTGTTAGACAATGTAGAACTTTTTTTCCCTCTTTCTCTGGAAATCTCTTTCCTGGAGGTTTTTGTCCACTTGTCTCATTCCTGACTTGTTCTGTAGGATTGCTGTTTAGTTATTCTGGGACTTCCATTAATTCCTTTTCTTCCATGGAACCACTATTTCATATATCACATATCTTCTTTATATTTTGTCTAAATCTTTCTTTTTAAAGGAGACGCTTCCAGAGAAAGGGTGCATAGAAGGTAAATTTTTGATGACCTACCCTTATACTTGATTCTTAGTTTGGTCTGATATAGAATTCCATATGGAAAATTATTTTCCCTCAGAATTTTGAAGGCATTTGACTATTATTTTCTATATTGTAATGTTTCTTTTAGAGTGTGTAATGACATTCTAATTACTTACTATTTATGTATGTGACATTTTCTTCCCAATAATTTTAAGGTTTCTCTTTGTCCCTAGGGATAGGACATTTTTAAATCTTGTTATAACCAAGCAGGACCCTATGGGACCTTCCTGGATCAGATCCCTCCCCCATATCCTGGGCTTTAGCTCCTCTCTGAAGTACCTAGATAACAGTACCCAATGCACATTTCCTGAGTTGTTTTACAGGTGCTAAAACCCCCACCAAAAGGAAAATGTTAACTACTTGATGACCATGGGCACATAGGCCTCCAGGCCTACAGGAGCCTAAGGACTGATAATGTTATCCCCAGTGACACTGCCCTGCTACCTCACCATCAACCAATCAGAGAATTTTGTATGAGCTGATCACATACCCTGTGACCACCCTCTCTTACCTGGCCTTTAAAAATGCTCTCCTGAACCCCATCGGGGAGTTCAGGTGTTTTGAGTATTAGCTTCCCTGGACTCCTTGCTTGCTGCCCTGCAATAAACATTGTACTTTCCTTCATCACAACTCAGGGTCTTTGGCTTTACTGCATGGATGAATGGACCAAGTTTGGTTTGGTAACAATGTGCCATGGTAAGGTTGTGTTTTTTGTTTTTGAATTTTTCAAATCAGTGTCCTAGGACTGGACCATTCTTTTATATTTTTTTTTCTTTTTTTACATGTATATAATTGCATCTACTGTCTTTTTTCTGTTCTCTTTTTGAAAGTACCACTAGTCATATGTGAAAACCTCATAGTTTTATCTTGCCCAATTTCTTCTAAGAATAAATCTGCAGTCTTCTGCCTGGGTGGAGAAAGAGTTTTCACATTGCTGAATGGTGTAAAAATCACAGGGGATCTAATGACTGCATGTAACAGTGTTTAATCTCCCTGGGTTCAGTCATTCCCTCCTCATCACTCTCTAACACTTCTGCTCCCCAACCTTCAATCATACTTCAGATCTTTAAATTGTGAGGCTTCCAGAGGTTCTGAGGAAGGGATTGATCCATTTAATTTTATCATGTCCTTTACAAGGCATTTTAGATTGTAGCTTTCTCAACTCTGCAAAGACTGTTACCACACTTTTATTCACTTTCTGCTTTTAATAAGAGTATTGCAATCTCTTGCCCATTGATATTCCCTTCCTGTTCACTGTGTCATTGTAAATTTATACCTTATACATACCTTCAATGTCATTATAGTAAGGTTTCAGATGGGAGAGTAGATAAACACATGAGATTAACCTGTTGTGTTTAGAGAAAAGTTTAACAAAGCATTTCCCCCTACAAATGTGACCTACTTTTTCCCCAAGAATTTTCCTACCAAAGGTTGACAGCACACAATTTTAAGGAACTGTGAACATTTTACTGAAGTAATCTTATCAAAAAGATGGTGTGAACTTACAAAGAGTTTATTGAATTTAAGAGTCACAAGATATACTTTTCAACATCTCTCCTGTCTGCATAGCTGAGTAAAAATTTCTATCACTGTCCTTTTCACTGTGCATTAAGGACAATTCTTCCAACAGGAGAAAGGTTAGTCCAAATGATGCCCTAAGTTTATCTCAGAACTATAATTTCATTAATTTATCTAAGGTAATAAATGGCTAATAGTCTCTTGAATTTTTTTTTTCCTGTTCATTTCACTTATGGCTCCGGATAGTTTCCCTTCTCCACACATCATCTTTAAAATTCCCATATTATAGGGGAGACGCCTTCAAGATGGCAGAGGAGTAAGACGTGGAGATCACCTTCCTCCCCACAAATACATCAAAACTATCTACATGTGGAACGACTCCTACAGAACATGTACTGAACACTGGCAGAAGACCTCAGACTTCCCAAAAGGCAAGAAACTCCCTGCATACCTCGGTAGGGCAAAAGAGAAAAGGAAAACAAGAGACAAAAGAATAGGGATGAGGCCTGCACCTCTGGAAGGGAGCTGTGAAGGAAGAAAAGTTTCCACACACTAGGAAGCCCCTTCACTGGAGGAGATGGTGGGCAAGAGGGTTGAGGGGGAAGTCTCAGAGCCATGGAGGAGAGCGCAGCAACTGGGGTGAAGATGGCAAAGCGGAAAGATTCCTGCACAGAGGAGTGGTGCTGACTAACACTCACCAGCCTGAGAGGCTTGTCTGCTGACCTGCCGGCCAAGACGGGTAGAGGCTGGGAGCTGAGGCTCAGGCGTTGGAGATCAGATCCCAGGGAGAGGACTGGGGTTGGCTGCGTGAACACAACCTGAAGGCAGCTAGTACACCACAGCTAGCCGGGAGGGAGTCTGG
This sequence comes from Aethalodelphis obliquidens, assembly GCF_003676395.1. Taxonomy (NCBI): domain Eukaryota; kingdom Metazoa; phylum Chordata; class Mammalia; order Artiodactyla; family Delphinidae; genus Aethalodelphis; species Aethalodelphis obliquidens. Next base: position 8,111,626 of record NW_020837998.1, read on the forward strand.
GGAAAAGTATGGAACTGCCTAAGAAGCAAGAGACCATTCTTTCAGGATGCACAAGAAAAGGGGATCCAGAGCACTGCCTAAACGAACTCCAGAGACAGGTGCAAGCTGTGGTTATCAGCAAGGAAACCAGAGATGGACATAAGATGCTAAGGCTGCTGTTGCAGCCACGAAGAAGCCTGTGTGAAAGCACAGGTCACTATCCACACCTCCCATCCCGGGAGACTGCAGCCCGCCACAGCCGGGATCCCATGATGCAGTGACAGCTTCCCGGGAAGAACACACGGTGTGACTCAGGCTGTTGCAACATCATGCTGGCCTCTGCCACCACAGGCTAGCCCCGTATTCTGTACCCTTCCCTCCCCCTGTCCTGAGTGAGCCAGAGCCCCCTAATCAGCTGCTACTTTAACCTCATCCTCTCTGGGTGGGGAACAGATGCCTTCAGGTGACCTACATGCAGAGGCACGATCAAATACAAAACTGAACCCCAGGAACTGTGCAAACATAAAAGACAAAAGGAAATTTCTCCCAGCAGCCTCAGGAGCAGTGGATTAAATCTCCACAATCAACTTAATGTACCCTGCATCTCTGGAATACCTGAATAGACAATGAATCTTGCCAAAACTGAGACAGTGGACTTTGGGAGCAACTGTAGAGTTGGGGTTTGCTTTCTGCATCTAATTTATTTATGGTTTATGTTTATCTTAGTTTAGTATTTAGAGCTTATTATCATTGGTAGATTTCTTTATTCATTTGGTTGCTCTCTTCCATATATATATATATATATATATATATGTATATATATATATTTATATATTTATTTCATTTTAATCTTTCTGTGAGAGTGTATGTGTATGCTTCTTTGTGTGATTTTAGCTGTATAGCTTTGCTTTTGCCATTTATCCTAGGGTTCTACCTGTCCATTATTTTGTTTTTTTGTGTTTTATATATTTTTTCGTTAGTATAGTTTTTTGCACTTGTTATCATTGGTGGATTTCTTTTTTTTTTTTTTCTCCCTTTTCTTCTGAGCCATGTGGCTGAAGGGTCTTGGTGCTCTGGCTGGGTGTCAGGCCTTAGCCTCTGAGGTGGGAGAGCCGAGTTCAGGACATTGGTCAACCAGAGACCTCCCGGCCCCACATAATATCAAACAAAAAAGACCCTGAAGAGCCAAAGCAATCTGGAGAAAGAAAAATGGAGCTGGAGGAATCAGGCTCCCTGACTTCAGACTACACTACAAAGCTACAGTAATCAAGACAGTATGGTATTGGCACAAAAACAGAAATATAGATCAATGGAACAGGATAGAAAGCCCAGAGATAAACCCATGCACATATGGTCACCTTTTGTTTGATAAAGGAGGCAAGAATATGCAGTGGAGAAAAGATAGTCTCTTCAATAAGTGGTGCTGGGAAAACTGGACAGCTACTTGTAAAAGAATGAAATTAGAACAATCCCTAACACCATATACGAAAATACACTCAAAATGGATTAAAGATCTAAATGTAAGGACAGACACTATCAAACTCTTAGAGGAAAACATAGGCAGAACACTCTATGACATAAATCACAGCAAGATCCTTTATGACCCACCTCCTAGAGAAATAGAAATAAAAAACAAAATTAAACAAATGGGACCTAATGAAATTTAAAAGCTTTTGCACAGCAAAGGAAACCATAAACAAGATGAAAAGACAACCCTCAGAATGGGAGAAAATATTTGCAAATGAAGCAACTGACAAAGCATTAATCTCCAAAATTTATAAGCAGCTCATGCAGCTCAATACCAAAAAAACAAACAACCCAATCCAAAAATGGGCAGAAGACCTAAATAGACATTTCTCCAAAGAAGATATACAGATTGCCAACAAACACATGAAAGAATTCTCAACATCATTAATCATTACAGAAATGCAAATCAAAACTACAATGAGATATCACCTTACACTGGTCAGAATGGCCATCATCAAAAAATCTAGAAACAATAAATGTTGGAGAGGGTGTGGAGAAAAGAGAACCCTCTTGCACTGTTGGTGGGAATGTAACTTGATACAGCCACTTTGGAGAACAGTATGGAGGTTCCTTAAAAAACTACAAATAGAACTACCATGCGACCCAGCAATACCACTCCTGGGTATATACCCTGAGAAAACCATAATTCAAAAAGAGCCATGTACCAAAATGTACATCACAGCTCTATTTACAATAGCCAGGACATGGAAGCAACCTAAGTGTTCATCAACAGATGAATGGATAAAGCAGATGTGGCACATATATACAATGGAATATTACTCAGCCATAAAAAGAAATGAATTTCAGTTATTTGTAGTGAGGTGGATGGACCTAGAGTCTGTCATACAGAGTGAAGTAAGTTAGAAAGAGAAAAACAAATGCCATATGCTGACATATATGTGTGGAAAAAGTACTAGTTTATTTAATTTCTTACTCTGACTAAGCAGATTTATTCATTCAAATGCAGGAAAAAGAAAAAAAAAAGAAGAAAGAAGAGGACTTCAGCTCTTCCAAAATGTAAATTACTAACACAATTGCAGATACTTATGCCAACATAAAGCTAAATTTAACAAGCCCTCTGGAGTTTGAAATCCTCTGAACAGTTAATCTAATGGTTGGTATGCACTTTCTTTCAGGGAAGTTGTCTGTATTAAAATGAGAAATATGCAGGTAGGGAAATAGACACCTTAATGAACTATTTGCATAATAAAAATTAATGGTCAGTTTCTTCTTTATGTCCAGTTCACAGATTATCAATAAAAAATATTGCAGCGGATTCCATTATCCATATTTATTAAAATTACCCTCTGAGTCTATTAGAGAATGTTTGTAAGTTAACAAACATTGAAACAGTTTTCTGACATGCAATAATAATTAGCTTGAAGTTTAGGGGAACTCTTTGCCACACTTGTATTTTAGTAGTTGTCTTCTATAATATACACACTTTTCTTGTCCATATTGCTGAACCATAATAATCCTGAAATCATTTTCTTAAGAAATTTTATTCCATGATAAAATACTGTAATCTGAGTCATAAATCAATCAAAAGCTGATTTAATTTAATGGACAGTGTAATTAGTATTTTAGAAATAATTGAAATGCCAACTCTTTTCCAATACAAATGAAGAAATTGTCATTTTATGCCTAGATAATTCAGGAGGAAAATGTGGTGAAACTGAAGAATATTCTATGTAAGAATTTTATATTAATACACATGCTTTCTAATATTTTGAGTTCTTAAATATTCAGATTTTAGGTCAGGCTAAAGGAACAGGGAGGTGCACTAAACAAGCGTTCAATCACCTAAAACTAATTGAAAATCCACTCTATTAACCATTTCATTTCTTATTACACTAATTAAAGATACAGAATTCATTAATATATACCTACATATATTACAGTTGGAAGAAACATATTCTAATTTAAACAAGACTGTAAGATCCTTGTGGGTAAGATATTGCTATATATTTTAGACTATTGTATTCCCTAGCATACAGTTAGGCATAGCCCAACAAATTAATATCTCTAATTATTAAAGAACTAGCTGTATATCCTTCAACTATGCCACTAAGGAAAGTAACATGTTGACAAAAAGCTCTAAAATTAATATTGATGCATACCAATCATCACCAATGTGGAAAATGTTTCCTTAGAACTTTCCACTGGATACATTCACTATAGAATCACAGTAGGATTAATATATTTGATTTGAGAAATGGAAAAAGTTTTAAACCGTAGGATATTAGACCCATAAGTCATCATACAGAATATCTACTTCAAGCCCTACAATACTCAGTTGAAAGAATTTGTAACCAGAGAATTGTCTTTCTGTGCTCAGCAAGTTAATTGGCCATATATTACCATTCTTATCTTAGTCCCACACTTAATTTTTTAAAAATAAAAATACACATATATTTGTATATGAACAAAGAGAAAATTCTTCTTCTCATTTTATTTATGGTAAATAATCAAATTTTAAGAAAAAGACATTCTTCACCTTTATAGTTATAGTTCTCTCTGGCATTTATTGAATACCTGGATCGTGCTTGTCTTACAAAGGAGGACCAATACGAGAATACTGACTGAGTTGAATTATCTTAATAAGGTGCTACTTCCCTCACCCAAAAGCCATTTATTTGTAAAGCAACCTGAAGCCAACTAAATTTAGAGAATGTGCATAGCCAAAGCATTAGGTTCTTTATTCTAAAATGGTTGTCTGCTTTCTTTACCATACCTAGGCTGCATGCATTAGAAGACTGTTTACTACACAACATAAAAAAATGGTGAAACCTCAACTATTCGTATTTAGAGTCTTTGGATTTTGGCGTACATTAAAAGAACTGGAAAGATCAGTTCTAAAAGATATTGTTTTTATTTTTATTTTAGAAAAAGCTATTCAAAATCTCTGAATTAAGCTGCTTTTCAATCCCAGTTCACTGTGCAAAAACTAATCTTAAACTTCTAAATATATTACTTGACATTTTATAATCTTCAGAGCTGAATATCAATTTTTTAAATGTTAGTGGAAATTGGATAAGAAACCAAATCTCAAAGGAGAATCACCAGAATATGGAAGAAAGGCTATTAATTTACTTCCCATTACCACCTGGAATCTCCTTTAAATGCTCTCACCTATCTATCGTCTGCTCTGCTTAGACTATACCCATAAAAATAATTTCCTGAGTAAGGGACAGAAAAATACCATTTTATGATTTACATTTGATCACTAATCTATGATTCATACTTGAAATTAACTATTTTAAATCATATTTAATTTTGATGTAACAAGATAGCTACTAGTGAATATTATGTTAAATAAGTTTTAATGGCTAAAGGTCATTTGTGTAGAGTTCACAATCATTTCAGTGTACATGTTTTGGCCTTTGATATGCAAGATAATAACCAACAAATCATAGACTCCTGAGATCATAAATAACCTGTTCTTCTGTTTCACCTTTAAGCAGAATCTCATTTAATCCACTTTGATGTTCTTTCTTTCATACAAAAAGAAAGTTACCTTTTCTTAAAAAAAATCCATATTTGTTGAAAGAATAAATAAAAGCACAGAAAAGCTCCCCACTATGTCCCATATTTTATAATCCTATCACCAAGAGATAAGTATTATTGTGTATACACTTCAAGGTATCTTTACCTTCTTTACCTGTGTGTTTGCATGTATGCACATGTTTTTTAAGCAATAACTATATATGGTATATATATATATATATATATAGTTATTGATTTGTTTTCATCACTTAGAAATACATTTGTGAACCTCTTTCTAGGTCAATAAACATAAAGACAAGTTATCATTATTTCTTCCAGGGTATCCCACTGCATGGATGCACTATAGTTTAGCCACACCCCTATTGTTGGTCTTTTTACTCTTTAAAAACATTTTGTTTTATTTTAGATACTGTTTCAATGAGCATCCTAGTATATATGTTTTGTGGATTTGTCTTGGCTTTTCTTCTTTCAGATAAACTTCTAGAAACAGTATTTTTTAGTCAAAGTATATCACGTTTTGGGAGATTTTGATAATACTGACAAATTGTACTCTAGAAAGGTGTAACAATTTACGCTCCATCAGTGATACTTGAGATTGCCTATTTCCCCAAGCTCAGACAAAATGGTAGTGATGATAATCTTTAATTTGATGGGTAAAAGAAATGGAACCTCATTATTTCTATATATGATTCTTTGATTTTTCAGTAAGGTTAAATAGTTTTTACATAATAGTTAACCATTTTGAACTCTTGTGTTAATTGACCACCTTGTCCTTACGAATTTTCTGTGGTATTTTTATCATTTTATTGTGGGTCTGTACTGCCATGTTTTCTAAAGTGAAAAATAAATAAATTCAGTTCTGGAACAAATTCTTTTTTGTTGGTTCACCTGGGAATCTCTTACTTTTTTGAGCAGTAGGATGAAATTTTAAGACAAACCTCTAGTTAGCAGAGATTCAATTTAATCAAGCTGGATTGAATAATTAACAGAGAATAAACCTGTTAAGAATAGATGCTTTTTAGATAACTAATCATATTCTCAATTATAGAATAAGTACACAGAAAATATAAAGTAATTTCCTTTTTGTCTTTGGCTAATGTTACTTTCCTCTTGAGGAGCAGCTCACTTGTTAGCACAGGGCAAAAATATCCAATCTGCTTTTACCTTATATGAAATTGCTTACTTGGACTTTCAGCTGTACTGCCACTAATCAAAGCCACTTTGATTCCATTTTAGTGACTACATTTTACAAATTCTTAAGCCAAACACTCAACTACAATAGGTCCTGTTTATGCCATGTGAGAGATAGCAATATCCACCTTCTATCTGTTATAGCTCACCATCTCTATCTCATGGTAATCACTGTCATCCATTTCTATAATTTTGTCATTTTAAGAATGTTACATAGGGCTTCCCTGGTGGCAGAGTGGTTGAGAGTCCGCCTGCCGATGCAGGGGACACGGGTTCGTGCCCCGGTCCGGGAAGATCCCACGTGCTGCGGAGCGGCTGGGCCCGTGAGCCATGGCCACTGAGCCTGCGCGTCTGGAGCCTGTGCTCCGCAACGGGAGGGGCCGCAGCAGTGAGAGGCCCGCGTACCGCAAAAAAAAAAAAAAAAAAAGAATGTTACATAAATGAAATCATACAGTGTATAAACTTTTGGAATTGGCTTTTTTGTCACACAGCACGTTTTCTCTAAGATCCATCCAAGCTGTTGCATGTTTCAATAGTTTGTTTCTTTTTATGGCTAAATAGTATTCCATGGTAGGAATGTACCACAACGTGTTTAACTATTGACCTTTTGAAGGGTATCTGAGTGGTTTCCAATTTTTGGCTATTACATATAAATCTGATATAAATATTAGTGTACAGGTTTCTGTGTGAACGTACTTTTTATTTCTCTGCAATAAATCGCAAAGTGTACTATTGCTGGTCACACAGCAGTGGCATGTTTAGTTTTATAAGAAATTGCCAAACGCTTTTTCAGAGTTGCTCCATTTTACATTCTCAAAAGCAGTAACAAGTGATCCAGTTTCTTCATATCCTTACCAGCATTTGGTGTTGTCACTATTTTTTATTTTAGTCATTCTGTTAGGTATATAGTAATAGCTCAGTGTGGTTTTAATATTCATTTCTCTGATAGTTAATGATGTTGAAGATATTTTCATGTGCATATCTATAATTTGCATATTCTCTTTGGTGAACTGTCTGTTCATGTCTTTTGCTTATTTTCTAATTGCATTTTTTCTGTATGAGTTTTGAGGCTTCTTTATACATTCAAGATACAAGTCCTTTGTCAGATATGTGGTTTAGAAATATTTTCTCCCAGTCTGCTTTATTTTCTCATCCTCATAAGGTCTTAGAGCAAATTGTTAATTTTGATAAGGGCTGATTTATCAAGTCTTACTTTTCCTTTTCAATAAATGTTGCTGGAGCAATTGAACATTCAAAGACTGAAAAAAAAGTAACTAAACCTCACACTTTATACAAAAATTAACTCAAAATTGATTATAGACTTAAACGTAAATATAAATTTTTAACTTTTTAGAAAACAATTTTAGACAAAAATTATTAGAATAATATATCAGAGAAAATCTTCAGGATTCAGGGCTAGACAAAAACATTTTTTTAAAGATATAATCTAGTTTTATTTAGAAGCTGCTGGTCGTATGCTGGAAAGGCATGCATGATACAAAATTATAGTAACTTAGTTCATTATACAATACACATCGTTAAGTCTTTAAAATCCATTACAGAGCCTTTGGACTTTTTGGACTCCTATTTCATGTGTAGCAAATCAATATATTCTCCTAATAAAAATAATTTCTTTACATATGAATCCATCATATTTACTGAACTCTGCACATAGAGAAGATGTTCCAAGACTCTTGAAACAAAATTAGTGCCAGGAGCCTGGCAGAAGGCAAGATGGACTTCTCTGAAAGAAAGGTGCATGTGCATATAGTCGAGTCAGAGTTTTGGGCATAAAATATAGGCTGCATTCTAGGTCCCCAGAAGGTAGGCGCGGACAGACAGACAGTTGCCCGCCACCTTGGACACTCCTGTCTGAGGAGGCCCTGGTAGCTGATAGCACCATGAGATGCAGGCCCACAGGCAGATCTCTGGCAAACAAGCCTAATCAACTTCTTGTCTGTTTCATATACAGGGAACTTCAAGCAAAGAGGAGAAAATAGAAGGAAGTAACAGGGCATGTAAACACTTTCTAAGCCTTTCAAATTCTTCAGTGCTCATGTTCACAGCTCAGTTCTCTCATTTAACACACAAGTCCTCCCCACTTGCCCTGGCTACACTCACTGGCTATGTTTTCTCATCCTCTGGCCAGGCCTGTGTACCCAAGACATCTGCTCCACACTGTCTGCCACAGTCCCCTGAGTTGGGGGCCGGTGGTGACTGTGAGTGTGCAGAGGCCCAGAAGAGTCCCTGCCTGGTCTTACACATCTGCCTGTCCAATGTGGCCCCTCATGTCCTCCTCACACTGGCTTGGGGGTGCTCATGTGGCACAGACAGCCACAGACCCAGTACAGGTGCATCCCTCACCTGGTCCCAGCTTCCACATAGACCATCCGCTCTTACTGCCTATAAGTCCCAGAGCCTGGGACCATCTAGGAATTGCATTGAGAATCCTAATGCTGGTACTTTATTTTAAATTAAATCTGTTTATTAGTCAGGTGAAAACATAAAACAGACAAAATGGAGCCCTTTGCCAGATCCTGCCCTTACATGACTCTCAAGCCTACACCTTTGGCCCAATAAATGCTGTGTCCTAGGGACTGCTTGGGCTTATGGCTTTGGTGACCACGTCTAGTGTACATTACCACTTTTCCAGTCACAAATTAGCATTAGCCTGCACCAAGAAGTGGTAGACTGGAGCAGGGTAGGCTTCCTTCAGACCTGCACTGCTCACCACCTAGAAGGAGGTGCCCTGAGCTGCCCAGGAAGAGAGCTGGACTGCAGTTGGGTGACTCCATGAGCACACTGCCATGTATCCTGCTAGATCCAGGACCACACTGGCCTTAAAGTGATGTGCAGGCTGTAGAACAAGACAGGGTCAGGACCACAAACCCTGCATCCCCGCAAGGATCCAGCACAGCTCCCATGCTGTTTTTCAGAGGCTTCCTCATCTGCCCTTATGGGTCACTGGATGTATGTGGGGCCAGAGCTGGGTGAAGAGAGTCAGGTCAACTCTCCTGTGTTCTGACAGCAATGCTGAAGACAGAGATGCCCAGGGTGGGCAAACCCACCCCTCCCAGCACAGGGCTGGCCTAGTGTTGACCTCCTAGCCCCACTACAGCTCACCAAGAACACCAAGGGGACAAACATCTCCTCTTTAACACGCTACCAGGACAGGACCTCAAATATGCTTCATCATAAGAAAAATCCAGGCAAGCTGAAAGCTATGATACTTGAGAGCAGTGATAGCACTTTCTTCCTGCAAGAAATGACTATTTGCCACACAATGGTGTGAACATCTTGCCCCTGCAGGGATAACTGAAAGCTATGAACAAAGTAGTCCTGCCTCAGCCACATTAGGTCAGCTGCTCACCAATCTTGGGGCGCTTCAGCACTAGGCTGAGGAAATGCCATAGACCCTAAGGAAATGCTGTCTCCCTGGGAGGCAGAGATGCTAGAAAAGAGCCCAGTGGTTGGCAGGGCTAGTTGGAGAATCTCAGACAAAGGAAACTGGAAAATGTTTAATAAGTAGACCCAGGGAAGAAAGTGAATCTGTGTTGGGCTGCCTGAGGAAGTAAGGCTGGGAGAAAGAGAAGGAGGTAGTCCCCAAACCTCTTCAGATAATAGGGCTGGCCCAGGCTAAATCATTTAAGGCTTTTCCATTGTTCCTGCAAGTTCCAGCTAATAAGAATCTGCTCAAGTCAATAATTCCACTATAGACTATCCCATTTTAATTAAACTGAATAATAAAAAGAGAGCCTGACAACCCTCATACCCCAACTGATCTTCCCAAGATGGTACTAGGGAAGGTTGTTGACAACATGTTATAGGGCAGATGAGCTACAACAAGTACTTTACTAGTAAGTCAGAAAGAGAAAGACAAATACCATATGATATCACTTATATGTGGAATCTAAAATGTGGTACAAACGAACTTATCTGCAAAACAGAAGCAGACACACAGACATGGAGAACAGACTTGCAGTTGCCAAGGGGAGAGTGGAAAGGATGGATTGGGAGTTTGGGATTTGTAGATGCAAATTCTATATATAGAATGGATAAACAACAAGGTTCTACTGTATAGCACAGGGAGCTATATTCAATATTCTGTGATAAACCATAATGGATAAGAATATGAAAAAATATATATATACATACATATATATGTATATATGTGTGTATATATATATATATATATATA